>NC_073272.2:127590277-127905833 GCF_029289425.2 Pan paniscus
CAAAAACATGCTACAAGAATTTTATAGTGCAACTGAAAATATTAAGAGCAGAACAGACCAAGCTGAGGACAGAATCTCAGAGCTTTAAGACTGGTTTTCTGAAATAAGACAGACAAGAATAAAGAAAAAGAAATGAAAAGGAAGTGAACCCCCAGCAAACTGCAGCATCCTTACAGAAGAGGGACCTGACCATTGAAAGAAAAACAAACAAACAGAAAGCAACAACAATAGCATCAATTTTAAAAAGTCTCCAACAAAACTTCATCCAAGAGTCAGCAACCTCAAAAATCAAAACTAGACAAACTCAAGAAGATGAGAAATAATCAATGAAAAAATGCTGAAAACGCAAAAGACCAGAGTGCCTCTTATCCGCCAAATGATCACAATACCTCTCCAGCAAGGGCACGTAACTGGATGGAAGATGAGATGGATAAATTGACAGAAGTAGGCTTCAGAAGGTGGGTAATAACAAACTCTGCTGAGCTAAAGGAGTATGTTCTAACCCAATTCAAAGAAGCTAAGAACCTTGATGAAAGGTTACAGGAGCTGCTAACTAGAATAACCAGTCTAGAGAGGAATATAATGACCTGATGGAGTTGAAAAACACAGCATGAGAACTTTATGAAGCATACACAAGTATCAATAGCTGAATCAATGAAGTGAAAGAAAGAATAGCAGAGTTTGAAGACCATCTTCCTGAAATAAGGCAGTCAGACAAGATTAGAGAACAAAGGAAAAAAGGAACGAACAAAACCTCTGAGAAATATGGAGCTATGTAAAAAGTCTGAACCTATGATTGATTGGAGTACCTGAAAGAGATGGGGAGAATGGAACCAAGTTGCAAAACACACTTCAGGATATTATCCAGGAGAACTTCCCCAGCTGGGAGAGACAGGCCAACATTCAAATTCAGGAAATCCAGATAACCCCACTAAAATACTCCACAAGAAGATCAAACCCAAGACACATAATCATCAGATTCTCCAAGGCTGAAATGAAGGAAAAAATGTTAAGGGCAACCAGAAAGAAAGGCCAGGTCTTTCTGGGAAAGGGAAGGCCATCAGACTAACAGCAGATATCTCAGCAGAAACCCTACAAGCCAGAAAAGAGTGAGGGTCAATGTTTTGCATTATTAAGAAAAAGAATTTTTAACCCAGAATTTCATATCCAGCCAAACTAAGCTTCATAAGCAAAGGAGAAATAAAATCCTTTTCAGACAAGCAAGTGCTGAGGGATTTCATCACCACCAGGCCTGCTTTGCAAGAGCTTCTGAAGGAAGCACTAAATATGAAAAGGAAAAACTGATATCAGCCATAGCAAAAACACACCAAAATATAAAGACCAATGACACTATGAAGAAACTGCATCAACTAAAATGCAAAATAACCAACTAGGATCATGATGATAGGATCAAATTCATACATAATAATATTAACCTTAAATGTAAAAGAGCTAAATGATCCAATTAAAAGACATAGACTGGAAAATTAGATAAAGAATCAAGACTCATTAGTGTGTTGTATTCAGGAGACCCATCTTACGTGCAAAGACACACATAGGCTCAAAATAAAAGGATGAAAAAAATTTACCAAGCAAATGGAAAGAAAAAAAAAGCAGGGGTTGCAATCCCAGTCTGTGACAAAACAGACTTTAAACCAACACAAATCGAAAAAGACAAAGAAGGGAATTACATAATGGTAAAAGGATCAATTCAACAAGAAAAGCTAACTATGCTAAATATATGTGCTCCCAATATAGGAGCACCCAGATTCATAAAACAAGTTCTTAGAGATCTACAGAGAGACTTCGAGTCCCACACAATAATAATGAGAGGCTTTAACACCCCACTGTCAATATTAGACAGATCAATGAGACAGAAAATTAACAAGGATATTCAGGACTTGAACTCCGCTCTGGATCAAGTGGACCTAATAGATATCCACAGAACTCTCCACCCCAAAAGAAAAGAATACACATTATTCTCAGTGTCACATGGCACTTATTCTAAAATCAACCACATAATTGGAAGTAAAACACCACTCAGCAAATGCAAAAGAACTGAGATCATAACCAATAGTCTCTCAGACCACAGCACAATCAAATTAGAACTCAGGATTAAGAAACTCACTCAAAACCACACAACTACATGGAAATTGAACAACCTGTTCCTGAATGACTACTGGGTAAATAATGAAATTAAAGCAGAAATCAAGTAGTTCTTTGAAACCAATGAGAACAAAGAGACCACGTACCAGAATCCCTGGAACACAGCTAAGACAGTGTTAAGAGGGAAATTTACAGCACTAAATGACCACAACAGAAGTTAAAAAGATCTCAAATCAACACCCTAGTGTCACAAAAAAAAAAAAAAAGAAGAAGAAGCAAGAGCAAACATATCCAAAATCTAGGAGAAGACAATAAATAACTAAGATCAGAGCAGGACTGAAGGAGATAGAAACAAAAAAATCCTTCAAAATTCAAGGACTCCAGGAACAAATTTTTTGAAAAAATTAACAAAATAGACCGCTAGCTGGAATACAAAAGAAGAAAAGAGAGAAGAACCAAATAGACACAATAAAAAATGATAAAGGGTATATCACCATTGACCCCACAGATATAAAAACTACCATCAGAGGGTACTATAAATACCTCTACACAAATAAACAAGAAAATCAAGAAAAAATCAATTCCTGGACACATACAGCCTCCCAAGACTAAACCAGGAAGAAGTCAAATCCCTGAATAGACCAATAACAAGTTCTGAAATTGAGGAAGAAGTTAATCAATTTCTACCTCCCAATCAAAAAAAAAAAAAAATAGAGCCCAGGACCAGATGGATTCACAGCCAAATTCTACCAGAGGTACAAAGAGGAGCTGGTACCATTCTTTCTGAAACTATTCCAACCAGTTGAAAGGAGGGACTCCTCCTTAACTCATTTTATGAGGCCAGTATTATCCTGATACCAAAACCTGGCAGAGACACAATAAAAAAAGAAAACTTCAGGCCAATATCCCTGATGAACATTGATGCAAAAATCCTCAATAAAATACTGGCAAACCATACTCAGCAGCACATAAAAGCTTATCCATCATGATCAAGTCAGGTTCATTCTTGGGATGCAAGGCTAGTTCAACATACACAAATCATTAAACATAATCTATCACATAAACAGAACGAATGATAAAAACCACATGATTATCTCAATAGATGCGGAAAAGGCCTTCGATGAAATTCAACATCCCTTCATGTTAACAACTCTCAATAAACTAGGTATTGATGAAACATATCTCAAAATAATAAGAGCTATTTATGCAAACCTACAGCCATTATCATACTGAATGTGCAAAAGCTGGAAGCATTCCCTTTGAAAACTGTCCCAAGACAAGTATCTCCTCTCTCACCACTCTTATTCAACACAGTATTGGAAGTTCTGGCCAGGGCAATCAGGCAAAAGAAAGAAATAAAGGGTATTCAAATAAAAAGAAACAAAGTCGAATTGTCTCTTTCTGCAGATGATATGATTCTATATTTAGAAAACCCCATTCCCATCATCTCAGCCCAAAAAATCCGTAAACTGATAAGCAACTTCAGCAAAGTCTCAGGATACAAAATCAATGTGAAAAATCACAAGCATTCCTATACACCAACAACAGACAAGCAGAGACCCAAATTATAAATCAACTCCTATTCACAATTGCTACAAAGAGAATAAAATACCCAGGAATACAGTAAACAATGGATGTCAAGGATCTCTTCAAGGAGAACTACAAACCACTGCTCAAGGAAATAAGAGAGGACACAACCAAATGGAAAAACATTCCATCCTCTTGAATAGGAAGAATTAATATTGTGAAAATGGCCATACTGCCCAAAGTAATTTATAGATTCAATGCTATTTCCATCAAACTACCAATGACATTCTTCATAGAATTAGAAACAACTACTTTAAATTTGATATGGAATGAAAAAACAGCCTGTATAGACAAGACAATCCTAAGCAAAAAGAACAAAGCTGGAGGCATCACGTTTTCTGACTTCAAACTATACTACAAGGTTATAGTAACCAAAACAGCATGGTACTTGTACCAAAACAGCATGGTACTTGTACCAAAACAGATATATAGACTAATGGAACAGAACAGAGATCTCAGAAATAACACCAGACATCTACAACCATCTGATCTTCAACAAAGTTGACAAAAACAAGTAATGGGGAAATAATTCCCTATTTAATAAATGGTGTTGGGAAAACTGGCTAGCCATATGCAGAAAACTGAAAGTGGACACCTTCCTTACATCTTATACAAAAATTAACTCCAGATGGATAAAAGACTTAAATGTAAAACCCAAAACCATAAAAACCTGAGAAGAAAACTTAGGCAATACCATTCAGGACATAGGCATGGGCAAAGACTTAATGACAAGAATGCCAAAAACAATGGCAAAAGCTAAAATTGACAAAGGGGATCCAATTAAACTAAAGAGCTTCTGCACAGCAAAAGAAGCCTACAGGCAACCTACAGAATGAGAGAAAATTTTTGCAATCTATCCATCTGACAAAAGTCTAATATTCAGAATCCACAAGAAACTTAAAGATATTTACAAGAACAAAACAAACAACCCCATCAAAAAGTGGGCAAAGGATATGAACAGACGCGTCTCAAAAGAAGACATGTATGTGGCCAAGAAACATATGAAAAAAAGCTCACCACCACTTAGCATTAGAGAAATGCAAATTAAAACCACAATGAGATACTGTCTCATGCCTGCCAGAATGGCGATTATTAAAAAGCCAAGAAACAATAGATGCTGGAGAGGCTGTGGAGAAATAGGAATGTTTTTACACTGTGGGAATGTATATTAGTTCAACCATTGTGGAAGACAGTATGGGGATTCCTTAAGGATCTAAAACCAGAAATACTATTTGACCCAGCAATTCCATTACTGGGTATATACCCAAAGGAATATAAATTATTCTACTATAAAAACACATGCACACATATGTTTATTACAGCACTATTTACAACAGCAAACACATAGAACCAGCTCAAATGCCCATCAGTGACAGACTGGATAAAGCAAATGTGGTACATATACACCATGGAATACTATGCAGCCATATAAAAGAATGAAATCAAGTCCTTTGCAGGGACATGGATGAAGCTGGAAGCTGTCATCTTCAGCAAACTAATGCAGGAACAGAAAACCAAACACTGCATGTTCTCACTCATAAGTGGGAGTTGAACAATGAGAACACATGGACACGCGGTGGGGGAACATCACACACCAGGGCCTGTGGGGATGGGGGGCGAGGGGAGGGAGTGCATTAGGACAAATAGCTAATGCATGTGGGGCTTAAAATCTAGATGATGGGTTGATAGGTGCAGCAAACCACCATGGCACCTGTATACCTATGTAACAAACCTGCATGTTCTGCACATGTATCCTGGGACTAAAGTAAAATAATAAAAAAATTACATTAAATTAAAAATAAATAATAAAAATTAAAAAAACAGAAAAGGACACTTGCACACATATGTTTATAGCAGCACAATTCACAATTGCAAAGATGTGGACCAACCTAAGTGCCTATGGACTAATGAGTGGATTAAAAAAATGTGGCGTATATGTACACCATGGAATACTACTCAGCCATTAAAAGGAACAAAATAGTGGTTTTTTTGCAGCAATTTGGATGGAGCTAGAGGCCATTATTCTAAGTGAAGTAATACAAGAGTGGAAAAGCAAAAACCATATGATCTTACTTACAAGTGGGAGCTAAACTACGAGTACACAAAAGCATGCAGAGTGATATAATGGACTTTGGAGACTCAGAAGTAGGAGGGTGGGAGGGAGGCCAGGGATAAAAAGCTACACATTAGGTACAATGTACACTACTCAGGTGATGGGTGCATTAAAATCTCTGAATTTACCACTATATAATTCATTCATGTAACAAAAAAACACAGTACCCCCAAAGCTATAGAAATTTTTAAAAAAGAAAGAACAAAATTATAAAAATAAAATTAAATAAAATTTGAAAAAAAAAGTATGTGGGAGAAAGGTAGTGTTTTTAACTCTCAAACCACCCCACTGAGCTTTCAGCAATTTATGAAGTACAGTTTAGATTTCTGTACCCCAGTACTCATTCCCATGAAGATTTCTGTTCATGAATTTTTACTCTAATAAGTTACAGTTCTCTGTATTCACCTGTCTGTCTTCATTTTTTAGGGGAGGAGTTTGCCCTGTGATCTCACTTCTCTAATGGATCTAAGAATATTTATTGATTTCTGTGTGTTCAGCTTTCTTCTTCTGTGAAAGAAAGTGACCGCTTTCAAGCTTTTTACACAGCAGATTAATAACTAGAAGTCTGGGATCCTTTATTTTTTTTAACTTTCACATCACCCCTTCTTTCTGGAATTTCTTGGCTAGTATAACCAGGAGAACATTTACAAATATTGCATTCTAGAACTCTAGTACACAGTTCCAATCATAATCTCTGGAGTTAGATATATTAAAGATTCAATCCAGATTTACCACCACCTTGGTGTGTAAACTTAAGCAAGCCAGCAATTTAACATCTCTGAGAATCAATTTTTTCTCTTTAAAAATGCACATAATTTTGACTATCTTAAAAAGTAAGTGAGAAAATACAGGTATAGAATAGTTCTTGGCTCATAAAATCATTTATTACATGATAACTATAATTATTAGGAACGAATAATAAAGTAGCATAAAAATTTTTCATCACACCACTTCCAAGCATGATGCCTTATCTCGTTTCTATCTTTTTTTAACATTTTTCTGAAATTTTCATTAACCCAATAAATCTAGCTATGATTGTTACAAATACAATTCAAACCACAATGATAAAGATATATCTGAACCACATCTCCATTGGCAAGTTAATTTTGGTCAGATATTCTTGTCACCCATATAGATTTCTAAGAATTACAGTTCCAATATAATTTTAATCCCCACCAATTTTCTAAACATACCATGAATTATTTCAACAAGTGAATCAAGTATCACATTTCAGAACTGAATTTGAAACAAAAATCCCATGTATTGTTGAATTGCACCTAATTGTAGGAATGGGTCAGTTTGTGTTTCTATTTACTATTGAATAAATGACAAAGCCCCTTCATTTTGGGTATGGTGAAGACAGCTGCTAAAAACCTTTGCCCTCAGCCTTGTCAACATGAATTCTAATTTCTCTAGAACAACTGTTTCAGTGTGGGATGGCTGGCTTCAGTGGTGAGTGCCCATTGCATTGAATATGGAACAATCAACTATTCTCCTGGTGGGCTGTACCATTTTGATTCCAACCAGCACTGTCGGAGTGTTCCAGCTGCTCCACATTTTCTGCAGCCCCGGGCATGGTCAGTCATTGTCACAGTGGCCTCTCTAATAGCTTCCTGGTTGTATTTCAAGGTGTATTTGATGTACATTTCCCCAGGGGAGAGATATAGGACACCTTTTGAAGTGGTTCCTTACAGCCCTTTTGAGGAAGCGTCTGTTCAAGTCTTTTGCTGGTTTTTAAACAGCATCATTTTTTTCCCCCATTGGAGTTTTGACAACTCTTTCTATATTCTGGGTAGGAGTCCTTGCACGTGTGTGAGATTTGCAAATATTTTCTTTCCCAAACTCTAGGTTGCTCCTTTTTTTTTTTTTTTTTATCGAGAGCATCTGAAGCAGAGCAAAGTAAAGGTGAGTGGTTCAGGTGGGAGGACACCGCATTTCTCCCCTTATCTAGTATGTGCAGTGGCTCCCTCTGTCAATGTGCAGAGATGTCTGTGCAGGGAGACATCATGAAAAAGCAGGTGTGCTTTATTCTTAATAATGCATTTCTGATTCTTGTCTGGGGCCTGAGGGCTCTTGGCCCATAAGCCTTGGAAAAGATGTCTTTGGGTCTTGCACATTAGCCTGTGTTGAACCTTGTGGCAAATTCTGGGCCCTGGACAGCGCAAGGGAGAAAGAGGTCTTAGGGAAGAGCTGGGCAGTGGCTTCACGACATGGAGATCCAACTGGAATTCTTCAGGCAGAGCCTTTCTCCAGGGACCAGGCTTGGGCATCTGGGAGGAGTCCTGGGGCATTGCCGCTCTGTAGCAAGGTTTGAGGTACAGGATGTACTGGGAAGAAGGGCTGATTCCAGGCATGGGGTTTGCTGTGGGTCCCATCAGGTGTGGGGAGCCTTGTGGAGCCTCACTCTTTGTTACTGCAGGTGCCACACACACCTTCTCTGCTCTCTGGGTTCTCACAGATCCATCTTCAATGTTGATCTCCCAGGTGGTCCTGTGCTTATCAGCATGGGCCAGCAGGCATGAACAGGGAACAAGAGATCCTTCAAGGATATCAGACCTGCTCAGGGACCATCAGGAGAAGCACATGGAAGGAGCTGAGCTGCAGGGCTCTCTGTGAGTGCAGAACCAGAACCTCCTCTCCCAGGGGCAGTTGCAGGACCATTCCTGGTTCCAAGACTATGATGATCACCTCCCTCTGGGGAAGCTGTGGACCCTGGGGCAGTTCCAGGGGCAGCTGTGCAGGGTGGTGGGGACCTGGCTGCACTGGGGCTAGTTCTGCACCTGTCTGAGGACCCAGTTCCACTTTCTGACATTTTGGGGCATTTGACTGCATCTTGGCGGAGCTGCTCTCTCCTGCATGGTCACTTTTAGATTCTGTGGAGGAATCACTGGGGCTTCTGGGGCTCCGAGAAACATTCATGGTCAAGGTTTCTGGGCTTCTCTGTGTCAGCCAACGAGAGTCATTTTCTATGTTCTGCAAAGATCTCCCTTTGGCCCCTGGATTTTTTTTTAAGTTTAGCACGAGCATCTGATTTATTTTGGATAAATACACAAACCTGGTCTGGAAGCAATAGTACTCCCTGGAAAACTGGGAATAACACAGTTTTCATTACATAGGAAATGTAGTGTGCTATCTTGATTTATTTCTCATTCCTAGCTTATCTTTTTTTAAAATTTCAATAGGTTTTGAGGAACAGGTGATGTTTGGTTACATGAATACATTATTTAGTGGTGATTTCTGGGATTTTAATGCACCCATCACCAGAGCAGTATACACTGTACCCAATGTGTAGTCTTTTATCCCTCACCACCCCCAACCCTTTCCCCCCGAGTCCCCAAAGTCCATTGTATCATTCTTCTGCCTTTGCATTCTCATAGCTTACCTCCCACTGATGAGTGAGAATACACAATGTTTGGTTTTTCATTCCTGAGTTACTTCACTTAGACTAATGGTCTCCAATTCCATCCAGGTTGCTGCTAATCCCATTATTTTGTTTATTTTTATGGCTGAGTAGTGTTCCATGTTGTGTGTGTGTATGTGTGTGTATCTCACAATTTCTTTATCCATTTGTTGATTGATGGGCATTGGGGCTGGTTCCATACTTTTGCTCTCTAAGGAATCTCCACACTGTTTTCCATAGTGGTTGTACTAGTTTACATTCCCACCAGCAGTGTAAAACTGTTTCCTTTTCACTAATTCCACACCAACGTCTATTATTTTTTGACTATGGCAATTCTTGCAGGAGTAAGATGGTATCACATTGTGGTTTTGATTTGCATTTATCTGATTATTAGTGATGTTGAGCATTTTTTCATATGTTTGCTGGCCATTTGTATACCTTTTTTAAAATAATTGTCTATTCATGTTTTTAGCCCACTTATTGATGGGATTGTTCTGTTCTTGCTGATTTGTTTGAGTTCCTTGCAGATTCTGGATATTAATTAGTCCTTTGCCAGATGTATAGATAATGAAGATTTTCTCCAACTCTGTGGGTTGTCTGTCTGTTTACTCTGCTGATTGTTTCTTTTTCTGTGCAGAAGCTTTTTAGTTTAATTAAGTCCCATCTATTTTTGTTTTTGTTGCATTTGCTTTTGGGTTCTTGGTCAAGAAGTCTTTGCTTAAGCCAATGTCTAGAAGGGTCTTTCCAATGTTATCTTCCAGAATTTTTATAGTTTTCCATCTTAGATTTAAGTCCTTGATCCATCTTGAGTTGATTTTAGTATAAGGTGAGAAATGAGTTTCATTCTTCAACATGTGGCTTGTCAATTATCCCAACACCATTTGTTGAATAGGTTGTCCTTTCCCCATTTTATATTTTTGTTGCTTTGTCAAAGGTCAGTTGGTTGTACTTATTTGGCTTTAATTCTGGGTTCTCTATTCTGTTCCATTGATCTATGTTCCTATTTTTACACCAGTACCATGCTGTTTGGGTGACTATGGCCTCATAGTATAGTTTGAAGTTGGGTAATGTGATCCCTCCAGATTTGTTCCTTTTGCTTAGTCTTGCTCTGAGTATGTGGGGTCTTTTTTTGGTTCCTTATGAATTTTAGTATTGTTTTTTGTAGTTCTGTGAAGAATGATGGTGATATTTTGATGTGAATTGCATTGAATTTGTAGATTACTTTTGGAAGTATGGCAATTTTCACAATATTGATTCTGCCCATCCATGAGCCTAGGATGTGTTTCGTTTATTCATGTCATCTATGATTTCTTTCAGCAGTGTTTTGTAGGTTTCCTTGTAGAGAACTTTTACCTCCTTGATTAGGTATATTTCTAAAATATTTTATTTTTTTGCAGCTATTGTAAAAGGGGTTGAGTTCTTGATTTGACTCTCCACTTGGTTGCTGTTGGCGTATAGCAGAGCTACTGACTTGTGTACATTAATTTTGTATCCTGAAACTGTGCTGAATTCATTTATCAGTCCTAGAAGCTTTTTGAAGTAGTCTTTAGGGTTTTCTAGTATACAGTGATATCATCAGCAAACAGTGACAGTTTGACCTTCTCTTTATCAATTTGGATGCCTTTATTCCTTTTTCTTGTCTGATTGCTCTGGCTAGGGCTTCCAGTACTATGTGGAATAGAAGTGGTGGGCATGAACATCCTTGTCTTGTTCCAGTTCTCAGGGCAAATGCTTTCAACTTTTCCTCGTTCAGTATAATGTTGGCTGTGGGTATATCATCAATTGTTTTTATTACCTTAAGGTATGTCTCTTCTATGACAGTTTTGCTGATGGTTTTAATCATAAAGTGATGCTGGATTTTGTGAACGCTTTTTCTCCATTTATTAATATGATTATTTGATTTTTGTTTTTAAGTCTATTTATGTGGTTATCACATTTATTAACTTGCATATGTTAAACTATCACTACATCTCTGATACGAAACCCACTTGGATATGCTGTTGGATTCGGTTGGCTAGTATTTGGTTGAGAATTTTAGCATCTATATTCATCAGGAATATTGGTCTATAGTTTTCTTTTTTTTTTCTTTTTTCTTTTTTTTTTTTGAGACAGAGTCTCGTTCAGTCAGCCAGTGGAGTGCAGAGGCATGATCTTGGCTCGCTGCAACCTCCATTCCCAGGCTCAATCAATCCTCCTGCCTCAGGAGGAAAACAGGCATGTGCCACCACATCTGGCTAATTTTTGTTTTTTTAGTAGAGATGGGGTTTCACCATGTTGGCCAGGGTGGTCTCAAACTCTTGACCTCAGGTAATCTGCCTGCCTCAGCCTCCCAAAGTGCTGGGATTACCTGCATGAGCCACCGTGCCCAGCCAGGTTTTTTTGTTGTTGTTGTGTCTTTTCCTGGTTTTAGTATTAGGGTAATGTTGTCTTCATGGAATGATTTAGGTAGGATTCCCTCTTTCTCTGTCTTGTGTAATAGTGTCAATAGGATTGGTATCAATTCTTCTTTGAATGTCTGATGGAATTCAGCCATAAATCTGTCTCGACCTGGACTTTGTTTTTGTTGGCGATTTTTTTATTACCATTTTATTCTTGCTGCTTGTTATTGGTCTATTCAGAGTTTCTATATCTTCCTGATTTAATCTACAAGGGTTGTATATTTCCAGGAGTTTATCCATCTTCTCTAGGTTTTTTAGTTTATGTGTGTAAAGGTGTTTATACTAGCTTTGAATCATCCTTCGTATTTCTGTGATATTGGTTGTAATATCTCCTGTTTTGTTACTAATTGAGCTTATTTGGATTTTCTCTCTACTTTTACTGGTTAATCTTGCTAATAGCCTATCAATTTTATTTATCTTTTTAAAGAACCAGCTTTTTGTTTTATCTTTTATATTGTTTTGTTGTTTGTTTTAATTTCATTGAGTTTCACTCTAATCTTGGTTATTTCTTTTCTTCTGCTGGGATTGGATTTGATTTGTTCTCATTACTCTAGTTCCTTGAGGTGTGACTTTAGATTGTCTGTGCTCTTTTCAGAATTTTTGATGTAGGCATTTAATGCTATGAACATTCCTCTTAGTACTGCTTTTGCTGTATCCCAGAGGGTTTGATAGATTATGTCACTATTATCATTAAGCTCAAAGTTTTTTTAAATTTTCACCTTGATTTTACTTTGACCCTATGATAATTTGGGAGCAGGTTATTTGATTTCCAGGTATTTGCATGGTTTTTAGGGTTCCTCTTGGAGTTGATTTACAATTTTATTCCACTGTGGTCTGAGAGAGTACTTGATATGATTTTGTTTTTCTTAAATTTGTTGGGACATGTTTTGTGGTCTATCATATGGTCTGTCTTTGAGAATGTTCCATTTGCTGTGAATAGAATGTATATTCTGCAGTTGTTGGGTAGAATGTTCTGTCAATATTTGTTAAGTTCATTTGTTCTAAGGCATAGATTAAATCCATTGTTTCTTTGTTTACTTTCTGTCTTGATAACCTGTCTAGTGCTGTCAGTGGAGTATTGAAGTCCCACCCTATTATTGTGTTGCTCTCTATCTCATTTCTTAGGTCTAGTAGTCATTGTTTAATAAATTTGGGAGCTCTAGTGTTAGGTGCATATATATTTGTGAGTGCAATGTTTCCTGTTGGACTAGTCTTTTTATCATTTTATAATGTCTCTTTTGTCTCTATTAACTGCTGTTGCTTTAATGTTTGTTTTGTTTGATATAAGAATAGCTACTCCTGCTTGCTTTCAGTGTCCGTTTTCGTGGAATATCTTTTTCTGCCCCTTTACCTTAAGTTTATGTGAGTATTTATGTGTCTGGTGAGTCTCTTAAAGATAGTAGATACTTGGTTGGTGAGTTCTTATTCATTCTTCCATTCTTTTGTTTTAGGTGGAGCATTTAAGCCATTTACATTCAATGTTAATATTGAGATGTGAGGTAGTATTCTATTCATTATACTATTTGTTGCCTGAATACCTTGTTTTATTTAAATTGTGTTATTGTTTTATAGGTCCCATGAGAGTTATGTTTTAAGGAGGTTCTATTTTGGTGTATTTAGAGGATTTATTTCAAGATTTAGAGCTCCTTTTAGCAATTCTTCTAGTGTAGTGAATTATCTCGGCATTTGTTTGTCTGAAAAGACTGTATCTTTCCTTCATTTATGAATCTTAATTTCACTTGATACAAAATTCTTGGCTGATAATTGTTTTCTTTAAGGAAGCTGAAGATAGGTCCCTAATCCCTTCTAGCTTTTTGAGAAATATGTTGTTAATCTGATAGGTTTTCCTTTATAGATTGTATGGTGCTCTTTCCTTACAGCTCTTAAGATACTTTCTTTCATCTTGACTTTAGATAACCTGATGACTATGTGCCTAGGCAATAACCTTTTTGTGATGCATTTTCCAGGTGATTTTTGAGATTCTTAAATTTGGATGTCTAGATGTCTAGCAAGGCCAGGGAAGTTTTTCTCAATTGTTCTTTCCACTATGTTTTCCAAACGTTTAGATTTCTCTTCTTCCTTGGGAACACCAATTATTCTTAGGTTTGGTTGTTTAACATAATCCTAAACTTCCTGAAAGATTTGTTCATTTTTTAAAATTCTTTTTTCTTTCTCTTTGTTTAATTGGGTTAATTTGAAAACCTTGTCTTTGGGCACTGAAGTTCTTCCTTCTGCTTGTTTAGTTCTATTGCTGAGACTTTCCACTGCATTTCACATTTCTCTAAGTGTGTCCTTTATTTCCAGAAGTTGTGATTGTTTTTTATTTACGCTCTCTATTTCACTGAAGATTTTCCCTTCATATCTTGTGTCATTTTTAAAAATTTTATTTAGTTGGATTTCACCTTTCTCTGGTGCCTCCTTGTTTAGCTTAATAATTGATTTCTGAATTATTTTTCTGGCAATTCAGATATTTTTTGCCTTGGTTCAGATCCTTTGCTGGTGAGCTAGTGGTCTTTTGGGAGTGATAAGAAATCTTGTTTTGTCATATTACCAGAATTGTTTTTCTGGTTTCTTCTCATTTGGGTAAATTATGTCAGAGGGAAGCTCTGGGGATCAAGGACTGCTGTTCAGATTCTTTTGTCCCACAGGGTGCTCCCTTGATGTAGTGATCTCCCCCTTCCCCTAGGGATGTGGCTTCCTGAGAGATGAACTGCAGTGCTTTTTATTTGTCTTTTGGATCTATCCACCCAGTGAAGCTACTGGCCTCTGAGCTGGTACTGTGGGGTGTCTGCACATAGTTCTCTGATGTGAACCATTTTCAGGTGTCTCAGCCATAGATTCCAGCACTGTCTCTGGTGGAAGTGGCAGGGGAATGAAATGGACTCTGTGAAGGTCCTTAATTGTAGTTTTGTTTATTGCACTAGTTTTGTGTTGATTGGCCTCCTGCCAGGAGGTAGCACTTTCAAGAGAGCATCAATTATGGTATTATAGGGATGATCAGGCCATGGGTGGGGCCCTAGAGCTCCCATGAAATTATGTCCTTTTTATTTGGCTACCAGGTTGGGTAGGGAAAGACCATCAGGTGGGGGCACGGTTAGGCATGTCTTAGCTCAGATTCCCCCTTGGAGGAGGCTTGCTGCAGCTGTTGTGGGAAATGGGGGAGCGGTTCTCAGGCCAATGCAGTTATGTTCCCAGGGGTTTGTGGGTGCCTTTGCTGGGCCTTGCAGGTCACTAGGGAAGTGGGGGAAAGCTGGCAGATACAAGCCTCACTCAGCTCCCACACACCCCAGAAGGTTGGTCTCACTCCCACCATGCCCCCCTCCTCCAAAAACAGCATCAAGTTTTTTCCAGGCAGTGGGTAAGCAGGGCTGAGAACTTGCCCCAGGTTATCAACCTTCCAACTAAGAAAGCAAGCAGGGCTTTCAGGTTTTGCACCTCCCTGCCTGCCACAGCTTCTGTGCTGTGTCTGCACTCTTGATTCATCCCCCCCCAACAAATTCTGTTCAGGAAACATTGTGTTCCATAGAAATTCATATAAAGTTCAACTGGAAGTTTTCTTCTTCCTGTGTTTTTTTCCCATTTCCTCTGGCAGCCGTTCCCAAGGACCTCTGTGAGACAAAGTCATAAATGTCTTCCCTGGGGAATGAGAGAGCCCACAGGGCTCTTCCCACTACCTCTTCTACCCCTGTATTTCACTTGGCTCTCTAAATTTGTCTCAGCTCCAGGTAAGGTAAAATCCTTCTCCAGTGGTCTGGACCTTCAGGTTCCCCAGTGAGGGTGTGGGTTCAGAGGTGGAAGGTGCCCCCTTCACACTTTCACACTTTGGCGCTCATGGTTTTTTGGCTGTCTGCTGGGGCCTGCAGGAGTAGTCTGCTTCCTTCAAAGGGTCTGGATTCTCTCAGCTTTCCTTGTATGCTCCTGTGATAGTTCTTGGAACAAAAGTTCATGATGTGAGTCTCCACACATTGCTCCGTCCATCTGAGAGGGAGCTGTAATTTAGTCTTGTCTCCTGTCTGCCATTTTCCCAAAAATGCCCCCACCCCTGTATTCTTTACTTTCTTAGAGAAAGAGGTGTCTTCCGCAAAGGTGGTCCCATAGACTTGGGCTTTGGAGTGATGTAGCTGTGGCCAGAGGCAGGTTGATCAAGCTATGACCAACTCTTGTTTTCTTAAGCAACCTTCCTGACTGTCCCATACCCCAGGGGATGAATATAAAAAATGATAGACATAGTCTTTACAAGTAAAGACTGATACATTTAGAGAAAAAACTCAAAGGTATTTAGCCTCTAGGATGCATATAGGCTTTATTATTCAAATTTGTAACACTCCTTTAATTGCACATCATAGTCTAAACTCATTCTTTCCCTTTTAAATTATATAATATCTAGATGATCTGAATTCCCATTTTATCAGCTTACCAGAATCTCTAGTTATAAAGTCCAGTAAAAAATATAAAATGTTATTTCCAATAAATATCCAAGTGTTTAGGAAAGCCTCTTTCTCATTCTATTTGGTACAATGTAATTTCAAAGAAGCATAATGCAATTAAGACTCTATTATTGGCTTTTAAAATCTCTCATTCACGTCTGAATGTTAAAATTAAATGTCTTAGCTTTCAGGTGTGTTGATCACTATAAAATATGATTAAATATACAAATACCTGATCCCAAAGGAGTATCTCTATTTGCTCCAGGCCTACTGTTGTCCTTAGCACAGACAGCAAAATTTAGGTCAGCAATCAAATAACAAGTCACAAAAGGTTAATAATGGAATAAATTGCTTATCTATCTATCCATCTATCTATTAGCATTATAAATTGAATGTAGGATGACTTTCAGACTCTCCTTACTTTTCTTAACTGCTAAGAAAATGTTGGTGCCAAATGTAAATTGTTAGAGCTGTTTCTTTTTTTGTTCTTTTTGTTTTCCTCTGAACCTTTTAACTATAGAAATGATATTCTTCTTTGGATCTTTTACAAACTTATACCACTTCCTTTTCCTCCCCTTTTGTTTTCTCTTGCTTTAGAATCAGTGTGCCATAGTAAATTACTATGCTAATGAGAATGTGTTGTATCCCTAATGAAGGATGGGACAGAAAATTAGGCTGATAGCAGTGGGACTTTGGGATAGACATTTTACTGAATTATTCCACACAGATGATTAAATCATGTATTCTAAACCTGAATGAATTTTGTTTGTTCTATTAAATGGCCATACACTATATACCTAATCCCAAATGCATGCATTGGTTTCAAACATGACAAAATAAATGTGGAAGAATCATTACCAGCCTATGCCTACAACTTCTAGAATAGTTGTGGAACTATTGAATGTTCTTCTGTTACAAGATAAAATGGATCCTCATATTTTAAAAGCTTCCCAGGGGATTATCTTAGGTCAGTCATTCGTAAATAATTCGTAAATGCCAGATTCTGATGGCTATATCAGAAACTCCCAGGGTTTTAAAAGAAAAAGTAATAATAAATAAAAACAACAAAAACAACACTAACAGCAACAACAAAAGCTAGGAGACCTATTGAATCTGAACTTGGGAAAGATTAGAACTATGAACCTGTAATTTAATAAGTTCCCAATAAAATCCTGATAGTCTTCTTAGTATGGGGAGTACTGATTTAAAGACTGGAACTTGAGAAATGGGAAAGATAAACATGAATATATATATTTTACTGAAACTCACCACTGTCTTGGTAATGAAATGAGCTTGCAAGCAGTAACATAGGAAGAATTTCAACTGGAACAGAAAAGAGTACAAACAGAGACACCATGGCAGATAAGTGTTTTGACTATTTGAAGTATTGTAATGGATACTATGTTGTGTTGTCCAGATCTCGTCCTTCAGTACCAATGTATTCACCTACACTTTGCAGGAGTATTGCTTGCTGATGACTCCCAGCTGAGGCTTTCCCCAGAAGTTTTTTCAGCTACAGGGAATGAACTTGCCAAAAGTTATTCTGCTTCCCCAGGGACAGTCCACACCCAATGTCAGGAGCCCAGTGACACGTAAGGAGGGAATCCATTGTCCTGGCCTCATTGATTGAATTTGCAACAATTCTGAAGACCCATTCCAGGTCCAGGGATCCCCATGTAGCTGAGGCCTGTTATGCAAATGTACCACAGTTACACTTATGGCTCTGCCTAATTTTACTTTTCTCACTTCCTCCCAGCTATTGCTGCAAATAGCACTCATTAACATATTCTCTGCATGCAAATATCTGTCTTAATGTCTGTCTTCCAGTCTCCCAGGGAACATAACACAAAATGGTTGGTCCCAGAAGTGGTCTGAGGAAGCGGAGTGCAAAATGGGATTTTGATCAAAACCATTCACTAGCCAGGTGGCAATGCCAATCCCAGTACATAGCACCTAGACTTCTCCAGAGGTGTTGTTAAAAAAAATCTCCAATATTGAGCTGGAATCAGATACACTAGTGAGAAAGAATACATTGGTAAGGGCTGTAGTTCAGAGGCTTGAAACAGTTGTAATTACAAGGACAATGGAATTTGATGACTCCTGCTGAGTGACATTATTGCATTGGAAAAAGACAATGAAACATGATTAATCAACAGTATAAGGCAAAGGGCAAAAGTCATGGCCTTTTTGGTAGCATAGAAGGAGACTCTTATCTCTTACAGCCAGAAGGCAGAAATAAGTGAGGGGAAGGATTAGAATTTAAGTATAAGTAGTGGAGCTCCAGGTATGTTTGAATTATTAGTCCTTGCAAGGCAGCTATGCCAAGGTCAAGGCCATGTTTACAAAGAAGCGAAATCCTGAGATATACGATGGAGATATCCAAGGAAATACACTTAAAACTTTGGAATCCCCAGAGTGCACTGAAACCTCTGATTTTGCAGAGGTGGTCCATTGCTCCATGTTAAAGTCTAGCACTCCTCTTCCATTAAGACAATGCCAAGATCTCTGCATTGGAAGACTACAAAAGTCCTTTCAGGATTTATCTACATCACTGCTGCAGGCCACCAGACCAATAACCATAGTCCAGTCACAATATCATTTGTCCAGGAAAGGGATGAACCTGCTAATACAGGTTTTAACAGCTTAGCAATAACTCTGGGAGGTAGTGGTTAATGCACTTCTAGGATGACTTTTGGAAACTTGGAGAGTGATGGTCCACACTGTGTAATGCAGAAATGAATGAATTTCCATGTCAGACAGTAGAAGAAGGAATCAACAGTTTTAGAAAAGTGGACCTACACGTGTATATACTACATAAGGATGGAAAATTTACCAACCAATTATGTTCTCTGGGAAGGCTCTATTTATCATAATAATTAATAGAGTGGTGAGAGTTACCAGCATTGTTGATAATGTCTTGGTTGTCCTCTGTAGGCCATGGGTGATAGTATGAGGTTCACTTTATAGTATCGAGCTCTCTGATGTCAATGACAACGATAGGTTCCTGAAATGCTAAAGTATAGGTGATGGTATTTACATGTAATAAGCAAAACAGGTGCAATTAGTATAATGAGTAGCAAGTTAATAGTCACAACCAGAAAAACCTGACCCAAAAAGAGCCATAAAGTTAGTTAATAAAAAATAGAGTACCCAGAGACAAGTTGGTAACCAGCTCACAAGGTATTGCTGAATCTATACAGTCTAGATATATCAAGGAATAGTGACCAGGAGGCTGATTTTAGCTCTCCCCTCAAAGTTTCAATTCATTGCTCAATTTCCTGTTTTTAGATCCAGATTAATGAATTTAAAAACAAGCAGTCTGCTTATAAAGTCTCCCCCACAAGTGTATATAGTAATATTCCCCTAGAACTTTCACAAATGAACTTATAGTTATTTTCTTGGATAACTTAACCCTGGGGCACAGGAAATAACAGACATTTTTGAGACACAGACATAATAGCTGAATAAAAATTGATATCTAGGGACCTAAAGAGTCAGCATAGCTTCTCTTTTAGAGAAGATATACATAAAATATGGTGCCAGGTCTAGCTCATAAGAGCCCATTTATTCCACAGAACCATTCGTTCATCAATAATCAGACCCCAAATGTATATTGGGATAGACATTCCTGGAAATTAAAGGAAACCTTAAATGAGTTACTTGGCCATTGGGGTAAAAGTTAACTCTGTGGGGAAAGCCAAGACATAGCCTCTGAAATTGACCCCTCATTTCAGCAAATATAGTACATACACATACACACTGTATTTGCTGGAGATATATATATATATATATATATATATATACACACACACACACACATATATATACATATACATATACATATATACACGTATATATATGTGTATATATGTGTATATATATGTATATATATGTATATATGTGTGTGTGTGTATATATATATCTTAGTGGAGTAGAACAGCAATGATTAATGCCATGGCTCAAGATAGAAAAATATAAAAATAGTGATACCCAACATATATCTATTTAATTTGACAGTCTAGACTATATACAAATAAATTGGTTTCAGAGGATGGCAGTGGACCACCACAAACAAAACCAAGTAGTAATCCCAAATGCAATGAATGTGTCTGGTATATATTTTTTAACAGATTAATATGTTCTCGCATATGTGGTATGCAAACACTCATTTGGATAATGTGGTCTTTTCCATCTCTATTATTAATGGGTGTTAGAAGCAATTTTCATTCACATGGAACAGAAAACAGCATTTATTTATGGGTGTGTCACAGGGCTATGTTATGTCTCTCACCTTTGTCATACTATTGTAATAAGGGGTCTACACTGTCTGCACATTTTGCAGTAAATCACATTTATTTACTATACTTATTATATTGATAAGTCATGTTAATCAAAACAAATGTACAAGAAGTGGCATCTATGTTGTAGACCGTAAGACACATAAGCTCCTAGGAAATAAACCATCAACAGATTGAGGGGCCTAAAACATCAGTGAGGTTTTTAGATATTCACTGGTCTGGGCATGCCAACGGATCTTCTCCAAAGTAAGAAACAAATTATTGCATCTGGCAACACTCACCATAAAAAAGACAATACATGGCAGTCCTCTTTTGGTTCTGGAGGCAGCATACTTCACACATCTGGATACTGAACTAACCCATTTACCAAGTAACATACAAAACTGAAAGCTTTAAGTAAAACAAGATTGGGAAAAAATTCTGCGTTACGTCCACGGCTGCAGTACAAGATGTTCTGCCACATGTTTCATATGACACAACAGACGCTACTGAGATATCTGTGGTAGGAAACCATGACATGTAGAGTTTGTGGAAAACTCTAATTGAAAATAATAATGGAAAACTTTTACAGTTCTGTAGCAAGACCATGCCATCACTAGTGGAGATTATGCACCACTCAAAAAACTGCTTCTGGAATGCAGTCAGGCTTTGTTAGAGCACCTGATCATGAAGCATTAATTGACCATGCTGCCAGAACTGCTCAACAGGATCTCACTTCTTTTGAATTCATCAAGTCCTAAGGTCAAGAGGATCCACTAGCAATCAATTGTAAGATTAAATTGGTACATCCAGAATTATACATGAGAAAGGCCAGAGGGCACAAATAAACTGCATAATCTTGTACCCCAAGTATTAGACCACTGTTATACCAGCACCTTTCTTTAGCTCATAGCTATGGCCACATTGGTAGTGATTCCCTTATAACAAACTGATGGGGGTAGTGAAAAGCTAAGCTCAGTTCATGAATGGAGAGTGTTGTGGAATGAATGTTTGTGTCCCCATCAAATGTATATGTTGAAATCCTAATCCCCAATTTGATGGTATTAGGGAGTTGAGCTTTTGGGAGGTGACTAGGTCATAAGAGTACAGAACATATGTAAGGGATAAGTGTCCTTTTAAAAGAGAGTCCGGAGAGCTCTCTCACTCCTTCTACCATACATGCAAAGTGAGAAGATGGCTGCTGAAAAACCAGGACGTGGTCCCCTATCAGACACTGAATCTTTTGATGCCTTGATCTTGGATGTTTAGGCATCCAGAACTGTGATAAATTGTTGTTTATGGCACCCAGGATATAGTATTTCTGTTATAGCAGCCCAAATAGACTAAGACACAGTGGATCGGTACGTGGTCAAAAATAAAAAATGTATTGTTTCTGCACTGCCATTCAATTCAGTCCTTGAGCACAGGAATGAGGTTAAATCATCTAAATAGGGAAAGGTTCAAATAATATTACTTATTATCTACTGTTTTGGAAAACAATGTAGTCTTGGATTAGAATGAATAGATATAGATAGATAACAGATAGATAAATTATAGATATAGATATGGAGATAGATGATAGATAGATAGATAGATAGATAGATAGATAGATAGATAGATAGATATAGATGCTCAGTAACAAACGACTTGGATAATTAGTTGGGAGTCTGGAAAGAGTAAGACTGAAAGATCTGCATAAAGAGGTCCAGAAAAGCAGCAATGTGGCTGGACCTATGAAAACAGAAAAAAGAGAGAAGCTCCTTGTATCATATATTAATACCCTCAAGAGAACATATACACTAGAAAAAGTACTAAACAACCATGTAGACAAAATGACTAGGTTAGATAAACTAAGCTAGCCTGCAGCATCAGTCACCTTTGTGCTGGAAACATGGATGTAATAATAGAGTAGCACAATGGCAGTGATGGAGGTTAAGCACGTGTTCAACATCATGAGCTTCCAGTCTTCAAAGATGATCGAACAAATGCCACTGTGTAATGTTCAACCTATAATTAAAAGAAAACACTGCTGAGCCTTAATACAGCACTATCCTTCACAGAGACTTAACAGCTATTTAGTGTTAAGTTGATTATGTTGGACCCTCCTCCACCCTGGAAAGGCATGTGATTCATCTTGATTGGAAGTGACATGTACTATGGGTATAGTGGTTTGATTTTCCTGCCTGAAGATTCTTAGCAGCACCATTATCTGAGGGCTTGCACGATATTTGTTATCCTGATATGCAATTCCCCCATAACCTCACTGTAGACCACAGGGCCATCTTTACACCAAAGGAAATTTGGGAGTGGACCCATTACCATAGGATCTACTAGCAGTATCTCATAATGCATAACTTAGAAGCTGTTAGAGAATTATGACCTTATAAATGTGAGATCAAAGTATAAGCTTATAGATGATACTTTCCAGGGTACTATATGCACTCTGAAGCAATAAATGTAATACAGTGCTGTGCCACAAGTAGTTAGAATTATGTTATATGGGTTTGGGAACCAAGATGTGGAAGTTAGAGTAGCTTATCTTAATTAGCACTCCAATGACCGACTAGGCGAGTTTGTGTTTCCCATACCCAAATCTCTGGCTTCTACGGATTTACAGGTTCTAGTTCTCACAGGAAGAATATTTTACCAGAAGAAACAGGGAAAGTATCTATGAGGAGCATAAAATCTCTGACAGTAAAAGGTGATATAATAGAGGCAACAATAATAAAAAAAAGTTAGAAATAAAAATATAAAATACCTGAAGTTAAAATTTTTACTAGATAGACTTAAGCGAGGAATAAATTTGACAGAATGAGTCTGTGAATTTGAAAATATATCAACAGAAATAATACAATCTAAAGGAGAGACATGTTAAAATAGCCATATTACCCAAGTGAGTGACAGATTTAATGCAGTCCTTTACAAAATACCAATTCATTCTTCACAAAAATGGAAGAAAAAAAAAGAATCCTAAAATTTATACAGAATGACAAAAGTCCTCAAGTAGCCAAAGCATCCTGAAAAAAATGAACTAAGTTGAAGGTATCACACAACCTGACTTCAAAATATACTACAAAACTCTAGTAACTAAAACACCATGTTACTGGCATGAAAATAGTCACATAGACCAAGAGAACAGGATACAGAGCCCAGAAATAAACCCATGCACTGTTTTAGTACATTTTCATGCTGCTGATAAACACATACCTGATACTGGGAAGAAAAAGAGGTTTTAATGGATTTACAGTTCCATGTGGCTGAGGAGGCTTCACAATCATGGCAAAAGGTGAGGAAAGAGCAAGTCACGTCTTACATGGATGGCAACAGGCAAAGAGAGAGTTTGTGCAGGGAAATTCCCCCTTATAAAACCATCAGATCTCATGAGACTTATTCACTATCATAAGAACAGCATGGAAAAGACCTGCTTCCATAATTCAATCACCTCCCACTCTTACCTCCTACAACACATGGGAGTTCAAGAAGAGATTTGGGTAGGGACACAGCCAAACTACATCATGCACCTAAAACCGACTGGTTTTTGACAAAGTGCCAAGAACACACTTTGGCGAAAAGACAGTCTCTTCAAAGAATGTTGTTGGGGTAATTTGATATTCACATACAGAAGAATGGAACTAGATCCCTCTCTCTCATCATGTACAAAAATCAAAGTCAAAATGGGTTAAAAAGTTAAATTTAAAACCTGAAACAATGACACTACTAACAGAAACCATAATGGAAATGTTTTAGGACATTGAGCTGAACAAATGTATTTAAAATAAGACCTCAAAAGGACAGGCAACAAAACCAAAAATAGACAAATGAGATTTTATCAAACTAAAAACTTTTGCACAGTAAAGGAAACAATAAAGAGAGCGAAAAGAAAACCCATAAAATAAGAGAAGATATTTGTAAACTATACATCTGACAAAGGATTAATAACCAGAATATTAATAATATTTAAAAACTCAACAGCAAATAAAACTCACAAAAAACAAGACATTAATAGACATTTCTCAAAAGAAGACATGGAGGTGACCAACAGGTATATGAGAAAATGCCTAACATCACTAATCATCAGGGAAATGCAATTAAATACCACCTCACTCATGTTAGAATGGTTATTATCAAAAAGGCAAAAGAAAATAAATGTTTGTGGGAATTTAAACAAAAGTGACATGCATGCACTGTTGGTGGGATTGTAAATTAGTATGGCCATTAATGACAACAGTATGCAGGTTCCTAAAAAAATTAAAAATAGAACTACCTACCATATGATCTGCTAATCTGACTTCTGGATTTATATGTAAAAAATGAAATTAGCTTGTCAAACAGATATCTACACTACCATCTTTATTGGAACACTATTCACAATAGCCAAGATATAGAATCAACCTAAGTGTCCAATAACGAATTTATGAATAAAGAAAATGTGGTATACATACACAATGGAATACTATGCAGCTATAAAAAATAATACAATCCTGTCATTTGGGACAACTTGGATGAACCTGTAGGACATAATATTAGGTAAAATAAGCCAGACCAGAAAAACAAATACTGTATGATCTCGCTTATTTATGGAATTAAAGAGTTGACATAGAAGCAGAGAGTAGAATAGTGATTACTACAGACTAGAAAATGGAGGGAGAGGGGAGGATAATGAAGGTTTGGCAATGGGCCCAAAGTTACAATTAGATGGGAGTAATAAGTTCTGGTATTCTATTGTACAGTAGGGTGACAATGGTTAAGAGTATGGTATTGTATACTACAAAATAGCTAGAAAAGAGGCTATGGAAAGTTCTCACCACAGACACAATAAATGCATGAGGTGATGGATATGATGAATACCCAAATTTGATAATTATACAGCATATATATATATATATCAAAACATCAAATTGTAACCCATAAATATGTACAATAACAATGTGTCAATTTAAAAATACATAAATAACAAATAAATAATTATTGCTTTAGGGACACAATAAATAAAGGAGAGAGAGATAAACTGATTGAAGAAATTGATAGAGCCTCAGAAAACTATAGGACAATATACAATGTCTAAATTACTTGTAATTGGTATCTCAGAATGAGAAGAAAAGGAAATAAGCAAAATAATTACTTGAAAAAATGGCTTACATTTTCCAAATTTTAATTTAAAAATAAACTTAGAGATTAAAGAAGATCAGACAAGTCAAGCAGGATAAACACAATGAAAAATATCGCTAGTCATATCATAGTCAAATTACTTTGAAATGATAAGAAAATCATGAATGCAAACAAAGAATAAATAACACATTACATTAAAAAATATTGAATCTAATGACCACTGCCATCTCATATGAAACAATGTGGGCCAGATGTAATGTAAACTTATGTCTATGTTGAAATCCAAACACAGGTGTTTATAGCAACTTTATTCATAATTGCCAAAACTTGGAAGCAATCAAGATGTCTTTCAGTAAGTGAATAGATAAATAAACTATGGTACATACAGACAATGGAACATTATTCAGCGCTAAAAATATATGTGCTATCAAACAATGAAAAAATATAGAGGAATATTGAATTCATATTTCTCAGTCAAATAAGTTAATCTGAGAATTCTATATACTATGTGATTCCAGCTAAATGACAGTCTGAAAAAGGCTAAGGAGACAGTAAAATGATCAATGGTTGCCAGGGAATTAGGGAGAGGGAGGAATTCTTAGGTAGAGCACTGAGGTTGTTGGGGCAGTGAAACATTTGTCATTCTACAGCTAAAGCCATTGAATGTACAACGCCAAGAGTGAACTCTAACGTAAGCTGGGTGTTGGGTGATGATATGTTAATGTAGTTTCACTGATTGTAATAAATGTATAATTCCGGTGGGGGATGCGCAAAATGAGGGAGGTAGTTGGTATGTGGGATCAGTGGTATATGGTAAAAAAAAAAATATATATATATATATATATATATATACAAAATAGATATATTTTCAAATGAAAGAAAAATTAAAATTATAAGATCCCAGCACAGCTGGACTATTTAAAAAATATTCAGGATAAAACAAAATGATACCAAATGAGAATTCAGATCTTCTGGAAAGAAAAGAATGCACCATAAATCTTAAATATCTTGCTAAATATAATAGAGTATGCTAACAGAGACATAGACCAATGGAACAGAATTGGGATTCCAGATGTAATACCACACATCTACAATTAGTTCATCTTTGATAAAGCTAACAAAATTATGTAATGGGGAAAGGACTTCTTATTCAATAAATGGTGCTGGGATAATTGGCTAGTCACATGCAGAAAATTGAAACTTGGCCCTCTTTTTACATCATATACAAAAATCAACTCAAGATGGATTAACCACTTAAATATGACACCCCAAACTATAAAAACACCTAGAAGATAACCTAGGAAATATAATTCTGGACATAGAAACTGGCAAAGATTTTATGATAAGGACACCAAAAGTAATTGCAACAAAAGCAAAAATTGACAAATAGGATCTAATTAAAGAGCTTCTGCACAGCAAAATAAACTTTTATATCAACAGAGTAAACAGACAACACACAGAATGGGAGACAACATTTGTGAACTATGCATCTGACAAAGGTCTAATATCCAGCATCTATAAGGAACTTACACAAATTTACAAGCATCAAATAACCGCTTTAAAAGGTGGGGAAAAGACATGAATAGACAGTTCAAAAGAAGACATACATGTGGCTTATAAGCATATGGAATAAAAGCACAGTATCACTAATCATTAGAAAAATGCAAATCAAAACCATAATGACATACTATGTAACACTAGTCAGAATGGCTATTATCAAAAGTCAGAAAATAATAGATGTTGGAAAGGTTGCAGAGAAAAGGGAACACATATATACTGTTGGGGGCAGTATAAACTAGTACAACCATTGTGGAAAGCAGTGTGACAATTCCTCAAAGTGCTACAAACAGAACTACCATTCAATCCAGCAATCCCATTACTGAGTATATACCCAAATAAATATAAATCATTCTACCATAAAGACACACGCACATGTATGTTCATTGTAGCACTATTCACTATAGCAAAGACATGGAACAACAACCTAAATGCTCATCAATGGTAGACTGGATAAAGAAAATGTGGTACATATGCACCATGGAATACTATGCAGCCATAAAAAAGTCAGATCATGTCCTTTGCAGAAACATGGATCGAGCTGCATGTCATTATCCTCAGCAAACTAATGCAGGAACAGAAAAGCAAATACTGCATGTTCTGACTAATAAGTGGGGGCTAAATAATGAGAACACATGGACACAAAAAAGGGAACAATAGACACTTGGGCCTGCTTGGGGGTGGAAGGTGGGAGGAGGGTGAAGATCAGGAAAAGTAACTATTGGGTACTAAATTTAGTACCCTAATGACAAAATAATCTGTAAACCAAACCTCTGTGACATGAGTTTTCCTTTATAACAAACCTGCACATGTATCCCTGAAGCTAAAATAAAAGTTAAAAAAAGAGAGTATGTTTTCTCTTAATTTCTTTTATTTATTTATTTCTTTTTTTAAGAGGCAGGGTCTCACTTCATCACTCCGACTAGAGTGCAGTGGTGTGATCATAGCTCACTGCAGCCTCAAACTACCAGGCTCAAGCAATCCTCTTGCCTTAGCCTCGCAAGTAGCTGGGACTACAGGTGCATTTTTTTTTTTAACCAAAAAAAACGCTTTAAACAAAAGGAATTTGTCTCATTGTAATCTTTCTATTTCAGATTTTGATATCCACCAGAAACAACATTTAATGGTTTTTTTGTTATTTTTTAACCAATGTCTTCACAAAAAAACCGACTCATTTTACCAATTGCGGTATTGTGGTTCTAAAACTTAATAAAACTTCGAGTGAATCAAATATTTCAGGTAATGATTAGAAAATGCTGCAATTGACACAAAAGATTCAAACATATTTACACCTGCTCTTGGTGCAGCAGATCTTGTTATACCATTGGCTTTCTCTCTGTATATAAAGTATCTAATTTTAGAATTCTGTGAAGTCATTGCAAGAAAGTAAATGTGCAGTTAATTTTTTAAAAATATGAGGTCAGGCATGGTGGTTCACACCTGTAATCCCAATGCTTTGGTAGTCTAAGGCAGAAGAGTTGCTTGAAGCCAGGAGTTCAAGACAAGCCTTGTCAACAAAGGGAGACCCTGTGTCTACAAAAAAAAAAAAAAATAAAAATAAATGAAGCATACATGGGAATTCTTTTTTAAAGTTTTGTTTTACTTTTATTTAACACATAATCATTCTGCATATTTATGGGAAATAGTTTGATGTCTTGAGATATATATATAAGAGTCCTGAACAACAGGAAGCCCCTGAGGAGGGCTCCGCCCTGAGGGAGGGCAGGGGAGCCCCCGCCAGCCCCACCCACAGCAGCGGGCCCTGCCACCCCCCACCCTGACACCTCACCCCTTGGATTCCAGAGAGGAAAGTGGGCTTGTGTGTAGTTTACATGCTCATATCTTAAAATCACCGTTGTCAATAGAACAATTCATAATCATGATGATAAAATAAGATTTATAACCAGCTTCAGTCTGGAGATAACACACAGAGCAGATCTTCACTCCCAGACAGGGAGCCCGCAGCTGCCCCCGACCCCACAGGTGCAGGACACACACAGACAGTTCAACCATGTCTTAAACACACAGGTGTTTATTTAATTGTTCATTTGATTTAATTTTTAAGTTCACTTTACTACGTGGATGAGATGGGTGCATATTACAGTAGGCTTTCGCTATGAGAGCTGCCACCATGAGGAATATCCCAGCCCTCAGTTCTGCTTCCCTTTCTGAGTCCCACAAAAGCCACATGTGGACAGCCTTGGGTTCCCATCCCAGCTGGCTGCTCCTTCTGGGGCTGTCTTGGTGGGGAGAGGGAGATGGGGCAGTGGGTCCCTGCTGACCCCTGAGCCCTGCAGGGGTCAGGATCCTCCCGTGGTCCCTGGGTGTGGCTCTGGAAGACACTGGCAGTGCCCGGCCAAGGCCTCCCGCAGGATGGAAGCTGAGGGCCCTGGCTCTGGGTGCTAAGAGAACTCAGCTGCCCCCTTCACACTTTACAGCAAGGGGCCAGGCAGCAGCTTTGGGATGGGGCTTCCGTGGAGAAGTGGGGGATGCTGCAGTGGTACAAAGACAGCCTCCCCCACCGCCATCCTCCAGCTGACTGTCCTCCAAGGCCAGCACTGGGCGTCCAAGGGAAAGAAGGAACTCAGCCCAGAGGTGTGGGCAGGAGAGGCCTGGAGTCAGGCCTCCACCCACAGCCCCCTCTGGGTGCCAAGTGGGAAGGGTGTGGGGGCTGGCTTGGGAACCTTACCCGCTGCCCTTCCAACACCTGGATCTGTGGGCAGTAGTCCCACAAAATCCCCCTTGGGGCTCCCTGAGGAGGACTTGTGGCTGCCGCTTCCACCAGGGCAGAGGGCACCGGAGGGGCCAGCACTCCAAAGGGCTCTAGGGTGGGTCTTTCAAGGACATCTGCAAAGCCCTGGTGGGGAGAGGCGGCGGGGCTGTCCCACGGAGGGGCCTGGGTCAGAGGCTCTTTGGAACTCTTGCACTTCTGAGTGGGGGACTGTCCATGCTGCCCACAACCTCTAGACCATGCAGCCTGCTCATGGGTCCCTGGCAGAGAATGCCCACTCCCCAGCAGACTCAGGGCAGGCCCCCAACTGCAGGCTTCCAGGAAGGCCCAGGGTGTCCACCTCAGGCCAGGTGGTCTCAGAGGACCCCTGTGCAACCGCATTAAGGAAAGCTGCAGCCCCCACCCACCCGCCTGCCAGTTCAACAAGCACCGGCTGCACACGCAGGCTCCCAGGCACCATCACCCCCCTCCCCCGTCGCCCCTCCCTCATGGGGAGCCCCTTCCCCCTGGAAAGACAACAGGTACTGTAGCCTCGCCTGCTGGCCAGGGGCGCCGTCTCAGAGGACCTGCCCTGACCTGCACGTGCTGACCAGACAGCCCAGCGTAAGGACCCGCGATCCCACGCCACCGCCCTGGGTTTACCACGGTCACCGCCACCTCTCTCACAGGGCCCCCGGGGGACCCAGCCGCGCCCGGCCTGGTGTCTGCACCGAGGGACCGCGTCTCACGCCCGGCGGCTCCTTCAGGGGAAGCCGTGGTCAGCGACTCACCACGAGGACAGGGCAGGGCGGCTGAGTGCGGAAGAGAAGCATGAAGCTGGGGGCGGGGGTGGGGGAGGAGGAACAAAAGTTGCATCTAGACAGAGGTGAACGAAACAAAACCAAAACCCGAACGTGTTCTGTCGCAGGATGGGCGCCGCCCGTCCCGGGCCCTTAGCCCGACATCTCCTCTCGCTGCTCCTTGTTCCTGCGCACCTCGGCCGCGTGCAGCTCCTGCAGGACAGGGGGCGGGAGGGCCTGAGGGCGGGGGTGGCTTGGGGCGACTCCGGGAACCCCCAGGCGCGCAGGCCGTGGCGCCCTGGCACCCGCCCGGCCTCATCCGGGCTGGCCTCCGGCAGGACCCTGAGTTGAAGGGGCGGGAGCACCGGGGAGGCGCAGAGCAGGGCCGGTGACCAAGGACGGGTTTCCTGGAAGCTGGCTGGGCCCCGCTTCTAGCTCGTACCGGAGCCGAGCTTCCTTCAGAAGCTTTCAATATAATGAATTTAGCCATCTATTACTGCGGCTAGTTACTGTCCCGCCAGGACCAGACTCTGGACCTGCCTCGTGCGCTGCTGGGGACGCCCAGTAAACACGGGAGGAGCCCCCGACCCCCACCACAGCTCAGCGCCTCGGGGTCCCCGGCCCCGCTCTGCGCCCCTCCGAGCTCCGCCCTAGCCCCATATATATATATATATATATATATATATATATATATATATATATATATATATGGTAACGATCAAATCAGGGTAATTAGTATATCCATCACCTCAAAATGTGTCATTTATTTTTGGTGAGAACATTCAAAATCCTAGCTATTTTGAAGTAAACAATATTGTTGGCTATCATCACCTTATTTTGCAATAGAACATCAGAACATTTTTTATATTTAACTCTAACTTTGTGCCTGTTGGCCAACCTCTCCCCATCTTCTCTTTTGCCTATTTTTAAGCAGATTATTTGGTGTTTTTTTTTTTTTTTTTTGCTATTGACTTGTTTGAGTTCCTTATATATTCTGATATTAATCCCTTGTCAGACTCACTTTGCAACTGTTGATCGTTTCCTTAGATTTACAAAAGCTTTTTAGTTTGATGTAATCCATTTATCTATTTTTGCTTTTGTTGACTGTGCTTTGCAGATCTCATTCAAAAAATTCTTGAGGAATCCAAGATGGCCAATTAGAAGTAGCTGGAACTCCATGAAGAGGAATGAAAAGGGGCGAGTGAATTCAGCACCTTCAACTGAAATATCCAGGTTCTCACATTGGGACTGATTAGGCAAACAACTCAATCCACGGAGAAGTAAAGCATGGGGCATGTGATGGCCCACCTGGGAGTAGCATGGAGCCAAAGGAATCTCCACCCACAGCCAAGGGAAACAATGAGTGATTGTGTGACCCCACCCAGGAAACCACACTTTTCCCACAGATCTTTGCAATCTGTGGATCAGGAAATCCTCTCAGGAGCCCATGCCACCATGGCCTTGGGTCTGATACACAGAGCTGTGTGGAGTCTCAGCAGAGCAGTCACTCAGGCACACACAGAGACCAAGGAGTTTTACATACTCTGGCCCTGAGATCCTTGGCAAGGATCCTGTCTCTACATATCCCTAGGAAAGAGGGATATGTCTGTACATATCCCTAGGAAAGGGGCTAAATCCAGGGAGCCAAGCAGCATTATCCTGTGGGTGCCACTTCCACAGCACCTCACAAGTTAAGATCCACTGGCTTGGAATCCCAGCCAGCCAATGGCAGAGGGTTGGATTCCACTTGAGATGAGTCCAAGTTCCTATGAATAGGGGCAGCCATCATCTCTGTGGTCTGGTTAACTCAGCTGCTCCAGCCTGCTGGGTTTGGAGAATGGAGGTGGTCTGGATGAGGATGGGTCCTGAACAACACAGCACACCTGCTCTATGAAAAAGAAGCCAGGCAGCTTCTTTGGGTGGTTCTCTGATCCAATTCCTCTTGACTGGTTAAGACCTCCCAATGGGGGTCTTCAGCCACCTCATACAGGTGTATATTGGCCGGCAACAAGTCAGTACACCCCTGGGATGGAGTTTCCAGAGGAAGGAGCTGCCAGCCATCTGTGCCCTTTTGCAGGCTTCACTGGTAAATACCTCCTGGTATGGGAGAAACTGACAACTGGGGTCTGGAGCAGACCCCCAGCAAACCACAGCAGACCTATGGTAGAGTGGCCTGACAAAAGAAAAATAAACAAATAGAAAACAATAACAAAAGCATCAACAAAAAGACCCCAAAGAAACCTCATTCAAAGGTCAGCAACCTCAAAGATCAAAGGTATATAAGGTCACAAAGATGAGAAAGGGTCAATGCAAAGATGCTAAAACCTCAAAAAGCCAGAGTGCCTCTTCTCCTTCAAATGACTGCAACACCTCTCCAGAAGGGCACAGAACTGGACTGAGGCAGAGATGGCTGAACTGTTAGAAGTAGGCTTCAGAAGGTAGGTAATAATCAGCTTCACTGAGCTAAAGGAGCATGTTGTAACCAAATGCAAAGAAGCTAAGAATCATGATACAGCAAACAGGAGATGATAGCCAGAATAGCCAGTTTAGAAAGGAACATAATCAATCTTATGGAGCTGAAAAACCTAAGCACTTTACAATGCAATAACAAGTATCAATAGCAGAATAGACAAAGTGAAGGAAAGAATCCTGGAGCTTTAAGTCTGTCTTTCTGAAAAAAGACAGGCAGACAAAGAATGGAGGATAAAGAACAAAAAGTAATGAACAAAACCTCTGAGAAATATGGGATTATGTAAAGAGACCAAAACTATGACTGACTGGAGTACCTGAAAAAGATGGGGAGAATAAAACAAAGTTGGAAAACATACTTCAGGATATCATCTAGAAGAACTTTCCCAGCTTAGCGAGACAGGCCAAAATTCAAATTTAGGAAATGCAGAGAACCCCAGTAAGATACTCCCTGAGAAGACTGACCCTAAGACACATAATCATCAGATTCTTTAAGGTTGAAATGAAAGAAGAAATATTAAGGGCAGCCAGAGAGAAAGGCCAGGTCACCTACAAAGGGAAAGTCATCAGACTAACAGTGAATCTCTCAATGGAAACCCTACAAGCCAGAAGAGATTGGGAACCAATATTTCAAATTCTTAAAGAAAAGAATTTTCAACCCAGAATTTTATATCCAGCCAAACTAAGCTTCATAAGTGAAGGAGAAATGAGATCTTTTTCAGACAAGCAAATGCTGAAGGAATTCATCACAGCAGGCATGCCTTACAAGAACTCCTGAAGGAAGCACTAAATATAGAAAGAAAAAAATCATTATCAGCCACTACAAAAACATACTGAAGTATGCAGACCAGGGACACCATGAAGCAACTACATAAACAAGTCTGCAAAATAACCAGTTAGCATCATGATGGTAGGATCAAATTTACCCATAACAACACTAACCTTAATTGTAAATGAGCTAAATGCCCCAATTAAAGGACACAGAATGGCAAGCTGGATAAAGAGCCAAGACCCATCAGATGCTGTCTGCAAGAGAACCATTTCACATGCAATGACACAAATAGGCTCAAAATAAACAGATGGAGGAAAATCTACCAAGCAAATGGAAAACAGGAAAAAAAGCAGGGGTGGCAATCCTAGTTTCTGAAAAAACAGACTTTAAACTGACAATGATCAAAAAAGACAAAGAAGGGCATTACATAATGATAAAGGTTTCAATTCAACAAGAAGAGCTAATTATCCTTATTACATATGCACCCAAAATAGGAGCACCCAGATTCATAAAGCAAGTGCATAGAGACCTATGAAAAACGTAGACTCCAACACAATAATAGTGGGAAACTTTAACACCCCACTGACAATATTAGGCAGATCAGTGAGACCAAAAATTAACAAAGATATTCAGGACCTGAACTAAGCTCTGGATCAAGTGGACCTGATAGATATCTACAGAACTCTCCACTCAAAAACAACAGAATATACATTCTTCTCATCACCCCCTGGAACTTACTTAAAAATTGATTACATAATCAGAAGTAAAACATGCTTCAGCAAATGCAAAAGAACTGAAATCATATAAAACAGTCTCTCAAAACACAGCACAATGAAATTAACACTCAAGATTTAAAAATTCACTCAAAACCACGCAATGACATGGAAATTCAACAACCTGCTCCTGAATGACTCTGGAGTAAATGCTGAAATTAAGGCAGAAACTAAGTTCCTTGAAACTAATGTAAATACAGAGACAACATACCAGAATCTCTGGAATGCAGCTAAAGCAGTGTCAAGAGGGAAATTTATAGCACTAAAATGCCAACATCAAAAAGCTGGAAATATCTCAAATCAACAACCTAACATACCAACTAGAGGAACTAGAGAACCAAGAGCAAACAAATTCCAAAGCTAGCAGAAGACAAGAAATAACCAAGATCAAAGCTGAACTGAAGGAGATAGAGACACAAAAAACCCTTGAAAAAATAAATGAATCCAGAAGTTGTTTTTTTAAAATAATAATAACATGGATAGACCTCTAGCTAGACTAATAAAGAAGAAAAGAGAAGAATCAAGTAAACACAATCAGAAATAATCAAGGGACTATCACCACTGACCCCACAGAAATACAAACAACCTTCAGAGAATACTATAAATGCCTTTATGCACATAAACCAGAAAATATAGAAGAAATGAATACATTCCTGGACACATACACTTTCCCAAGACTGAACCAGTAAGAAATTGAATCTCTGAATAGACCAATAACAAGTTCTGAAATTGAGGCAGTAATAACTAAACTACCAGTCAATAGAAGCCCAGGACTAGAGAGATTCATTGCTGAATTCTACCAGAGGTACAAAGAACAGCTGGCACCACTTCTACTGAAACTCTTCCAAAAAAATTGAAAAGTAGGGACTCCTCCCTAACGCATTCTATAAAGCCAGCACCATCTTGGTACCAAAACCTGACAGAGATACACACCAAAAAGGAAAACTTCCAGCCAATACCCTTGATGAACATTAATGCAAAAATCCTCAATACAATAATGGCAAACTAAATCCAGCAGCACATCAAAAAGCTAATCCACTATGATCAAGTTGGCTTCATCCCTGGGATGCAAGGTTGGTTCAACATGTGCAAATCAATAAATGTAATTCATCACATAAACAGAACTAAAGACACAAACCACATGATTATTTCAATAAATGCAAAATAGGCCTTTGGTAAAATTCAACATCACTTCATGTTAAAAACTCTCAATAAACTAGCTATTGAAAGAACATACCTCAAAATAATAAGAGCCATTTATGACAAACTTCCAGCCAATGTCATAGTGAGTGGGCAAACCTGGAAGCATTCTGCTTGAAAACCAGCACAAGGTTTTCTCTCGCCACTCCTATTCAACACAGTGTTGGAAGTTCTGGCTAGGGCAATCAGACAAGAGAAATAAATAATGGGTATTCAAACAGGAAGAGAGGAAGTCAAATTATCTTTGTTTGCCAATGACATGATCCTATATCTAGAAAACCCCATCATCTCCATGCAAAAGCTGAGAAGCGCCCTCACCAAAGTCTCAGGATATAAAATGAACACACAAAAATCACTAGCATTCCTATACACCAACAACAGGCAAGCAGAAAGGCAAATCATGAATGGACTCCCATTCACAATTGCTACAAGAAGAATAAAATACCTAGGACTACAGCAAAGAAGGGAAGTGAAGGCTCTCTTCAAGAAGAACTACAAACCAATGCTCAAAGAAATCAGAGGACACAAACAAATAAGGAAACATTCCATGCTTATGGATAGAAAGAATCAATATCATGAAAATGGCTATACTGCCCAAAGTAATTTATAGATTCAATGCTATCCCCATTAAACTACCATAGGCATTCTTCACAGAATTAGAAAAAACTATTTTAAAATTCATATGGAACCAAAAAAGAGCCTGAATAACCAAGACAGTCCTAAGCAAAAAGAACAAAGCTGGAGGCATCATGCTACCCCACTTCAAACTATACTACAAGGCTAAAGTAACCAAAAGAGCATGTTACTGGTACAAGAACAGACACATAGAACAATGGAACAGAATAGAGAAATCGGAAATAAGACTGCACACTGAAAAGCATCTGATCTTTGATAAACTTGAAAAAAACATGCAACGGCGAAAGGATTCCCTATTTAATAAATGGTGCTGGGAAAACTGGCTACCCATATGCAGAAAACTGAAACTGGATCCCTTCCTTACACCTTATAAAGAAAATTAACTCAAGATGGATTAAAGACTTAAATGTAAAACCCCAAACTATAAAATCCCTAGAAGAAAATCTAGGGTATACCATTCAGAACATAGGCATGGGCAAAGACTTCATGATGAAAACACCAAAAGCAATTGCAACAAAAGCAAAAATTGACAAATGGGATCTAATTAAACTAAAGAGCATCTGTTCAGCAAAAGAAACTATCATCAGAGTGAAAAGATAACCTACAGAATGGGAGAAAATTTTTGCAATGGAGTCATTTGCTAAAGGTCTAATATCCAGAATCTACAAGGAACTTAAACAAATTTACAGAAAAAAACAAGAAATCTCATTAAAAAGTGGGCAAAGCACATAATCAGATACTTCTCAAAAGAAGGCACTCATGTGGCCAACAAAGATATAATAAAAAGCAACAAAGATATAATAAAAACTGTGCATCATTGATCATTAGAGAAATGAAAATCAAATCCACAATGAGATATCATCTCACCCCAGTTAGAATGGTGATTATTAAAAAGTCAAGAAACAACAGATGCTGGTGAGGTTGTGGAGAAACAGGAATGTTTTTACGCTGTTGGTGGGAGTGTAAATTAGTTTATCCATTGTGGAAGACAGTGTGGTGATTTTTAAAAACCTAGAGACAGAAATACCATTTGACCCAGCAATCCCATTACTGGGTATATACCCAAAGGAATAGAAATTATTCTATTATAAAGATACATACATGCACATATTGTATGGAACTATACATATTCATTGCAGCTCTATTCACAATAGCAAAGACATGGAATCGACCTAAATGTCCATCAATGATAGATTCGATAAAGAAAATGTGGTACATATACATCATAGAATAGTATGCAGCCATAAAATGAAACAAGATCATGTCCTTTGCAGGGACATGGATCGAGTTGCAAGCCAGTATCCTCAGCAAATTAATGCAGGAACAGCAAACCAACCACTGCATGTTCTCACTTATAAGTGGGAGCTGAATGGTGAGAATACATGGACACATTATGGGGAACAACACACACACTGGGGCCTGTTGGAGGGTTGGTGGTGGGAGGAGAGAGAGCATCAGGAAGAATAGCTAATAGATGCTGGGCTTAATACCTAGGTGACTGGATGATCTGTGCAGCACACCAGCATGGCACACATTTACCTATGTTGCGAACCTACACATTCTGCACATGTGCCACTGAAGTTAAAATAAAAGTTGAAGAAAAAAAATTATTGCCGAGACCTATGTCCAGAAACATTTCCCTTATGTTTTATTCTAGTAGTTTTATCATTTCAAGTCTTATATTTAAGTTCTTAATCCACTTTTGTTTTTGATACAGGGTCTTGGTCTGTCACCCAGGCTGGAGTGCAATGACAAAATCTTGGCTCAATGTAGCCTTGACCTCCTGGGCTCAAGCGATTCTCCCACCTCAGCATTCAGAGTAGCTAGGACCACAGGTGTGCACCACCACACCCAGCGAATTTTCTTTATTTTTTTGTTTAGACGAGGTCTCACTATCTTGCCCAGGCTTTTAAATCCATTTTGAGTTATTTTTGTAAGTAGTGATATGGGAGTCTAGTCTCAGTCTTTTGTATGGGAATATTAAGTTTTCCCATGGCCATTAATTGAAGAGATTGTTCTTTTAACAATGTTTGTTCTTGACACCTTTGTTGAAAAGAAGTTGCCTGTAGGGGTGTCAATTTATTTCGGGTTTCTCTTTTCTGTTTCTTCGGTCTATGTATCTGCTTTTATGCCAGTATCGTGATTTTTTGGTTACTATATCTTTGTAGCATATTTTGAAGTCACGTCACGTGATGCCTCCAACTGTTTATAGTTCCATACAAATGTTAGGATTGTTTTTTCTAAATCTGTGAAAAATTACATGGGATTTTGGCAGAGATTGCATTGATTTTGTAGATCTTTTTGGGTAGTATGGTTAGTTTAACAATATTAATTATTGTAATCCATGAACATAGGATTTCTTTCTTTTATCCTCTTCAATTTCTTTTATCAATGGTTCATTGTTTTCACTGTAGAGATCTTTCAACTTTTTTATTAATTTATTTCCCAGATATTTTATTATTTTTATAGCAATTGTATGTGGGATTATTTTCTTGACTTCTTTTTCAGATAGGTTGCTGTTACTGTATAGAAATGGTACTGATGTTTGGATGTTGATTTTTTATTCTGCAACTTTACTAAATTTATTAGTTTGAGCACTTTTTTGAGTCTGTAGGGTTTTCTATATATAACATTATGTAGTCTGCAAGCAAGAATAAGTTAACATCCTCCTTCCCAGTGGTATGCCCTTTACTTTATTTTCTTGCCAAATTGCTCTGGCTAGGACTTCCAGAACTATGTTGAATAAAAGTTGTAAAAGTGAACATCCTTTTCTTGTTTCAAATTTTAGAGGAAAACTTTCAACTTTTTCCTATGCATCATGATATTAGCTGTGGGTTTATCATATATGTCCTTTATTGTATTGATGTACATTTCTTCTATACATAGTTTAGGGTTTTTATCATGAAGGAATGCTAAATTTTGTGAATAAATTTTCTGCAACTATTGAAATAATCATATGACTTTTTCCTTCATTCTGTTAATGTGATATACTATGTTTACTGACTTGTGTATATTGAAACACATTGGATTGCATTTCTGGGATGAATTCCAATGAAAACGGTGAAAAATCTTTTTGATATACTGTAGGATTTGGTTTGATAGTATCTTGTTGAAAAATTTTGCATCTATGTTCATCAGGCTTGTAGATATTGACTTGCAGTTTTCTTTTCTTGGTGTGTCCTTATCTAACTTTAGTATCAGGGTGATGCTGACCTCATAGAATGAGTTTGGGTAAATTCCCTCCATTTCCATTTTTGTTTGCAATACTTTTAATAAAATTGACATAATTTCTTGTATAAACACTTAGTGTAATTCAGCAATGAATTCATCAGGTCCGTGGTTGCTGATACAATCTCATTACTTTTTTATGGTCTGATCAGTTTTCCATTTCTTTACAGTTAAATATTGGTAGGTTGCATGTGTTTAAAAACATTCATTTTTATAGGTTATTCAATTTGTTGGTGTATAATTGTTTATAGTAGTCTCATTATCATTTGTATTTCTGTTATTCCAGTTGTAATGTCTCCTTTTAATTTATGATTGTATTTATTTGAATTTCTCTCCGTATTTTTAGTCTAGCTAAGGGTTTATTGATTTTCCTTACCTCTTCAAAAAATAGTCTTAGTTTTGTTTATCTTTTCTATTGTTTTTCTATCTGTATCTCTTTTATTTCTTCTCTAACATTTATTACTTCCTATTTCTACTAAGGGCTTGTTTGCTTTTGTTTGCTAATTCCCTGTACTGTAACATTAGGTTGTTTATTTGAGATATTTCTACTATTTTGATAGATGTTTATTGCTATAAACTTCTCTCTTAAAACTGTTTTTGCTGTATCTCATAGTTTTTTTATGTTGTGTTTTCAATTTTATTTCAAGAAACCTCTTAATATGATTTTTTTATTTCTTTCTTGATCCATTTATTTAATTTACATGTATTTGTACATTTTTCAAAGTTCTACTTTTTATTCATTTCTAGTTTTATTCCATTGTGATCAGAAAACATACTTGATATAATTTTGATTTTTAACATTGGTTGAGACTTATTTTGTGTCCAAACATATGACTTATCCTAGAATATACTCCTTGTTTTTTTTTAAAATAATGTATATTCATTCACTGTGAGATGGGATGTTCTATAAATGTCAGTTAAGTCCATTGGGTGTAGAGTATGGTTTAACTCTCATGTTTCTTTGTTGATTTTCTGCTTGGATGATCTACCTGTGCATTGCTGAAAGTGGGGTGTTGAAGTCCTTAACTATTATTGTATTGTAGTCTAACATTCCATTTAGATTTATTAATATTCACTTTATATATTTATGTGTTCTTATGTTGGATGCATATGTATCCATCATTATGTCCTTTTGCTTCATTGACCCTTTTACATTATATAATAGCCCTTTGTCTCTTTTAGCCATTTTTATTTTAGTTTACACTCTATTTTATGTAATATAAGTGTAGTTACTTCTGCTGGTTTTTGCACTGCACTTGCATGAGATATATTTTTCCACGCCTTCACTTTCAATCTATGCATGTCCTTACAAGTGAAGTGAGTTCCTCTTTGGCAATATACAGTTGGGTCTTGTTTTTTTGTTTTTTTAAATTAATTAATTAATTCTGTCTTTTCATTAAATAATTTAATACATTTACTTTCAAGTTAATTATTGACAGGCAATGGCCTACTATGGACATTTTGTTACTTATTTTTTAATTGTTCTGTAGATTATTTCTTCCTTTCTTTTTCTCCTACAGATTTCTTTTGTGGTTAAGTAATCATCTCTGGTGGTATACTTTGATTCACTGATTTTCATTTTTAGTGCATCTATTGTGAGTTTTTGCTTTGTCATTACCATGAGCCTTACAAAAAATATTTTATAGTTATAACAAGTGACTTTAAGCTGATAAAACTTAACACTGATTGCAAAAACTATACAAAACACAAAAGCAATTTAACTCCATTCTCTCCCATATTTTAAATTTTCCCTGCCACAACTTACATTTTTATATGGCATATCTTTTACTAAATTATATTAATTATTTTGATAGTTTTGTTTTAGTTTTATAATAATGATATAAGTTGTTTATAGACCACATCTATAGTATAAAGTAATAATCATGTTAGCATTATTTTTGTTTTTCAGTTTCAAGTACAATCTGAAAAGAAAATTAAAAATAATCTTATTTATAATAGCATTGAAAGAAAAAAAACATAAAAATAAACTTTACCAATAAGGCAAAAGATGTGTACACCGAAAACTACAAAATATTGCTGAAAGAAATTTTTAAAATATATTACAAAATGGAAAGCTAAGGCAATTAAAACTGCATTATGCAATCATAAGGAAAGATATAAACCAATAGGATAGGTTAGAGAGCCTAGATATAATTCCGCACACGGTCAATTGATTTTCAACAAGAATTTCAAAATCATTTAATGGGGAAAGAACAATCTTTTAAAAAATGGTATGGAGACAGCTAAATATACATATACAAAAGAATGAAATTGGACTCAATCTTATACCATACATATACAAAAGAATGAAATTGGACTCAATCTTATACCATACACAAGAAAAAAACTCAATAAGTATCAGAGACTCAAACTTAAGTGTTAAAACTCTAAGACTCTTAGAAAAAAATATAGAGGAAGACTCCATAACATTGTATCCAGCAATGATTTATTAAATATGACACCAAACATACAGGCAACAAAATAAATGTAGATAAACTGGACTTCATTAAAATAAAAAACTTTATATTTTTTATTTTATATGTAAATATCCAGTTTATCAAACACCATTTGTTGAAGGTATTGTACTTTCCCCATTGAGTTGTCTTGGCCTCCTTGTCAAAGATTATTTGACCATAAACATGAAGATTTACTTCTGAATTATTTGGTTTATTCCATTAGTCTATATGTCTGTACTTATACATGTAACACACTTTTTAAATTACTGTAGGTTTGTAATATCTTTTAAAATCAGGAAGTGTGTGATCTTCAAGTTCATTCATTTTTTTCAAAATTGTTTTGGCTATTTAGAGTGCCTTGAAATTCCATATGAATATTAGGTTTTTTCTTTCTATTTCAGTAAAAAAAGTGCTACTGACACTTTGATAGGGAGTGTATGGAATCTGTAGATTGCTTTGGGTGGCATTTACATCCTAACAATAATTCTTCCAATCCATGAACATAAGATACCTTTCCATTTATTTGTGTCTTTATTATGTTCAAAAATGATTTCCAGTTTTCAGAGTGTGTCATTCACCTCCTACTATTTTATCATTTATTTCACATGCTATTTTAAATGCAATTGTTTTTGTAATTTCTTTTTCTGATTATTTATTGTTTATGTAGAAAAGACAAAACAAGGTTTTTTAACACACCCAAAAAGATCACACTAGCTCACCAGCAATGGATCCAAACTAAGAAGAAATCCCTGATTTAACTGAAAAAGAATTCAGAAGGTTACATATTAACCTAATCAGGGAGGCACCAGAGGAAGGTGAAGCCCAATGTAAGGAAATCCAAAAAATTATACAAGAAGAGAAGGGACAAATATTCAATGAAATAGATAGCATAAATAAAAAAAATCAAAACTTCAGGAAACAATGGACACACTTATGGAAATGCAAAATGCTCTGGGAAGTCTCAGCAATAAACTTGAACAAGCAGAAGAAAGAACTTCAGAGCTCAAAGACAGGTTTTTAAATTAATCCAATCCAAGAAAGAAAAAAAGAATAAGAAAATATGAACAAAGCCTCCAAGAAGTCTGGGATTATGTTAAACTACCAAACCTAAGAATAATTGGCATTCCTGAAGAAGAAGAGAAATCTAAAAGTTTGGAAAATATATTTTGGGGAATAATCGAGGAAAATTTCCCCAGCCTTGCTAGAGACCTAGACATCCAAACACAAGAAGTTCAAAGAACACCTGGGAAATTCATTGCAAAAAGAGCATCGCCTAGGCACATTATCATCAGGTTATCTAAAGTTAAGATGAAGGTAACAATATTAAGAACTGTGCGGCAAAAACACCAGGTAAACTATAAATGAAAACCTATCAGATTAACAGCAAATTTCTCAGCAGAAACCTTACAAGCTAGAAGGGATCGGGGCCCTATCTTCAGCCTTCTCAAACAAAACAATTATCAGCCAAGAATTCTGTATCCAGTAAACTAAACTTCATAAATGAAGGAAAGATACAGTCTTTTTCAGACAAACAAATACTGAGAGAATTTGCCACTGCCAAGCCAGCACTACAAGAACTGCTAAAAGGAACTCTAAATCTTGAAACAAATCCTGGAAACACATCAAAACAGAACCTCTTTAAAGCATAAATCTCACATGACCTATAAAACAAAAATACAAATAAAAAAAAGGTATACAGGCAACAAATAGCATGATGAATGGAATGGTACCTGTCATCTCAATATTAACATTGAATGTAAGTGGCCTAAATACTCCCCTTAAAAGATACAGAATTGTAGAATGGATAAGAATTCACCAGCCAACTCTCTGTGGCCTTCAAAAGACACACCAAGCACATAAGGACTCACATAAACTTAAGGTAAAGGGATGGAAAAAGACGTTCTATGCAAATGAACACCAAAAGAGAGCAGGAGTAGCTACTCTTATAGCATACAAAACAAACTTTAAAGCAGCAGCAGTTAAAAAAGACAAAGAGGGACATAATATAATGATAAAAGATCTTGTTTAACAAGAAAATATCACAATCCTAAATATGTTTGCACTTAACACTGGAGCTCCCTAATTTATAAAACGATTGCTAATAGACTTAAGAAATGAGATAGACAGAAACACAATAATAGTGGGGGACTTCAATACTCCACTGATCATCACTAGATGACAGCACTAGACAGATCATCAAGACAGAAAGTCAACAAAGAAACAATGCATTTAATCTATACCCTGGAAAAAATGGATTTAACAGATATTTACAGAACATTTTACCCAGCAACTGCAGAATATACATTCTATTGATCAGCACATGAAATGTTCTCCAAGACAGACCATATGATAGGCCACAAAACGAGCCTCAATATATTTAAGAAAGTTGAAATTATATCAAGCAGTCTCTCAGACTACAGAATAAAACTGGAAATTAATACCTAAAAGAACCTTCAAAATCAGAATTTTTTCATATTGACTTTAGAACTTGCAACTTTGCAGAATTTGTTTAGTAGTTCTAAAAGCTGTGTGTGTGTGTGTGTGTGTGTGTGAAATTTTTGGGGGTTTTACATATAAGAACGTGGGACCAGTGGACAGAGATAATTTTACTTCTTCTTTTCAATTTTGATTTCTTTTATTTCTATTTATGCCTAATTTCTCTGGCTAAAACTATCAATACTATGCTGAATAAAAGTGGCAAGGGCATGCCTTCTTGTCTTGTTTCTAATCCTGTAGAAAAGCTTTCAGTCATTAATCATTAAATATAATGTTACTTGTGGGATTTTCATTATACCCTTAATTTCACAGAGATTCTTTCTTTCTATTCGCAATTTGATGAGTGTTTTTACCATGAAGGATGTTAACCCTTCTCAAATGCCTTTTCTGCACCAACTGAGATGATAATGTGGATTTTGTTCGACATTTGGTTAGGTGATGTATTACATGGATTTATTTTTGTATGGTACACCATTATGAAATTTTGAGAATAAATACCACTTAGTTATGGTGTATAATCCTCTTAATGTGCTAAGGTTTGGTAGTATTTTGTTGAGGAATTTTGCATAAATATTCATTGGGGTATTGGACTGTAGTTTTCTTTTTTTACAATGTTTTTGTCTGGATTTGGTATTAGGGTAATTCAGACCTCATGGAACAACCTTAAAAATGCTCTGTACTCTTCAAATTTTTGAATGCATTTTAGGAGAATAGGTATCAATTCTTCTTTAAATCTACGGTAGAATTTTTCAGTGAAGCCATCTGGTGTCCCAGGGCTTTGTTTTGTAAAGTAGCTTTTGATTACTGAGATAATCTCCTTACTAGTTACCCAAATGTTCATTTTGTATTCTTCATGATTCCCTCTTAGTGGGTAGTGGGTTTCAAATAATTTATCCATTTTTTCTAAGTTACCCAATTTGTTGGCATACAATTGTTTATAATCATTTATAATGTCATTGCTTTCATTTCTGATTTTAGTTATTTGAGTTTTCTCTCTTAATCTAGCTAAGAGTTTGCCATTTTTGTTGATATTTTCAAAAAACCGACTCTTTGTTTCATTGATTTTTTCTAGTTTTTTCTTTTCTCTATTTTATTTATCTCTGTTCTCATCTTTTTTATGTCCTTCCTTCTGCTAACTTTAGGTTTCATTTGTCCTTTTTTTAGTTCCTTGAGGTTTAAAGTTAGGTTTTTAATATCAGATCTTTCTTCTTTTTAAAATTATGCATTTTTATATGGATATAAACAATATAAATTTCACTTTTGTGACTGCTTTTATGTTTTTCCATAAACTTTGGTATGTTGTGGGTTTCATTACTCTTATTATATTTTCTAATTTATTTTGTAACTTTTTCTTTGATGTGTTAGTGTTTGAAGAGTGCATTGTTTACTTTCCAAATATGTATGTGGATTTTCCAGTCTGCCTTTTGCTGTTGATTTCTAGTTTCATTCCATTGTTATTGGAAAATATAACTTGTATAATTTCAATCTTTTAAAAATGTATTGAGACTTATTTTGTGGCCTAACAAGTGGTCTATTCTGGAGAATATTCCATGTGTTCTACAAGATAATGTGTATTCTGCTGTTGGATGGAGTCTGTATGTTTATTAGATTCTAATGGTCTATTGTTTTTGCTCAAGTCATCCATTTCCTTACTTATCTTGTCTCTGGTTGTTCTATCCATTATTAAAAGTGGGATATTGAATTTTTCTATTATTATTGTGTTGTTGTATATTTCTCCCTTCAGTTATATCAAGGTTTGTTTTATATATTATTGTGTTCTGCTGTTGGTTAATACATATTTATAATTGTTCTATGAGGGGACTTTGACAAGTTTATGAAAAGAGGAATTAAAAGATAAAAACAAAATATATAACATTTATTTACAAACATAAGCTCCAAGTTCAAGACACTTTTGTAAGCAATGATATCAGCCATTTAGTCCATCCCTAAAGAACTAAAGGTCTTGAGAATTTAACCATATCTGTGAAGTCTTTTTTACAATATTAACAGATGAAAAATCGGTACCCTTTATAGGTTTTTTAAGGTTAGGAAGCAAAAAGAAGTCAGAAGGAGCCAAATCAGAACTGTAAACTGGATATCTAATGATTTCCCATTGAAACTTTTACAAAATTACTTGTTTGATGAGAGAAATGAAAAGGAGCATTGTCATGGCGGAGAAGTATTCCCTTTGAATCTCTCCTAGGTGTTTTTCTGCCAATGCTTTGGCTAACTTTCTCAAAACACTTTCATAATAAGCAGACATTATTGTCGTTTGGCCCTCCCAAAATTTCACAAGCAAAATGCCTTAAGCACCCCAAAAAAAGCACTTATCATGATTATTGTTCTTGACTATTCCATTTTCGGCTTTGACTGGATCATTTCCAAAACTTGGTAGCCATTGCTTTCATTGTGCTTTGTCTTCAGGATCATACTGGTTATGCCATGTTTCATCTTCTGTAATAATTCTTCCAAGAAATGTTTCAAGATCTTGATTCCACTTGGTTAAAATTTTTATTAAAAGCTCTGCTCTTGTCTGCAACTGATTTGTGTTCAACAATTTCAGCATACATCAAGTGAAAAGTTTGCTCAATTTGAACTAATCAAGTATGCTGTGGAACCATTGTAGTAATTTTTTCAGTCCAGTTTTGTTTTTTTTTTCAAATTTTATTTGTGTATCTGTGTCGTTTGTTAGCTCATTAAGCATCTTAACACTTATTTTAAAGTTTTCCTCAGATAGCTCATAGATCTATGCTTCTGTAGGGTCAGTTACTGACATTTTATACTACTTCTTACAGTGGACCATGTTTTCCTGTTGCTTTGTATGCATTTTGATTTGTTTTTGTATGCTTGCTTGTTTGTTTCGTTTTTGAGATATGATTTGTGCAGGGAAAGACCTTTACTCATCAGCCTAGTTAGAAATCCTAGGATAACTCAAGTTGGATAAGACAGATATTAGTCTTTCAGGTAGACCTTCTTCTACTAACCACAATGTTAGATACATAGTCCATTCTTTTGTTTTTTCCTGAGGGAGGATCTCTAGTATGGGAGGTTTACTCCTGATTATTAAACGTAAGAGAAATAAAGAAAGGGGCATGGGTAAGCACACAAAATGCCATGAATATTCCTACCGTTTTTGCTGGATATTTTTTTAAAATTTCACTTTGATCAAGGTGCTGTAACTTCCCAAATGATCTTGAATTCTCACAAAAGTATGCTGGCCTGTATATTGTTGCAAACTCAGTCTGTCTGCAGGAGAATGTGCACTTAAATCTTCCTAGTGTAGTCTGCCTCTTGGTGATTTAACTCTCCTCTAGACTCTTGATCAACCTCCCGTTATCACCTTATTTCTTTTTACTATTTATTCATTTATCAATTATTTATGTAAGTCATATCCCACTCAACAATAGCTCTTTTACTAAGTACTGTACTGGTTTTCTCATAGATTGCTGTATTAGTTTTCTAGGGCTACCATAATAAAATACAATAGATAAAGTGGCTTAGGTAAACAGAAATTTATTTTTTCACAGTTCTGGAGCATAGAACTCCAAGATCCAGGTCTCAGCGGGTTTGTTATTTTCTGTGGCCTCTCTTTGGCTTTTCAGATGTCTGCCTTCTCACTCATTCCTCACATGGTCTTTCCTCCTCGCACATGCATCACTCGTGTCTCTTTATGTGTAGAAATTCTATATTTGTAAATACACCAGTCAGATTAAATTAAAGCCCCCTTATCATTTAACCTTAATTACCTCTTAAAAGGTCCTATATTCAAATCTAGTCACATTCTGAGGTTTTGGGAGTTGGGACTTTAACATATAAATTTGGGTGACACAAGTCAGCCAACAATATTTAATTGGTATACTGACTGATCCAAAAATTTAAAGATTATACAATAAAATATATTTGAGTCATTTATAGAAAAAAGTATTTATTTAACCAAGTAAATGTCTTTATTTATACATATTGTTCTTGTTTATGTAATAAAAGGACTTACTATTACTTGAAATTTTCAATTTTCTATTTGTCTTAAATTCCAAATCTAAGACAATTTTAATTGAGAATATAAGGCATGATTTTTTTCGTTCAAAATATAGGAATGACTGAATGTTGAAAAATGCAAGCAATTCTATCATTTAAATGTATGAAGAGAATATGCTGTGGGGTTATTGATCTACTAATTGCTAATAAGTTTTAAAAACCTTTAATTAATATATTATAAGTGTGTTTAAGCTAATGTGATTCATTAATAGAAGAGTACTACAGTAAAAACACTCCCTCATTAGCCATACAAGGCTCAGCCATGAAGTCAACTCTTGAAAATATCTAAGGTATGTTGGACTTAACAGCCTAAGTGATAAATAGTTCTGTATTATATTTGATTTCTGCAATTTTTTAACATAATTGTTCAGAAGAATTGGCTAGAATAATGTGAATGTAAAACAAAAATCCAAAGCCTCAGCCTCACTGAGAATTTTTTTTACTTGTGAATATTTCTAAGCAAGTAGGTCATTCTACAATGGTAATCCTTTCTTTCCACAAAATGAATATGTTAAAATTTTGACTACACTTTAAAGGCAATATTTCACTTTCATGGCATTAAAAAAAATACAAAATTCTCTCTTTTATCATTTTTTGAAGACAGTAGGCCAAACTATCACTCTGAGTTTTTAGAATATGGAATAAAGTCATCTTTTGTCCATTTTTAAAAGATTTAATAGTCCACTAGAATGTCAGCCATTTATTAGATTTATTAGGTGATTTGAGAAGATAGAATATTTTGTGACATCTATGAGCTTATTTCAGTAATTCAAAGAATGTTAGAGTTGTATATTGCAGTAATTAGTTCAATCTTACAATTAATCCTTCACAGATATTTATGAAATTAATATCATATGTCCTTATGTGATTATGTATGTCTGAGGGAAACCTATAACTAGAAAAAGATTACAATACAATTGAAAGGCAACCATGTGAGCAAATATGGAATGATTATCCAGTAACGTACCTTTAGTATAAATGATGTAGTCAAGTGCTGAAAAGGAAACTAAGATAATAAATGAAGTAAGATGAGGGTTATCAACTTTCTTAGAAGTAGCAATACTGAAAGTTTCCAATAGTGATTTTGAAGACATGGAATTGTTACCATGTGCACTAGAGATTACAAATGTACTAAGTTGTTCAATGGATTGTCTTGGCTATAATGACAAGGCCTTATATATTGTAAGCATTAAGGTAAAGCTGAGTCCTCTGGCTGCTTAGCTGATAAAGTCAAACAGTAGAACATATATTAATAATCAGCCATAACTCAAAAATTTTTTGGTCACTTGAGGCACTGCAAATCTTCACCAAAGTAATTTCACCTCTCACATCTTTAGTGTAAATATTTCTAACTATAATTAATTATAGAACACAAGTTCACTCTCACTGTAACATCCTTATTTTTTTCTCCATAGAGATTGATTGTAAATAACTACTTAATCTGTGAAGTATAGTATATAGTGGATACTATAATCAAACCCATAAATGTGGCTGCTTCGAATAAATGTGCTTTACTGCATGATGAGAAAAGCAGTAGTACTACAAAGTCTGAATTGTGAGCCCAATTTCCACTGTGCTTTAATTATCAGGAAAAAAACAACAAAACAAAACAAAAAAAAACACCCTATTTACTCAGCATGAAATAACGAAAAAAGTGGTAATAATTATACTAACATGATCCATGTAGATCTACTAGCTGGATATTTCAGAGGCCAACATTAGGTATGATTTTTAAATCAAAATTGCCTTCTTTGGTTCTGTGAAATATTAACTAGCAAGAAAACTTATAACTCTATCTTTTAATGTGCACTATGCAGCCCTAATCTTAGATAATTACTTTTAGATTTTACTGAAACAATAAAATACTTTGCTTTGGGGTAAAAGGGAAAATAATATGATATCACTGAATATTAAAATTCCATCATATCATTAATTCTGGTCATTACTACACTTCTCTTATCAAGTGTAATTATCTCTTCAAACCAAATAACCTACATTTTTTAAGTTAATTAATTTCCAAAGAAGTTTTTATTTCATAAAAATTAATTTTTAAGTATATTGGAATAGAGATTTTGCCTTTGCAACAAGGACCTAAATTCACACATTTTATCTTAATGACTCAGGTGCTTAAGCTAGAACATTTTTATTTTTTACAATAGTATTTCAAATTGGTCCATACCATCTTTGTAAAAAATTAATCCATTTGATGTTTAACTATAATTTCCATCCATCACATTTTAATATGACTTTAATAAAATGTTAGCCAGCTGTTGTATGATAGAAATTCATACATTAATATATTTTGCCTGAGTTGTCAAACCTGTCCTAAGTAACAATTCATTTAAATGATTTTCACTCCTTTGATTAGGTTCTAAGAGAATATCATAAATCTAGTGAAATTCATCAAGAAAGTCAATATTTTAAATTGCAGATGTAGAAGATTTATTAAGAGGCACACACTGTGATGAGAACTTTTAATGAGTTACCACAAAAAAACCTCATAACAACTCCATGAGATGTCTACTATTAATATTCTTATCCTACAAATGATGAAGTGTGTGTATTTGCTTCTTTTCTCTTTTTTCTCAACTTTTATTTTAGAATCAGGGTATACACATGCAAAGTTATTACAAAGGTATATTGAACAATGCTGAGGTTTAGACTACAAATAAATCCATCACCCAGGTAGTGAGCACAGTACCCAATAGATAGAGTTTTTTTCAGTCTTTTCCCATGTTCCTTCTCCCACTTGTATTCCCCAGTATCTATTGTTCCCATTTTTATAACCATGTTTATTTAGGTACCACTTATAAGTGAGAACGTTCAGTGTTTGGTTTTCTATTTCTGCATTAATGTGTTCAGAATAATAATTTACAACTGCTTCCATGTTGCTACAAAAGACATGATTTCATTTTTTATGGCTGCATAGTATTCCATGGTATATATGTACCACAATTTCTTTACACAATCAACCATTGATGGGCACATGGGTTAATTTTATGTCTTTGTAATTTTAAATAGTGCTGTCCTGTACATATGGGTACCTGTAGGACAGAGATTACATACTGGAAGAGAAAAGTCAAGAAAACTAGAGGCTAAAACAACACCCAGGACCTGTGTAGTGGCTCAAAATTTTTCCCAGATGCAAAGAAAGTCCATAGAAAAGAGTGCTCAAAATCTCTCCCAAAAGGAATTAACTTTATTTAAAGAGTGCAAAGAAATTCAAGCCTAAGATCACTCAAAAATAGCTTCTCTAAATGAGGAGTCAGATAGTTTATCATCTGAAAAAGTGGAAAAGCCAACTAACAGGATCTTTTCTTGTGTTGGAGCAAATCTCACAGACTGGCTTCAAAAAGTACCTCTGACATTTTATAAACATATATCAAAACATTACATTCTACCCCATAAATATATGCAATTACTTGTGCATTTAACATTTAAAATTCAAAATTCAAAAAAAAAAACTAGTTAAGCCAACACAAACATTAGACATTGAACTTATTTAAAGAAAAAGCAAAACAAAACAAACTATACCCCTACCTGAAGTTAATTGGTCTAGGCTATAAAGCAATTTATATTGTAATGAATTGTTGAAAAAAATCAGGAAACCAGTGAGCAATTCATGAAGACTCAAAACTGGGTTTCATACAAAATGAGACAGATATATTAACAGAGACATAGAGGAAATATGCAGTCAAAAAGAGCGCTAATCAATGACTGCAATTAAAGGGAGATTGTGCATACGCTTAAGGCTGAGCCTCCTAAGGAGTGACACCAAATATGTTCAAGAAACTAAAAAAAAACCATGATTTAAAAAGTAAAGGTAGGTATAATGCCAATATCTCATCAAATGGAGAATATCAATACAGAAATAAAAATTAAAAAAAGAACCAAACTCAAATTCTGGAATTGAAACGTACAGTGACCAAACTAAGACATTCACCAGAGGGGTTAAATAGTTTATTAGAACTAGCAGAAGAAAGAGGTAGAGAACATTGTGATAAAACAACATAGATTATTCAATATAAATACAAGAAAACAGAATGTAGACAAATGTACCAAGTCTCAGACAAATATGACACATCTTTATGTGCACTAACACAAACATAGTAAGGATACCAGTTGAGAGGAGAGAAAGAATGGATAGAGATCCACACTCAGACCTAAAGAAAGAAATGCTGAAGAAAAAGAGAAAATATTGAAAGCGGAAAAATAAAATGACTCACTACGTGCAGGGGAACAATAAGATTAAGAGCTGATTTCTCATCAGAAATAATGAAGACAAGAAGACAATGGGATGACACATTCAAAAAGTGAAAAAACAAAACAAAAACAAACCACTGTTAACCAAGAATCTTCTACTGGGAAAACCCATCTTTTAAAAATCAAGGTGGGGGGGTACAGCCAAGATGGCTGAATAGGAACAGCTCCAGTCTACAGCTCCCAGCATGAGCAATGCAGAAGATGGGTGATTTCTGCATTTCCAACTGAGGTACCAGGTTCATCTCACTGGAGAGTGCCAGATAGTGGGTGCAGGACAGTGGGTGCAGTGCACTGTGTGTGAGCCGAAGCAGGGTGAGGCATCGCCTCACCCAGGAAGCACAAGGGGTCAGGGAATTCCCTTTCCTAGTCAAAGAAAGGGGTGACAGACAGCACCTGGAAAGTCAGGTCACTCCCACCCTAATACTGCGCTTTTCAAAAGGGCTTCACAAACGGCACACCAGGAGATTATATCCCACACCTGGCTCGGAGGGTCCTACACCCACGGAGCCTCGCTCTTTGCTAGCACAGCAGTCCGAGATCAAACTGCAAGGCGGCAGGAAGGCTGGGGGAGGGGCACCTGCCATTGCTCAGGCTTGAGTAGGTAAACAAAGCGGCTGGGAAGCACCAACTGGGTGGAGCCCACCACAGCTCAAGGAGGCCTGCCTGCCTCTGTAGGCTCCACCTCTGGGGGCAGGGCACAGACAAACAAAAGACAGCAGTAACCTCTGCAGACTTAAATGTCCCTGTCTGATAGCTTTGAAGAGAGTAGTGGTTCTCCCAGCACGCAGCTTGAGATCTGAGAACAGACAGACTGCCTCCTCAAGTGGGTCCCTGACCCCCGAGTAGCCTAACTGGGAGGCACCCCCCAGTAGGGGCGGACTGACATTTCACACGGCTGGGTACTCCTCTGAGACAAAACTTCCAGGGGAATGATCAGGCAGCAGCATTTGCGATTCACCAATATCTGCTGTTCTGCAGCCACCGCTGCTGATACGCAGGCAAACAGGGTCTGGAGTGGACCTCCAGTAAACTCCAACAGACCTGCAGCTGAGGGTCCTGTCTGTTAGAAGGAAAACTAACAAACAGAAAGGACATCCACACCAAAAACCCATCTGTTCATCACCATCATCAAAGACCAAAGGTAGATAAAACCACAAAGATGGGGAAAAAACAGAGCAGAAAAACCGGAAACTCTAAAAATCAGAGCGCCTCTCCTCTTCCAAAGGAATGCAGCTCCTCACCAGCAACGGAACAAAGCTGGACGGAGAATGACTTAGATGAGCTGAGAGAGGAAGGATTCAGAAGATCAAACTACTCTGAGCTAAAGGAGGAAGTTTGAACCAATGGCAAAGAAGTTAAAAACTTTGAAAAAAAATTAGACGAATGGATAACTAGAATAATCAATGCAGAGAAGTCCTTAAAGGACCTGATGGAGCTGAAAACCATGGCATGAGAAATACACGATGAACGCACAAGCCTCAGGAACCGATGCAATCAACTGGAAGAAAGGGTATCAGTGATGGAAGACGAAATGAATGAAATGAAGCGTGAAGAGAAGTTTACAGAAAACAGAAGAAAAAGAAGGAAACAAAGCCTCCAAGAAATATGGGACTATGTGAAAAGACCAAATCTACGTCTGATTGGTATACCTGAAAGTGACGGGGAAAATGGAACCAAGTTGGAAAACACTCTGCAGGATATTATCCAGGAGAACTTCCCCAATCTAGCAAGACAGGCCAACATTCAAATTCAGGAAATACAGAGAACGCCACAAAGATACTCCTCGAGAAGAGCAACTCCAAGACACACAATTGTCAGATTCACCAAAGTTGAAATGAAGGAAAAAATGTTAAGGGTAGCCAGAGAGAAAGGTCAGGTTACCCACAAAGGGAAGCCCATCAGACTAACAGTGGATCTCTCAGCAGAAACTCTACAAGCCAGAAGAGAGTGGGGGCCAATATTCAACATTCTTAAAGAAAAGAATTTTCAACCCAGAATTTCATATCCAGCCAAACTAAGCTTCATAAGTGAAGGAGAAATAAAATACTTTACAGACAAGCAAATGCTGAGAGATTTTGTCACCACCAGGCCTGCCCTAAAAGAGCTCCTGAAGGAAGTACTAAACATGGAAAGGAACAACTGGTACCAGCCACTGCAAAAACATACCAAATTGTAAAGACCGTCAAGGCTAGGAAGAAACTGCATCAAGTAACGAGCAAAACAACCAGCTAACATCATAATGACAGGATCAAATTCACACATAACAATACTACCCTTAAATGTAAATGGGCTAAATGCTCCAATTAAAAGACACAGCCTGGCAAATTGGATAAAGAGTCAAGACCCATCAGTGTGCTGTATTCAAGAAACCCATCTCACGTGCAGAGACACACATAGGCTCAAAATAAAGGGGTGGAGGAAGATCTACCAAGCAAATGGAAAACAAAAAAAGGCAGGGGTTGCAATCCTAGTCTCGGATAAAACAGACTTTAAACCAACAAAGATCAAAAGAGACAAAGAAGGCCATTATATAATGGTAAAGGGATCAATTCAACAAGAAGAGCTAACTATCCTAAATATATATGCACCCAATACAGGAGCACCCAGATTCATAAAGCAAGTCCTTAGTGACCCACAAAGAGACTTAGACTCCCATACAATAATAATGGGAGACTTTACCACCCCACTGTCAACATTAGACAGATCAGCAAGACAGAAAGTTAAAAAGGATATCCAGGAATTGAACTCAGCTCTGCACCAAGCAGACCTCATAGACATCTACTGAACTCTCCACCCCAAATCAACAGAATGCACCTTCTTCTCAGCACCACATCGCACTTATTCCAAAATTGACCACATAGTTGGAAGTAAAGCACTCCTCAGCAAATGTAAAAGAACAGAAGTTATAATAAACTGTCTCTCAGACTACAGTGCAATCAAATTAGAACTCAGGATTAAGAAACTCACTCAAAACTGCTCAACTACATGGAAACTGAACAACCTGCTCCTGAATGACTACTGGATACATAACGAAATGAAGGCAGAAATAAAGATGCTCTTTGAAACCAATGAGAAAAAAGACAAAACATACCAGAATCTCTGGGACACATTCAAAGCAGTGTGTAGAGGGAAATTTATAGCACTAAATGCCCACAAGAGAAAGCAGGAAAGATCTAAAATTGACATCCTAACATCACAATTAAAAGAACTAGAGAAGCAAGAGCAAACAAATTCAAAAGCTAGCAGAAGGCAAGAAATAACTAAGATCAGAGCAGAACCGAAGGAGATAGAGACACAAAAAAACCCTTCAAAAAATCAATGAATCCAGGAGCTGGCTTTTTGAAAAGATCAACAAAATTGATAGACCGCTAGCAAGACTAATAAAGAAGAAAAGAGAGAAGTATCAAATAGATGCAATAAAAAATGACAAAGAGGATATCACCACCAATCCCACAGAAATACAAACTACCATCAGAGAATAGTGTAAACACCTCTATACAAATAAACTAGAAAACCTAGAAGAAATGCATAAATTCCTGGACACATACACCCTCCCAAGACTAAATCAGGAAAAAGTTGAATCCCTGAATAGCCCAATAACAGGCTCTGAAATTGAGGCAATAATTAATAGCCTACCAACCAAAAAAAGTCCAGGACCAGACAGATTCACAGCTGAATTCTATCAGAGGTAAAAATAGGAGCTGGTACCATTCCTTCTGAAACTATTCCAATCAATAGAAAAAGAAGGAATTCTCCCTAACTCATTTTGTGAGGCCAGCATCATCCTGATACCAAAGCCTGGCAGAGACAAAACAAAAAAAGAGAATTTTAAACCAACATCCCTGATGAACATCAATGCAAAAATCCTCAATAAAATACTGGCACACCGAATCCAGCAGCACATCGAAAAGCTTATCCACCACTATCAAGTGGGCTTCATCCCTGGGATACAAGGCTGGTTCAACATATGCAAATCAATAAACATAATCCAGCATATAAACAGAACCAAAGACAAAAACCACATAATTATCTCAATAGATGCAGAAAAGGCCTTCAACAAAATTCAACAGCCCTTCATGCTAAAAACTCTCAATGAACTAGGTATTGAAGGGATGTACCTCAAAATAATAAGAGCTATTTATGACAAACCCACAGCCAATATCATACTGAATGGGCAAAAACTGGAAATATTCCCTTTGAAAACTGGCAGAAGATAGGGATGCCCTCTCTCACCACTCCTATTCAACATAGTTTTGGAAGTTCTGGCCAGGGCAATCAGGCAAGAGAAAGAAATAAAGGGTATTCGATTAGGAAAGTGGGAGTCAAATTGTCCCTGTTTGCAGATGACATGATTGTATATCTAGAAAACCCCATCGTCTCAGCCCAAAATCTCCTTAAGCTGATAAGCAACTTCAGCGAAGTCTCAGGATACAAAATCAATGTGCAAAAATCACAAGCATTCTTATACACCAATAATAGACAAACAGAGAACCAAATCATGAGTGAACTCCCATTCACAATTGCTTCAAAGAGAATAAAATACCTAGGAATCCAACTTACAAGGGATGTGAAGGACATCTTCAAGGAGAGTTACAAACCACTGCTCAATGAAATAAAAGAGGACACAAACAAATGGAAGAACATTCCATGCTCATGGATAGGAAGAATCAATATCATGAAAATGGCCATACTGCCCAACATAATTTATAGATTCAATGCCATCCCCATCAAGCTACCAATGACTTTCTTCACAGAACTGGAAAAAACTACTTCAAAGTTCATATGGAACCAAAAAAGAGCCCGCATTGCCAAGACAATGCTAAGCAAAAAGAACAAAGCTGGAGGCATCATGCTACCTGACTTCAAACTATACTACAAGGCTACGGTAACCAAAACAGCATGGTACTGGTACCAAAACAGAGATATAGACCAATCGAACAGAACAGAGCCCTCAGAAATAATACCGCACATTTACAACAATCTGATCTTTGACAAACCTGAGAAAAACCAGAAATGGGGAAAGGATTCCCTATTTAATAAATGGTGCTGGGAAAACTGGCTAGCCATATGTAGAAAGCTGAAACTGGATACCTTCCTTACAACTTATACAAAAATTAATTCAAGATGGCTTAAAGACTTAAATGTTAGACCTAAAACCATAAAAACCCTGGAAGCAAACCTATGCAATACCATTCAGGACATAGGCATGGGCAAGGAGTTCATGACTCAAACACCAAAAGCAATGGCAACAAAAGCCAAAATTGACAAATGGGATCTAATTAAACTAAAGAGCTTCTGCACAGCAAAAGAAACTACCATCAGAGTGAACAGATAACCTACAGAATGGGAGAAAATTTTTACAATCTACCCATCTGACAAAGGGCTAATATCCAGAATCTACAAAGAACAAACAAATTTACGAGAAAAAAAATCAAACAACCCCATCAAAAAGTGGGTGAAGGATATGAACAGACACTTCTCAAAAGAAGACATTTGTGCAGCCAACAGACACATGAAAAAATGCTCATCATCACTGGCCATCAGAGAAATGAAAATCAAAACTACAATGAGATACCATCTCACACCAGTTAGAATGGTGATCATTAAAAAGTCAGGAAACAACAGGTGCTGGAGAGGATGTGGAGAAATAGGAACACTTTTACACTGTTGGTGGGACTGTAAACTAGTTCAACCATTGTGGAAGTCAGTGTGGAGATTCCTCAGGGATCTAGAACTAGAAATACCGTTTGACCCAGCCATCCCATTACTGGGTATATACCCAAAGGATTATAAATCATGCTGCTATAAAGACACATGCACACGTATGTTTATTGTGGCACTATTCACAATAGCAAAGGCTTGGAACCAACCCAAATGTCCAACAATGATAGACTGGATTAAGAATATGTGGCACACCATGGAATACTATGCAGCCATAAAAAATGATGAGTTCATGTCCTTTGTAGGGACATGGATGAAGCTGGAAACCAACATTCTGAGCAAACTATTGCAAGGACAGAAAACCAAACACCGCATATTCTCTCATAGGTGGGAACTGAACAATGAGAACACTTGGACACAGGGTGAGGAATATCACACCCTGGGGCCTGTCATGGGGTGGGGGGAGGGGGAAGGGATAGCATTAGGAGATATACCTAATGTAAATGATGAGTTAATGAGTGCAGAACACCCACAGGACACATGTATATATATGTATCAAACCTGCACGTTGTGCACATGTACCCTAGAACTTAAAGTATAATAAAAAAAAGAAAAGGAAAAAAAAAGAGCTGATTAAACAAAACAAGGCAAAAAAAAAAAGAAATTGTCAACAGAGTGAAAACCTATAAAATGAGAGAAAATATTTGCAAACTATGCATCTGACAAGGATCTAAATCTCAAATTTGCAAGGAACTTTAACAAGAAAAAAAAACCATTAAAAAGTGGGCAGAGGAAGTGAACACTTTTCAAGAAAACCCACAGACACGGCCAACAAGCATATGAAAAAAAATGCTCAATATCACTAATAATTAGAGAAATGCAAATAAAAGTTCCAGTGAGATTCCATCTCACTCCAGTCAGAATGTCTACTACTGAAAAGTCATAAAATCACAGATGCTGGTGAGGTTGTAGAAAATAGAATTCTTATGCACTGCTGATGGAAATGTAAACTAGTTTATCCTTTGTGGGAAGCAGTGTGGTGATTTCTCACAGGACTTACAACAGAACTACCATTTGACCCAGCAACTCCATAATTGGGTATACATCCAAAGGAATATAAATTGTTCTACCAATAAAGACACATGCACTGGCATGTTCATTGCAGCACTATTCACAATAGAAAATACATGAAATCAATGTAAATGCCCATCAGTGGTAGATTGGATAAAGAAAATGCGGTACATGTGCACCATGGAATACCATGCAACCACAAAAAGAATGAGAGGTTCTTTGTAGCAACATGGATGGAGGTGGAGGCCATTATTCTAAGCAAACTAATGCAGGAACAAAAAACAAATACTGAATGTTATCACTTGTAAGTGGGAGCTAATCATTGAGTATACATGAAAACAAAGAAGGGAACAGCAGACATAGGGACCTACTTGAAGATGGACGGTGAAAGTGGGCTGAGGATTGAAAAACCACCTATTGGGTACCACACTTATTACCTGGTGACAAAATAATCTGTACACCAAGCCCCCTTGACATGCAATTTACCTGTATAAAAAAACCTGTACATGTGCCCCTGAACCTAAAATAAAAGTTGTTAAAAAAAAAAAAACTAAATAGAAAACAAGAGAGCAACTAAAATAGATCACACTTTTAAAATAAAAAGTACTTTCTCTAGTTAAAAAAAATAAATTAAATTAAACATTCCCTAGGATCTGCCATATGCTAGGCCAGAAAATGGTTCTCAACAAGTTTGAAATTATTAAAATCACATAAGTTATGTTTTTCAATGAAAATTGAGTGAAATTAGAAATTAATATCATGAAGAAATTTGGAAAATTAAAAATTGTTTGGTAATTAATTCACTCCTAAATAATTAATGTGTGAAAGAAGATATCATAAGGGAAATTATAAAAAAAATTTGAGATGAATGAAAATGAAGACAGAACATATCAAAACTGACAGGATGAAGTAAAATAGTCCTTAGAGAAAAAAAATTATAATCATCTGCATTCAAAAGAAAGAATTCTCAATGTATTAGCCTAATCTCATGACACTGGAAAGACAAAAGCAAACTAAATGTAAAGGAACTGGAAGGAAATAAAAGGGATTAGAGTAGAAATTATTAAACTAGAGAAAAGAAAAATGTTGAAGAAAAATCAATGCAACTAAAACTTGGTTCTTTAAGAAGATGAACAAAATTGACAGTCTTTTAGTAGAGTAGCTGAGAAAGAAAGAGAGAGATGACACAAAGTACTAAAATCACAAATGAAAGAGGACACAATTGGCCTTAAAGAAATCTGAATGATAAAAGGATATTATGATCAGCCATGTGTCAACAAGTTAGGTAAACTTGTTGAAATGGAGAAATTTCTAGAAAGATAAAAACTACCATCATGGACTAAGGATGAAATAGAAAATCTAAGTCAACCTATAACAACTATAGGGATTAAATTACTAATGTAAAAATAAAAATACAGAAAAAGAAAAGACAAGTCCTATGTCTTCACTGATAAATTTTAGCACATAATCAAGGTAATGAATTCTACTTTTTCAAAAACATTTTCAAATATATAGAGATTATGGAATATTTTCCAACTCATTTCATGAGTCCAGTACTAATCTGATATCAAAATCAGACAAAACATTACAAGGAAAAAAATGACAAATCAGGGTCTGGGAAAAAAAATGGCAGATAGGAGGCAGGAATAACTTGAAGCTCCCACTCAGACAGAGCATCATGTGGAGACTCATGTTGTAACTTTTTCTCCAAGAATTACTGCAGTGTTCCTGCAGTATCAGCAAAGCTGAGAGAATCCACAGACACTTGAATAGGGTGGATTGATGCTGCAGGCTCCGTGGGACAGCAGAGAAACTCTGAAGATGAAGAACGTAATTTCTTGGGAGCTCTGTGGCCCTGCCCATGACATGACCCTAGAGAAAACTTGTATCCTCCCTATAATACTGCAGCTGATGGGCTCTTGAAAGCAACACCTCCTGGCTGGAGGCCAACAAATGCAAAACCAGTACACTCAACAAAAATACAAGCAAGGTTCCTCACAGAGTCCACTTCACTCCCTTGCTACCTCCACTGGAGCATGTGCTGGTATCTGTGGCTGAGAGACCTGAAGACAGATCACATCACAGTGAGCGGAGGTGCCAGCTGGGCTTCCTGGGTCGAGTAGGGGCTCAGAAAGCTGTGAAACTCACTCATTTCCTGCATCATGACTTACTTTGGTCCTGGATGAATCATATTGAAGATATATGCTTAAACTATTCCTAACACCAGGATTTGTGCATGTGTTTTCCTCCCCAAGAAAGCTAAAAACAGCTAATATTTTGCTGTAAGTTTCCCTGTGTCCTCTCTCCCTCTCTCCCTTCCCCATCCCCTGAAAATAAAGTAAAAGGAATGTTAACTGCCCATTTTTTCTGTGACCAGCAGACCTTATCTATACTCCCAATTCCAATTCCTTGTAAACATACTTTGTACAGTCCTGTAAGATCCTGTCTCCTTTGCCATGCCTCTCCAAGGTCATAAAGTAGATAAAACCTAGGTTGCAATTCCGGTTTTCCTCAAGATCTAAGACATGTTACAAATGGTTAATTGCCTTTGTTTCTTGCTCTGGTAACATCTTCCCACTGCACGTCTTTCCCACCTTAAAGAGTTTAAAAGGCAATTGTATAATCTAAATCTGGCTACCCGTTCAGGACCCCTTCCACACTGTGAAAGGTTTGTACTTTCACTCTGCTCAATAAAGTCTACAGCTTTTTCTCACTCTTGGTCCATATCTCTATCACTCGCTGCAGTCAGCCGCCACACCAATTCTTTGGCGTGGCTAGGCAAGAACCTTAGGCATTACAACATGACCCTTTGCAGACACACCATAGTACCAGCCTAGAGCCCAGTAGCTTCACTGGGTGGCTAGATCCAGAAGAGAAATAATAAGCACTGCAGTTTGGCTCTCAGAAAGCCACATCACTAGGGGAAGGGGGAGAGCACTAAATCATGGGAGCACCCCATGGGACAAAAGAATTTGAACAGAAGCTCTTGAGTCTCAGATCTACCCTTTGTCATAGTCTACCAAAATGAGAAGGAACCAGAAAATCAATTCTGGTAATATGACAAAACAAGGTTCTTTAACATCCCCAAAAGATTACACTAACTCACCAGCAATGGATCCAAACCAAGACAAAAGCTCTTAATTGCCAGAAAAAGAATTCCAAAGGTAAATTATTAAGCTAATCAAGCAGTCACCAGAGAAGGTAAAGTCTAACATAATGAAATAAAAAAAGATATAGGATATTAATAGAGAAATCTCCAGTGAAATAGACAGCATAAACAAAAAACAAACACAACTTCTAGAAATGAAGGACACACTTAGAGAAATGCAAAATGCACTGGAATGTCTCAGCAACAGAACCCAACAAGTAGAAGAAAGAACTTCAGAGCTCATAGACAAGGCTTTCAAATTAATCCAATCCAACAAAGACAAAAAAATTTTTTTTTAATGAACAAAGCCTCCAAAAAGTTTGGGATTATGTTAAATGACCAAACCTAAAAATAATTGGTGTTCCTGAGGAAGAAGAGAAATCTAAGTTTGGAAAACATATTTGAGAGAACAATCAAGGAAAACTTCCCTGGCCTTGCTAAGGATCTAGACATCCAAATACAAGAAGCTTAAAGAACATCTGGAAAATGCACCACAAAAAGATAATTGCCTCACACATAATCATCAGGTTATCTAAAGTCAAGACAAAGTAAAGAATCTTGAGAGCGGTGAGGCAAAAGCAACAGGTAACCTATAAAGGAAAACCTATTGGATTAACAGCAGATTTCTCAGCAGACACCCTACAGGCTAGAAGGGATTGAGGTCCTATCTTTAGCCTCCTTAAACAAAACAATTATCAGCCAAGAATTTTGTATCCAATGAAGCTAAGCTTCATAAACGAAGGAAGGATACAGTCTTTTTCAGACAAACAAATGCTGAGAGAATTCACCACTACCAAGCCATCACTACAGGAACTGCTAAAAGGAGCTCTAAACCTTGACATAAATACTCTAAATACACCAAAATAGAATATCTTAAAGCAAATCTCACTAGACCTATAAAAAAAACACAATTAAGATAAAACAAGGTACTCAGTCAACAAATAGCACGATGAATAGAATAGTACCTCACATCTCAATACTAACATTGACTGTAAATGGCCTAAATGCTCTACTTAAAACATAAAGAATGACAGAATGGATGATAATTCGCCAACCAAGTATCTACTGTCCTCAGGAAACTCACATGACATATAAGGATTCATATAAACATAAAGAAAAGAGGTAGAAAAAGATATTTCATGAAATTGAAAGCCAAAAGCAAGAAGGAGTAGCTATTCTTATATCAGGCAAAACAAACATTAGAGCAATAGCAGTTAAAAAAGACAAAGAGGGACATTATATAATGATAAAAGGACTACTCCAACAGGAAAATATCACAATCCTGAATATATATGCACCTAAAACTGAAGCTTATAAATTTATAAAACAGTTACTACTAGACAAGAAATGAGACAGAGAGGAATACAATAATAGTGGGGGCTTTAATACTCCACTGACAGCACTAGACAGGTCATCAAGACAGAAAATCAACAAAGGAACAATAGACTTAAACTATACCCTAGAACAAATGGATTTAACATATACTGACAGAACATTCTACCAAACAACTGCAGAATATAAATTCTATTCTTCAGCACATGGAACAGTCTCCAAGATAGACCATATGATAGGCCATAAAACAAGTCTCAACAAATTTAAGAAAAACAAAATCATATTAAGTACTCTCTCAGATCACAGTGGAATAAAATTGGAAATCAATTCCAAAAGGAACCCTCAAAACAATGCGAATACCTGGAAATTAAATGATCTACTTCTGAGTGATCATTGAGTAAACAATGAAATCAATGTAGAAATTTAAAAATTATTTGAATTGAATAATAGTGACACAACATATCAAAACCTTTGGGATACAGAAATAGCGGTGCTAAGAAGAAAGTTCATAGCATTAAATGCCTACATCAAAAAGTCTGAAAGAGCACAAATAGACAAACTAAGTGAGAGGAGGTTCCAGCTGGGCTTCCTGGGTCAAGTAGGGGCTCAGAAAGCTGTGAAACTCACTCATTTCCTGCGTCAGGACTTACTTTGGTCCTGGATAAATAATATTGAAGATATATGTTTAAAATATTTCTAACGTCAGAATTTGTGCATGTGTTTTCTTCCTCAAGATAGCTATAAACAGTGAAACTTTTGCTGTAAGCTTCCCTGTGTCCTCGCTCCTTCTCTCCCTTCCCCCTCCCCTGAAACTAAAAAGAATGTTAAAAGCCCATTTTTTCTGTGATCGGCAGACCTTATGTATGCTCCCAATTCCAATTCCTTGTAAACACAATTCATAAAATCCTGTGAGATCCTGTCTCCTTTGCCATGCTGCTGCAAGGTTATAAAGTAGAAAAATGTAAGTTACAATTCCGGTTTTCCTCAAGATCTAAGACATGTTAATTGTCTTTGTTTCTTGCTCTGGTAACATCTTCCCGCCACACGTATTTCCCGCCTTAAAGAGTTTAAAAGGTGATCAAAAAATCTAACACTGGCTACCCACTTGGGACCCCTTCTACACTGTGGAAGCTTTGTACTGTCACTGTGCTCAATAAAGCCTACAGCTTTTTTTCTCTCTGTCCAATCCGTGTCTCTCTCTCACCGCAGGCTGCTGCCACACCAAATCTTCGGCGTGGCTAAGGCAAGAACCTTTGGTGTTACACAAGGCCACACCTCAAGGAACTAGAGACATCAGAACAAATCAAGCCCGAACCCAGCAGCAGAAAAGAAATAACCAAGATCAGAGGAGAACTCAATGAAATTGAAACAACAACAAAATACAAAAGATAAATAAAGCAAAAAGCTGATTCTATAAAAAGATACATAAAATTAGTAGACCATTAGCAACATTAACCAAGAAAAGGAGAAGATCCAAATAAGCTCGATTAGAAACAGAATGGGAGATATTACAACTGATACCATAAAAATACAAAGGATCATTCAAGGCTACTATGAACACCTTTATGTGCATAAACTAGAAAACCTAGAGGAGAAGGATAAATTCCTGGAAATATACAATCCTTCTAGATTAAGCCAGGAAGAAATAGAAACTCTAAGTATACCAATAACAAAGAGCAAGATGGAAATGATAATAAAAAAATGCTAACAAAAACAAGTCCAGGACCAGACAGATTCACAGCTGAATTCTATCAGACATTCAAAGAAGAATATCTACCAATCCTATTAACACTATTCCAGAGGATAGAGAAAGAGGGAATCCTCCCTAAATCATTCTGTGAAGCCAGTATCACCCTAATATCATAACCAGGAAAGGACAAAACAAAAAAGGAAACTACAGATGAATATAGATGGAAGATTCTCAACAAAAATTAGCTAATCAAATCCAACAGCATAACAAAAAGATAATGCAGGCCAGGAGTGGTGGCTTATGCCTGTAATCCCAGCACTTTGGGAGGCTGAGGTGGGTGGATCACCTGAGGTCAGGAGTATAAGACCAGCCTGGCCAACATGGCGAAACCCCGTCTCTACTAAAAATATAAAAATTAGCTGGGTGTGGTGGTGGGTGCCTGTAATTCCAGCTACTCAGGTAGCTGAAGCAGGGGAATAGCTTGAAACAGGGAGGCAGAGGTTGCAGTGAGTTGAGATCTTGCCACTGCATTCCAGCCTGAGAGACAAGAGTGAAACTCCATCTCAAAAAAAAAAAAAAAAAAAAAAGAGAGAGAGAGAAAAAGATAATCCATTATGATCAAGCGGGTTTTATACCAGGGATGCAGGGATGGCAGGAATGGTTTAACACAGGCAAGTCAATAAATGTGATACACCACATAAACAGAATTAAAAACAAAAATCACAAGATCATCTCAATAGATGTGGAAAAAGCATTTGAAAAAATCCACCGTCTCTTTAAGATTAAAACCCTCAATACAATTGGAATCAAACGAACATATTTTAATGATAATAAAAACCATATATGACAAAACCACAGCCAACATTATACTGAATGGGGAAAAGTTTAAAGCATTCTCTTTGAGAACTGGAATAAGACAAGGATGCCCACTTTTACCACCTCCATTCAACATAGTACTGGAAGTCCCAGCCAAAGCAATCAGACAAGAGAAAGAAATAAAAGACATCCAAATCTGTAAAGATAAAATCAAAATGTCACTGTTTGCCGAGGACATGATTATATACCTCGAAACCCCTAAGACTCATCCGAAAATCTCCTAGAACTGGTAAATGAATTCAGCAAAGTTTTAGGATACAAAGTTAATGTACACAAATCAGTAGCTCTGCTATATGCCAACAGTGACTAAGCTGAGAATCAAATCAATAACTCAACCACTTTTACGATAGCTCCAAAAAAAAAAAAAACTGGGAATATACCAAACCAAAGAGGTAAAAGACCTCTACAAGGAAAACTACAAAAGACTTCTGAAATAAATCACAGATGACACAAACAAATGGAAAAACATCTCATGCTCATGGATGGGTAGACTCAATATTGTGAAAATGATCATACTGCCAAAAACAATCAATAATTCCATGAAATTCCCCTCAAAATATCACCATCATTCTTCACAGAACACAGAAAACAATCCTAATGGAGGATTATTTTCATATGGAACCAAAAAATATCCCACATAGACAAAACAAGACTAAGCAACAAGAACAAATCTGGAGGCATCACATCATCTGACTTCAAACTATACTATAAGGCCATAGTCACCAAAATAGCATGGTACTGGTATAAAAATAAGCATATAGAACAATAGAACAGAATAGAGAACCCAGGAATAAAGCCAACTACTTACAGGTGACTGATCTTCAACAAAGCAAACAAAAATATAAAGTTGGGAAAGGACACCCTATTCAACAAATTGTGCTGGGATAATTGGCAAGCCAAGTGTTGAAGAATAAAACTGGATCTTTATTTCTCACCTAATAAAAAAATCAACTTAAGATGGATCAAGGACTTAAAGACCTGAAACCATAAAAATTCTAGAAGATAATATCGGAAAAGCCTTTCTAGACATTGGCTTAGGCAAACACTTCATGACCAAGAACCCAAAAGCAAATGCAACAAAAACAAAGATAAATGGATGACAATTAATTAAACTAAAAAGCTTCTGCACAGCAAAAGAAACAGTCAGCAGAGTAAACAGACAACCCACAGAGTGGGAGAAAATCTTCACAAACTATACATCTAGCAAAGGACTAATATCCAGAATCTACAAGGAACTCAGACAAATCAGCAAGAACAGGAAAAAAAACAAAAAAACAAACAAAAAAAACCCAATCACATCAATAAGTAGCTAAGGACATGAATAGACAATTCTAAAAAGAAGATATACAAATGGCCAACAAACACATGAAAAAATTCTCAACATCACTAATGGTCAGCTAAATGCAAATCAAAAGCACAATGTGATACCACCTTACTTCTTCAAGAATGGCCATAACCAAAAAATGAAAAACAATAATAACAGATGTTGGCATGCATGTGGTCAAAAGGGAACACTTTTCAACCATTGGTGGGATTGTTACCTAGTACAACCACTATCTAAAACAGTGTGGGGAGTTCTTAAAGAACTAAAAGTAGAACTACCATTTGATCCAGCAATCCCACTACTGGGTATCTACCCAGAGGAAAATAAGTCATTATACGAAAAGGATACTTGCACACGCATAGTATTTATAGTAGCACAATTCACAATTACAAAAAATTTTGCAGCTCAAATGCCCATCAATTAACAAGTGTATAAACAAAATGTAGTATATATATATATATAGATATAGATTAGATATATACACACATGTATATCATGGAATACTACTCAGCCATAGAAAGGAATGAAATAATGGCATTTGTAGCAACTTGAATGAAATTAGGGACCATTATTCTAAGTGAAGTAACACAGGAATGGAAAACAAAACATTGTATGTTCTCACTCATAAGTGGGAACTACGCTGTGAAGACACAAAGGCTTTTTCTTTTTTTTTTTTTTGAGACGGAGTCTCGCTCTGTTGCCCAGGCTGGAGTGCAGTGGTGCAATCTTGGCTCACTGCCAGCTCCGCCTCCCGGGTTCACGCCATTCTCCTGCCTCAGCCTCCCGAGTAGCTGGGACCACAGGCACCCGCCACCATGCCTGGCTAATTTTTTGTATTTTTAGTAGAGACAGGGTTTCACCATGTTAGCCAGGATGGTCTCGATCTCCTGACCTCGTGATCCACCTGCCTCGGCCTCCCAAAGTGCTGGGATTACAGGCGTGAGCCACCATGCCCGGCCCAACACAAAAGCTTAAGAATGATACTATTGGCTTTGGGGACTCAAGAAAAAGGCTAGGGGTGGAGTGAGGGATAAAAGACTACACATTGGATATAGTGTACATTGCTCAGGTGATGGGTGCACCAAAGTCTCACAAATCACCACTAAAGAACTTATTCAGGTAAAAAAAAAAAAATATATATATATATATAACTGTTAATAACCTAGAGAAAATGAAAATGACAAATCAATATCTGTTATCAATAGAAAGACAAAAGTCATTAACAAAATACTAGTATACCCAAGCCAGAAATATATAAAAAGGATTATACACCATGAACAAGTAAGATTTATTTTAAATTTAAATGTCTTTTTAAAGTTCCAAAATTATTAATGTAATGCACCATATCAACAGAGTAAAGTATCAAAACAACATGTCATATCAATAGACTCAGAATGCACATTTTACAAATCTCAACAATACTTAGTGATAAAAAAAACTCAACAAACTAGTAATAGAAGGTAATTTCTTTAACCTGATAAAGCTCCTTATTAAAAATCTGCAACAAAAATCATACTTAGTGATAAGAGATTGAATGCCATCCCTCTAAAATCAGAAGTAAGGCAAGATTGTCCATTCTTTCCACCTCTGTTCAACATTTCACTGGAGGTTCTGTAGGGCAGTTAGATGAGCAAATAAAATAAAGGGCATCCAGATTGGAAAGAAAGAATTTAAAGTGTTTCTACTTGCAGAGGACATTATCTCATGTAAAGAGAATTCTAGGTAATCTACTAAAAATTATTAGAACTAATAAACAACTTTATCAAGGTTGATGGATATGAGATTTATAGCAAGGAATAATAGAAAATGAAATTAAAAAAACAATTCTTTAATACTAGAATGAAAAATAAAATACGTAGGAGTAAATGTAATAAAAGAAGTGCAAAACTTATTCTGTGAAAACTACAAACAATAAATTAAGAAAGATCTAAATAAATGGAAATAACTCAAGTTAATGTGAGAAACTTAATGCTATTAAAATGGTAACATTTCCCCAAATTATCTTCAGATTCAATGCAACCCATATCACAATTCTTACTGCATTCTTTTCAGAAATTTACAATCTGATCATAAAATTCATATGGAAGTGCAAGGAACATAAGGTAGCAAAAGCGATATTGATAAAAAGCAAAACAAATTTTGAGGACTCACACGTTATGATTTCAAAACTTACAACAAAGCTACATTAATCAAAAGAGTGTGGTACCTTCATAAGTAAAGAGACATAGATCAATGGAATAGAATGAAATAACCAGAAATGAAGACTCACGTCCATGAGGAATTGATTTTGAACATGAGTGAAAATTCAATGCAGAAAGAATTATCTTTTCAACCAAGGCTGCTGGTACAACTGGTTATCCATATGCAAAATAAAGAACTGGGACTCATACTTCAAACCATATGCAAAAATTTACTAAAAATGGATGAAACATGTAAATATAAGGTTTAAAGCTATACAACTCTAGGGTAACAACATAGGTGTAAATCTTCCAGATCTTTGACTATGCGTTTCTTACATATGACACCAAAAGCACAAGTAACAAAAGAAAATGTAGATATATACGACATCATCAAAATTAAATATTTTATGCTTCAGAGTCCACTATTAAGAAAATGAAAAGATAATCCAAAAGTGGGAGAAAAATCTTGCAGATCATATATCTGAAAAGGTAATTAACAGATATTTCTCTAAAGAAAATATACAAATGGCCAGTAAGCACATAAATCACGTTCAACAATGTGGCACATACACACCATGGAATACTATGCAACCATAAAAAAGGTCAAGTTCATGTCCTTTGCAGGGACATGGATGAAGCTGGAAACCATAATTCTCAGCAAACTAACGCAAGAACAGAAAACCAAACACCACATGTTCTCACTCATAAGTGGAGTTGAATAATGAGAACACATGGACACAGGGAGGGGAACATCACACACTGGGGCCTGTCAGGGAGTGGGGGGCTGGGGGAACGATAGCATTAGGAGAAGTACCTAATGTAGATGATGGGTTGATAGGTGCAGCAAACCACCATGGCACATGTATACCTGTGTAACAAACCTGCATGTTCTGCACATGTCCCTCAGAACTTAAAGTATAATAATAAAAAAAGATTTAAATATAAGACCTCAAGTTATAAAAATTCAAGAAGAAAACCTATGAAATACCCTTCTCAACATTGACCTTGGCAAATAATTTTTGTCTAAGTCTTTAAAAGCCATTGCAACAAAAAACAAAAATTGGCAAGTGGGACCTAAAGAAATGAAAGAGCTTCTGCACAGCAAAAGAAACCATCAACAGAGTAAACAGACAGCCTACAGATGGGTTGCAAAATATTCTCAATCTATGCATCTGACAATGGTCTAATATCCAGAATCTATTAATAACTTACATCAACAAGCAAGAACCAAATAACTCCATTAAAAATGGGCAAAGGATATGAACAGATACTTCTCAAAAGAAGACATACAAGCAGCCAACAAATATATGAAAAAATGTTCATCATCACTAATCATCAGAGAAATGCAAATCAAAACCACAATGAGATGCCATCTCACACCAGTTAGAATGGCTGCTATTAAAAAGTAAAAAACAACAGATGCTGGTGAGGCTGTGGAGAAAAGAGAGTGCTTATACACTGTTGATGATAATGTAAACTAGTTCAGCTACTGGGGAAAGCAGTTTGGAGATTTCTCAAAGAACTTAAAATAGAGCTATCACTTGACCTGGCAGTCCCATTATTGGGTATCCACCCATAGGAAAATAGATCATTATACCAAAAAGACACCTGCACCTGTATGTTCATCACAGTACTATTCACAATAGCAGAGACATGGAAACAATGTAGGTGCCCATCAGTGCTAGACTGGATAAAGAAAATGTGGTGCATATACACCATGGAATACTATACAGCCATAAAAAGAATGAAACTTGTCCTTTGCAGCAACATGGATGCAGCTGGAAGCTGTAATCCTGAACGAATTCACGCTGGAACATAAAACCAAATACCCACGACCTCACTTATAAGTGAAAGCTAAACATTGAGCACACATGGACATAAATATGGGGACAACAGACACTGTGGACTACTAGAGGGAGGATGGAAAGAGCAGGATGTGGGTTGAAAAACTACCTATAGGGTACTATGCTCACTAACTGGGTGCAATGTGCCCATGTAACAAATTGGCACATGTACCCCTGTATCTAAAATAACAGTTGATTTTTTAAAAAGGGATATATATAATCTCATATATTAAAAAATCCATAATTGGCTATCAGGAAAATGCACATCAAAACCACAATGGAATGCAACCTCACACCTACTAAGGTGGATTTAATCAAAACACAGATAACATATATTGATAACAATATGGTGAAATTTCTGGCAGGAATGTAGATAATAAAGCCACTTTGAAAAAGATCTGGCATTTCCTAAAAATACTGAACAAAATTTCCATATGACCCAGCAATTCGGTATGACTTGCAATTCCATATGACTGTCATATTCCATATGACTGTCATATTCGATATGACAGCAATTCCATATGACCCAGCAATTCGACCCAACAGAAATGGAAAACATGCTTCCAAACAAAACTTGTCCATGAATGCCTGCAGCATTATTCATAATAGTCAAAGAGGAAACACCCTAAATGTCCATCAACTAATAAATGGATGAACAAGTTGTGGTATATCTACATCATGTCGGATATACAGGCATTAAAAGGAATAAAATATAGATACATGCTACAGCATAGATGAACCTCGAAAATATGATACTAAGTGAAAGAAGACAGTCACGAATTACCACGTATTGTATAATTCCATTTATACAACATGTCCAAAGTAGGCAACCTTATAAGACAGACATTAGATTAATACTTGGCTAGGTGTTGAGAGAATAGGGGAATGAAGTCAAAGGCTAAGGGGTGGGGAATTTCTTTTTTGGGTGGTTAAAATGTTCTAAAATCAATTGTAATGGTTGTTCAACTCCATGAATATACTAAAAGTCAATTAATTGTGTACTTTACATATGTGAATTTTTATGGCATGTGAATTTTTTTAAAGAAAATGCTGTTTTCCACTCCTTTTATTACTAATATTAAAAATGTTACAAAGAAGAGAAACTCATTCTCAGTTCTCCAACAGCTCTCATCCCCCTCTCTTGTACATACAACTCCTGGGCCCATTTCCTCAGAGCCAGTTCAATACTGACCCTGTTCATTGGCATTTTCACAGAAAACTATCAGTGCCAGGGATGTAGGGGAGGAGGGTTGGAAGATGGTAACAGTACTGTCCCAGGTTCCACCCAAAGATAGGCCTGGTGGAGTTTCACAGAATTCAAATGAAAGGGCTGGTGACCTCACAATGACATAATTTAACTAAAATGGGCTGAAGAAGAGATAGGTAGGTTAAAGCCATCAGAGGTTTCACAAGACATTTTACAGGCCTGTGTCAGACCCAGAATAACCAACACCAAGAGAAGAATGAAGAGAACCAGGGAGACAGTCTTATGGAAAGTTCATAATTCTCCATGTTGGGAGGTGGAAAAGTCTAGAGTGTACCAAGTACCTCACTCATTTTGGCAGAAAAACTTATTCTAGTGTTGGGAAGTCACAAAAATACCACAGACACTGAGAAAAGCTGCAAGGGCATGAACAGTTTCACAAAGTGCAGTGATCACAGACCATAGTGGTGGGGATCATACCACTGACAGAGAAACTATGAAATCCAAAAGTAGCATGTGCATTTTTAATAAATGTTTTTAAAAAATCTGTTCCCTGTAAAAGTGTCTTGTGGTTCTCATCATAATATTCTTATCCTAACTAAAAGGGCTTCCAAACTTTATTACAAATCATTGTGCAGAAGACAAGTTAATTATAGTGAAGTAGAATAAATACAGAATAAATAAATAAATATTTGACACCATTCTGATTAGTGTGAATATTTACATTAACTTCCATGAAGCAGAACACAATACCAGCTTTTTGTAGTCGGTGGCCAGATCATTCTGTTATGACCCAAGCCTCTTCCTTTTCCTGACTTCTGTTGTTTTAGTCTGTAAAACACTTTGACTATACCTCTATGCTTTCATGTATTAATCATATATGGTTTTTGCTCTGTGTCTGTTTCCTTTTCTCAATGTCATCAGCATATCGTCTTGCCTGGGGGATTAGTTATCTCTGAAGTATAATTTTTGTTCCATTTTAATAATATCCTTAGTAGCCATGCATTCTGCATTCATCATGAAGTAACACACAAGTTTCTTATAAATTGGAATTTAAATGGATTCCAGCACACTTCACTATTTTTAAAGCAAGTCTTACAGGTCACAGCTAGGTTTTTAGAGGATTACTTTTAGATACATCTTTAAATAAAATCAAAACCAAAATTGTTGCATCTGTGAGAGAGAGAGAGATATATATATATATGTAAGATACTCAAAAAAGGTGTTTCCTTTTTGTCTGTTTTTGAGAAGGAACAAGAAAGCATTTATAAATGACTGCCAAAATTTTAACTTCCATAAAATCTTTAATTAATATCACACTGATGTTCTTCTGATTTAACCATTATGAAAAAATTTTCCCTATTGGCAGATTATACTTTCTACCTGTAGATCTCTACAGATACAACATCAGAGCCAAAGCTTTATTTAACCCCAAACCTTTAACAAATAAAACTGTTAAATAACCCTACCAGTCAGTCAAAAGTGAAAACCATTAAAACGTTTATATTTATGTAAACATAAAAGATAGAACACTTACTTCCATTATAAAAATAGCTTGCAAGAATGAAGGATACCAAGGATTCAAATTAAAATATATTTAGTGATATGGTTGTCGATACAACCAAAGTGGAATTGTCATGAAACATAATACCCTTAAGGAGCTCCTGACTTCTGTTCATGGTTTATGGTTACTGTTCATAAACAGCAACAGTTTATTCTTACAAGGATAAATTCAACAACAAAGACAAAAACAAATCAACTTCAAACAGTGAAATTTAAATCTAACTACCTTAAAATAATTTCTAAGATGCGTTATTGTTCATTTTTGAAGATCTGTTGTCTTGACTTCCAAGCCTTTCAATGTACAACATAATATGGTTACTAGCTACAGTGGTATAAAAGTCTTGTAATAATGGAATTACGTGATGCCAATTAGTTTGGAACCCCACTGTACTGGTTGGTCAAATAATGTTGAGGTTCTAGAAAAAAAAAGAGGGGATATAGAGGATGATCTAAGGCCTAATAGGAAATAATTCTTAACCAATACTTGCAATATTCAGCAAACATATATTTAATATTTTATTTAAAATTAAGAATAGAATCTAACATCATAATGCATTTCTTACTGTAAATTAGTCAATAAAACATAAATGTTCCTTTAACTAAATATGAATATAAGTTCAAATTTTCATAAGGAAAATCTAGTGACACAATAAGAGCAAATAATAAACAGCATAATTATTTTATATTTTAGCTGAATTCATCTAAGCTTCCGAATTAATTCCATGGACACATTATATTATATTTAAATCTTATGCTGATTAGAAAATGACCAGATATTAACCCCTCATTACATAAACTGCTTGCAAATGTTTTCCTCTATTATTAAGGGTTAATATACAAAATATATAAGAACTTCCTACAACAAACAAAATAACCTGATTAAAAATGGGAAAAGGACTTGAATAAACATTTCCACAAAGAAGACATGCCAATGGTCACTAGATATGCAAAAAATGTGCTCAACATCATTAATCATTAGGGAAATGCAGATCGAAGCCACAGTGAGATATCACCTCACAGCAGTTAATATGTCTATTATTTTAAAAAGGAAATAAAACGAGTGCTGGAGAGGATGTGGAGAGATTTGAAATCTTATACACTGTTGGTGAGAATGTACAATGGAAAACAGTATGATGGTTCCTCAAGAAACTAAAAATAGAACTAACATATGATTCAGCAATCCAACTTCTGCATATATATTCAAAAAATTAAAATTAGGATCTCAAAGAGATATCTGTACTCCATATTTATTGCAGCATTATTCACAATAGGCAAAATATAAAAACAACCCAAATATTAACTGCCAGATGAATGGATAAAGAAAATGCAGTATGTACATAAAAGGTAATATTATTTGGCCTTAAAAATTAAGGTAACTCTGCTATTAGAAAAAACATGAATGCATCTGAAGGACATTATGCTAAATGAAATAAGCCAGTCACTAAAGGACAAATATTTCATAATTCATTGCCTATGAGGTATCTCAAATAGACTCATAGAATAGTGATTGCCACGGACTGGGATGAGGAGGAAATGGGGAATCGTCGCTCAATGCCTACAAAGTTTCAGTTACGCAAGAGGAATATTAATTGAACACTTTATTAATTTATGTCTTCACCATTCAAAAATAATATGAAGATTAATAACATAATAATGATTAAAATGTTTACCTAATTATTAATTCCTTCATTGATTAACATTCAGGTAGTGAGGCACAAATATTTATCGAGAGCCTACAATATGCTAGGTGCTATATTAGATGCTAGAGTTACAAAGATAAAGATGATGAATAAGAATCTTAACTTTTGGGGAACTTTTAATCTAATGGGGCACAGAGATTAATATGAAAGCACAATAGAGTATAAGCGATGAATGAAATATAAAGTATATTTGAAGTATTGAATTGATGCACCAGAGCTAGTTTTTGGGGCTTTCTAAAAAAATGAATCTTCTGGATTTAATCCTGAAGGAAGAAGGTATGAAGAGTGAAAACAATGTATATAAAAGACCAAAGAGGGGAAAATATGGTCAATATTTAGTAGCAAATATGTTCTGAATGGCTGGAGATTACAGAATGGGCATGAAACTATTCTCAATATTTGTGTCCATTTTAAATTACTGATATCATGTGGATTCACTGACTCTAATAATGATGGGGGCAATTATATTTTTATGCAAATGCCATATTTTAAAGAGTTGAATTAGAAGAATCAGGTAGGCTATTCAGTAATACAATCAGTTCATCAAAGTGTATTATTTATAAAACCTAGAAATTATAGATTAGGTAAAAGTTTAAAGCATTCTTACTAAATGCGCCAGGCTATTCAGGATGCCTTAAAAGTTATTGCATCTTTGTACATATTAATACAATTAAGTTATTAACTCTTCCCAAAACTAAGTTGGTAATTTAGTCAGAAATATTCAGTCTTGAAGGTAAGAAATTACTTGAAGTAACTTTATAACCTAAAAAATTTTCACAAAACTGGTTGTTTAGAGTGAAGATAATCTGAAGACTCCTACCATACAAAAGCAAAACATGAGTATAATACAATTACCTGCTTATTGCTAATGTGTTTTCTGAGTAAAAAGTTTTTGCACCTTTACCTCTACTCATAAGATAATTATCCAATTGTAGACAAAAAATGTAAGCCAATAATATTTTTTAGTGTCTGAATGGCTGACTGAAGAAAAACAGTATCTTTTCAAAAGAATTGGACACAACAGAACCAGGTTGGTATCTGCCTAAATACTAAATGAAAAAATGAAAATGATCCTCTTAAGTTGATTTTGCTATCTGAAATTGTCAGCATTACAATTACACCTCCAGATTCAGCTATTCCCCCCAGAAAGTACCTGTTACGGCACACAAGATACCAGGGAGGGATAATTTACTAATGCAACAATTAGCTGTCAGATTTTCTAACTCTCACTAGTAAACAGCAAGACACTAACCAATGAATTTCCTAGGAAATTGAATACCGGTTAATTAAATCGGATATGGAAAGAAGGGTAGATATAACATTATTTCTAAAACAAAAAAAGTATTGTAATAGCTTAATCTTGGTCCAATTGACATATTGTGTGAAGTTTGCTTATTTTTCATGAACTCTTTCAGTTATATGACTTTGTAACCACAAAATCATAAATATGTTCAAAATATTTTTTTCATTCTCTCCTAAGCCTTATGTCTTTTCTCCTAACATAAACTTACAGATAAACTCATCCAAACTAATGCTTATTATTTATACTCCTGGAATTTCTTAGGTATGGTACTTGAGCAAAAAAAAGTATGCCAGATAGGGCACTATCTTCTTGAACTTAAAAACAATTTAAAAGTCATTAGGAATAATTGTCTGAAAAATGAATGTTGTATAAAAGTGTATCACAATCAGTTGTATGTGGTTACACATATTGTTTATGGAATGACAGTCAAATTCTGCTTCATAGTTTTGTCATTTAGTATGCCACACAATATAAGACAATAAAAATAAAATATACACGTATTGTTTATTTTTAGTGCAAAATCAATGCATAATCAAAGTTTTCCACAACTAAGATGTTTCAAGAACACACATAAACTAGCCTTGAAGATAAGAGGTCAGAAATTAAAAGTGGAAATTGAGAATAGTTATTTCCAAGGGGAAAAATACATGGACACTCTTTTGAGCAACAACTTGCAATTGCAATTTTTTTTCCAGCTCTGAATTGTTTTATTTTTTATCCTCTCATTTGAATATAATTATATTAAGATATCTGTGACTAAGATTTCTAAATGGCAAAGCTGGGGCACCTCTCTCTCTCTCTCTGTATGTGTGTATGATTATATAAACATCTATTAAAGCTGATGGTTAAAGAGACAATTTGAAAAAAAGTCACATATACATCCAGCTGTTGCCAGTAAAGGCATCTATTAAGAATGTTTTTATAACTACAAAGGTTTGTGAAATCTTTTAATATTTTTCAAATAACAAATTACAGTTATTATATCATTATTCAAAGTGATTACTTGTACTTATTAAGTGGGAACATAAATACTAAGAGAAATGATGTTTAGCAACATATATAGGAGTACTTTTGTAATCTCCATATAAAAGTATTTGTTATTTTTTGAAATGATTTGGGAAAGTACCTTAAAACCATGGTAATATAATTTGCAAATGCTCCTTTGCTATAAGGGCCAGACAATATTGGCTAACACCTAGTTATTACGATGTGCTGGATATTGGATATATCTAATATGACAATATTTAATATAAATAGAAAAAAAACAAGCACACAAATCATATCTGGAGAAATGTGGCTTAATGACACAATTTTATGTATGAATATATTTTTATATATGCATATATATGCCAATTATTCTTTTTTAAAAAAATTAATTTTAAGTTCTGGGACACATGTGTAGGATATGCAGGTTTGTTACATAGGCAAACATGTGCCATCGTGGTTTGCTGCACCTATCAACCCATCAAAACTGTCCTCCAGTACAATTGAAGTCAATAGAATAACCTGGTTTCCAAAAAGCTTATGTAATATTAACCTCTAGTGATGAAGTTAAAGAAGCGATAACACCAGCCATTTTACCCGGGCAGGTCATACTTATTTATTAGGGCAGGTACCAAGCCTCATTAGATATTTTATTCTTTGAACATAATACAGTGTTTAGCACATAAGAGATGCCCAATAACTTACAAGTAAATTGTTGAAAAAAGATTATTTGATATGAGAAATGATAAAAGAAAATATAGAGACAATTTAGTGAGAGAAGGCAGGGAAACAGGCCTATTCATGGTGACAAATAAATTTAGTTGTATTCCAATATGCATTATTATTTTTTTCTGAGAAATACAAATGCCACTTTCATCTGGACACATAACATCCCAAAATGAAGACCATATTTCTGTGCTTCCCTTACAGGCAAGCAGGCATATGAATAGATTTTTGAAAATGTGATTGATCAGAATTGTATTTATAACTTCTGGAAATTTTCACAAAAGTACAGGGGTGACCTTCTCTTTTTCTTTTTACAGATGGTTGGTACAGATGGCTTTATACTGACCTGGTAAATGAAGCTGGAACAGACACTTTTCACCCCAAAGTAGAATCCATGTCCTGGAATTGCACTAAAACCATCTAGAAGGAGCCTTTATACCTATAAATCAAAGAATTGCTGTACTATCCCTAAATGAATATCTCTGGATTTTGTTTATATGAGACAAAGTTATTTTATCTTATTTGAAATAAGGTTTGTTTGGGTTTTCTGTTACAAGAGCTGAATTATATCAAGGCAGATTTCCTCAAGTGTTTTACAGTTAATTATGCAGAAATTCGATAAGATATTTTCTATGTAGCTACAGGGGTAGATATTGTATCAGTGGGTGGAAGCTATATGGAAACATGTTTGACTGACAGTAATAACTTTCTTACACGTAGAGTCATCTTAATAAGAAAGGAATAGATATTTGCCCATGTTAATGGTTGTTTAGATAATATAAAGCAACCCTTCTCTTGACTAAGACTAGAAAAGATGTCCATAATGTTATAAAACAACTAATTAGAAACAATAGAGAGCCAGAAAAAAATATGGTGAATAACTATGGGACTAAGATCTGGGAAAAGATGGAAACTCATGGGTATGAATCCAGTATTTAGGAAAGCTATTTCTTAAGAGGAACCTGCTGGCTCTGGAAGATGCTTTAAGTGACAGTGGAAATACAATAGGTCTTGAGAGTCATACAAGGCTAAAAGACAAAAATTGAAGTTAAATCTTGTTAAGGAGGGAGCACTCAGATCAAATTTTCATCCTTTGGAATGGGAAACTAAAGAGCTACATTCTAACAATAAAAGGACACTGGAAATGTCTTTGCTCTCAGTAGTGGTAGCACAGTATCAACTTATCTCTACACTTATAACTGAATTTAGGTAATTAGAGGTTAGAATCAAAAGCCAATTTCTTCAGAGGAAAAAAACATTTTGTCCTGAAATTAGTGTTATTATTGCTTTCCACATAAAATAGCCTAAACTAAATAAAAAGTAATCAGTGAAATAATGAAACAAGAAAACAACACTAGCTAGAAACAAAAGAAAATGTTAGACATTAGAGATGCATAGGAGTAAAAGTAATTGTATTATAAGACATGGACTTAAACTACACTTAATTTTTCAAATATATAAAGGAAAACATGAAAACATCAAGTTGCAAATGTGCAAGCATGAAAATATAGTTGAAAAGAAATCTAGAACTGAAGTACAACAGAAATTAACAACTCAGTGGAGGTTTTAAGCTTATACTATACACAAGAGGAGACATATTTAGTGAAATCGAAGATAAGTAAGAAAACTGGACATAATAAGGCACAGAGGAACAAATAAGGTTAGAGACAGAGTAGATATAGCAAAAAGGTCTAATATATGTGTATTTCAAATTCCAGCAGAATAGAAGAAATGGAACAAAAGCAAAAATTTTAAAGGCAATGACTGAGAATTAGCCAAAACAGATGTCTGAAATGATTCAGATTCAAAAGAACCTATGCAACACAAGTAGGGAAAAAAAAACAAAAGAAAATACACCTAGGCATTTCAGAGTCAAAATAAATTCAGAGTAAAACAAAAGACAAAGAGAAAATCTACAAATCACTCAAAAATATTAATTGCAAAGAAGAAATAATTAGGGTTCCATCTGTCTTATGGAAAACAGTATGACGCTTCCTTAAAAAAGTAAATATAGAATGACCACATAATCTAGCTATCCCACTGCAGGGTATTTATCCAAAAGAAAAGAAATCAGTATATCAAAAAGATACCTGCACCCCATGTTTATTGCAGCAATATTCACAATAGCAAATATATGGAATTAGGATAAATTTCCACCAATAGAGAAATGGATAAAGAAAATATAGGGCATATATACACAACTAAATACTATATGGCCATAAAACATAAAGAAATCATGTCATTTGCATGTATGGAACTAAAGGCTATTATGCAAATCATAACTAAAGGCTATTATGCAAATCATGTCATTTGCATGTATGGAACTAAAGGCTATTATGTTAGGTGAAATAAGCCAGGCACAGAAAGACAAATATCACATGTTCTCACTTATATGTAGGAGCTTAAAAAGTTAATCTCATGGTGGTATGGAGTAGAATGATAGATATCAGAGGCTGGGGAAGGTAGGCGGGTGAGAGTGGGGAGCTGAGAAAGGTTGCTTAGTGGGTATGAATGTGCATTTTGTAGAAATAAAATGTAGCATTTGGTAGCAAAATAGGATGTGACTATATTTAACAATAATTTATTATATATTTCAAAATAAATAGAGGAGTGGATTCAGAATGTCCCAGCAGAAATAAACAATAAATGTTTGAGGTGATGGATATCCCAATTACTCTGATTTGATAATTTCAAACTTATGCTCATATCAAAATATCACATGTATTTCATAAATATGTACAACGATTATGTACCATAAAAGTTATATAAAATTAAAAGGGAGCTAGAAGATAATGTAATGATATATTCAGGGTGTTGAAAGAAAATGAATTCTGACCTAGCATAATATACTCAGCAAAAAATCCCTCATCATTGAAGGTAAAATAGAAAAACTTTCACATAAGCAAAAACTAAAATAGTCATCATCAGATTCCAGTAAATATGAAAGCACATTCACATTCTTCAGACATAAGGAAAATTATCTCTGATAGTATGTCAGAGATTCAGAAAGCAAAAATAGTAAATAGATGAAATTTTTAAAACAATCAAAACATTAAAATCATAAAAGTATGATCTGAACAGAGTGGCATTAAGCTATTAATCAACAAAGAGCACTAAAAAAAGTCTCTATGTTTGGAAACTAACTCACATATAAAAACAAAAATTAAGAATAGCAACTAAAATCTCTTGTAAATTAAATGAAAATGTAGCAAAAGTAGGGGATGCAAATAAACCAATGTTGGAAATTAAGATAATTATCATAACAAATGCATATATTAGAAAAAAAAGACTAAAAAGCAATGAATTTTTATCCTATAACCTAAATAACAACAATAAAAAAACCCGCCATAATGACCCTGTGCTAGGAATTTTTTTTAATGAACACAAATTTTAGTAAAAAAGTATAGTCAAGCAACATTAAAATTCAGGGTTTTACTTATTAAAATACATAAAAAGAGGGAAAACAAAAGCCCCAGGCTGGAAAAATATATTTGCCACACATATAATTTACAAAGGGCTCATATGGAAAATATATAACAAACTTCTACAATTAATATGGAAAAAGCTGACAACCTGAGAGAAAAATACAAAGATGTTTTAACAGGCATTGGAAAGAAAAGAATCTCTAAAGGACTCAAATATACATTAAAAATGCCTATTCTCAGTAATAATTTGAAAATGAAAATTAAAACCATAAGAAGATTCAATACCTCACATATCAGAAATGCTAAAATAAAAATAAGATGGGGAATAACATATTTTTTTGGCAGGAATGTGAAGATACTGAACTCTCATGTACTGCTGATGAAACTTGAATGAAACAAATAGTATCTACAAAAGCTGAATATGATCTAGCAAATTCACTTTCAGGTATATGCCTAACAGAAATGGGAGCAAATGTGTACCAAAGACAAATACAATAATTTTCATCACAATATTGTTAGTTGAAAGTTGAAAATACAATTTCTATCAAAAGAATCAATATATAAATCATAGTACATTCATAAAATATAATATGATAAAGAAAATGAAGCTTACGCACATATATACAGTATGAATGAAGCCCACAAACAAAATAATGAGGGAAAGTAACTGAGCTAAATGAACACCATGGTTATGAATCTATTATTTACATTTAATTAACTGGAAAATTTTAACTATGAAATTAAAAGTTAGGATATTGGTTTATTTTAAACAAAAAGCAGTCAGGAGTGATTAGGAGGGAATCCAAATGATACTCTGAAGGGCTAGTGGACTTCATAGTGTTGTAACAGGTGGGTTTACTTTATAATAATTAATTGAGATGTAAACTTATAATTTGTGCACTATTGTTGATATTATACTTTAGTACAATGTTTTTCAAGTTTAATGACAAAGCTAAAGTGATACTCAGAGAGAAATATGAAATGTTGGATAAACATGTAAAAATATGAATAGCTGAAAAATAAATGAGGTAAACATTCAAATCAGAAATAAAATTAACAGCACATTGAACTTAAAGAATAAGAACAGGCCGGGCACGGTGGCTCACACCTGTAATCCCAGCACTTTGGGAGGCCAAGGCGGGCGGATCACCTGAGGTCAGGAGTTCAAGACCAGCCTGGCCAAGATGGTGAAACCCCGTCTCTACTAAAAATACAAAAATTAGCTGGGCTCGGTGGCGGGTGCCTGTAATCCCAGCTACTTGGGAGGCTGAGGCAGGAGAATCGTTTGAACCTGACAGGTGGAGGTTGCAGTGAGCTGAGATCATGCCACTGCACTCCAGCCTGGGCAACAGAGTGAGACTCCCTCTTAAAAAAAAAAAAAGAATAAGAACAAATATACAGATAAGAACAAATAAATTTTATGGAAGAAAAACATACTTTACTGAGTACCAACAAAGACAAAACTAAGCTATTGAAAGGTCTAATAAAATTGATAATATCTTGGTGAGCCTGATCAAGTACAAGAGCAAGAAGAAATTAAAAAAAAAAACAGAACATCACTAAAAATTGTCAAAACTTTAAAGAACTCTGGAGTCTACTGAAGGTTTGCAAATTTCAGGAGAAGGCTTTGATGGTAAATTGTAATTAATTTTGGTCAATTTTAGTTCTTAGGAGAGTAGCAGCTACCCAATCTTCCATCCTTTAGCTCCATGACAGGCAGCTGTGCACATGTTTCTGAAGCAGTTTGCACACATCTTGAGGTAGATAGGATGATCAAAAAGACCCTGTTCTACAAATATGGGAAATCCCTGTTCTGATCTCTGATTACTGCTTCTGTATCAAAGAGGTGTAGACAGAGGCCTTGGCCATTGTCGTAACTATTACCCACTTTGTTGCAAGCCACATCCCCTCTGGCTAAAGTGACTTCCAGGAAATTTAAAGGGCCAGTTATTTTATTTCTCACCTTCATTTTTCTCTTTTTCCCCTTTCAGGAGTAACACATTGAAGACCAGGATATTCAAAAGCAACCATATGTACAGGGGAAGTTAGAAAGTCACCTCGAATGCCCAGGGAATAATGTAAGCTCTGAAAAACCTAAGACCTTAAGCTTACACTTCAGACTGATCTTTGGCAAAGAAACAGCCTACTGTAATAAAAAACATATCCCCCATAACAAAAGGAAACCCTGGGGAAAGAGAATAAATTGACTTCCTGAGTTACCACATCATTAGATTAAGATGTCCAGTATTCAACAAAATCTCACAAGGCACACAAAGAAACAATACGGTATGACACATTCAAAGAATAAAAGAAGCCAATAAACCAATAGAAACATCCCCTACAAAATGACTCAATGGCATATCTACTAAACTGACACTTTAAAACAATTGTATTAAAGATATACAAATAAATAAAGGAAGATGTGATGAAAGTCAAGAAAATGATGCATAAACAAAATGGAGATAGCAATAGAGAGACAGAAAACCTTTAAAGAAACCAAAAAGAAATTCTGAAGCTGAAAAGTGCAATAACTGAAATGATAGATTCACTAGAGGGATTCGAAGGCAGATTTCAGCAGTTAAAAGAAAGAATCAGTGAACTTGAAGATCAGACAAAGGAAAGTATCTAGTCTGAGGAAAATGATGGAAGAAGATTGATGAAAAGTCAACAGAACCTAACACACCTATGTATCTGTGAGACATCATCAAGCAAACCAATAATGCATTGTAGGAATTCAGAAAGAGAAAATAGAAAGAAGAGAGAACATTTGACAAAATATGGCTAAAAACTTCCTTAATTTGTTAAAAAAAATATGAAGTGAATATAATCATCCAAGAAGCTCAAACAATGCCAAGTAAGTTGAATTTGAAGAGATCCACACTGAGACAGTGAGACACCTTATAATCAAACTATATTGAAACCCAAACATAAAGAATTTTGAAAGCAGCAAGAGGGAAGTCACACTGAGACAGTGAGACACCTTATAATCAAACTATATTGAAACCCAAACATAAAGAATTTTGAAAGCAGCAAGAGAGAAGTAACTCATCTTACATAGGGGATCCTCAAAAAGTTTATCAACAGATTTCACATAACAAACTTTTGAGTCCAAAAGGCAGTGGGCTTATCTATTCAAAGTGCTAAATAAAAGCACTGTGAACGAGAGTCCTATTTTTGGCAAAGCTCTTCTTCAAAAGTGAGGGAGAAGTTAAGCCACTACCAGAAAAACAAAAGCTGAAGGAGTTTGTTCCCACTAGACCTGCACTGCAAGAAATTCTTGAGGGAGTCTCCAGGTTAAATGAAAGATATTAGAGTGTAGCTTAAACCTGTATGAATAAATAAATATCTTGATAAAGATAAATACAAGGGCAATTATGAAAGCTAGTATTATTGTAACTATGATGTGTAACTTTACTTTTTGTTTTCTACAAGATTTAAGAAATAAATGAATTAAAAATTATTAGTTTATATTTTGGGATACATGATATATAAAGATGTGATTTTGTGACAACGACAACTAAAAGGAGTGGAGACAGAACTGTAAAAGGAGCAGAGTTTATGTATGCTACTGAAATTAAGTTGGTATAAATTCAAATTGCAGTGTTATAACTTTAGGATAAAAACCCAATTCAAAAATAGGCAAAGGGCTTAAATAGATATATCTCCACAGAATATATATATAGGGCCAATAACACCTGAAAAAATGCTCAACATCACTAATAATTAAGAAAATACAAATCAAAATTACAAAGGGATAGCAATTATCACCTATAAGGATGGCTGCTATCAAAATAAATAAAACAAAAACAGAACATAAGAAGCATTGGTGAGATTGTGAAGAAATTAAAAACCTTGTGCATAGTGACAACGTAAAGTGGTATAATTGCTGTGTAAAACAGAATGGTCATTTCTCAAAAAAATTAAAAACACAATTACCATATGATCCAATAATTCTACGTTTGGGTATATAATCAAAATAACTGAAAGCAGAGTCTTGAAGAGATTCTTGTACACCTGTGTTAATAGCAGCATTATTTACAATAGCTTAACTGTGGATGCACATCATGTGTTCATTGAAAAATGAATAGATAAGAAAAACGTGGTGTATACATACAATGAAATATTATTCAGCCTTAGAAAAGAAGGAAATTCTGACATTCGGCTACAACATGGATGAACCTTGGAGATATAATGCTAAGTGAACCAAGCCAGTCCTAAAAAAAAAAGCCAAATGATGTATGCTTCCACTTACATGAAATACTTAGAGTAGTAAAAATCATAGAGACAAAAAGTGGAATTGTGGTTGCCAGGGGCTTATGGCAAAGAGAAGGGAAGTTATTTTTTAATGGGTATAGAATTTTGGAAAACAAAAAAGCTCTGGAGATGCATGGTGGTGATGGTTACATAATGCACTGAACTGTACAGTTAAAATGTTTCAACTGGTAAATTTTATATTATGCATATTTTAGCATACTTAAAAAATAACTTTAAAGATAAACAGGCACAACTAGAAATAAAAAGCTGAAAAATATTTGCAACTTATATTACAAACTATTGGTTGCTGTGCCAAATATAGAGAAATTTCCTAAAATTTGAATTATCAAAAGACAACCAAGCCAACAGAAAAACTGGCAAACATATATGAATTAGTGGTTTGCAGATGAAGACATTAAAATATATTTTAAACTTACAGGATTAGGTTGATGGCTACACTACAAGCCCAGACTTCACAATTACACAATATATCCTGACAACAAAACGCCGCTTGTACCCCCTGAATATATACAAATAAAAAATTTAAAAAACAGTAAAGAAAAATAAGTAAATAAATAAAACATAAACATACAAAAATATATTGAACTTAACTAATAATAAAATAAAAGCAAGTTAAAACTACAGTGAGGAGGATTCTGGAAACATGGTGCACATATAGCATAATTTTTTCATCTCTCTAAATAATAAATAAAGACAAAGCAAACTTCTGGCACTCACAGATACAACTGAATCCACTGAAACCAGAAACATCATTATAGATATAACTTAAGGTGTTTTAGGGTTTCGGTGTTTTGTTTACTATCAATACTTTACATATTTGTTAGAAATAGTTCACTGAAACTTTGCTTACAATTAGCAAGTCTTAAAAAGATAAAAATTCCCCTCCATTTTGATCTTTCTTGGCCGTAATTTCTCTTTATGCATATTACCACATAGGCAGTATTTTAAACTTCAAGCAATGTCTGTGCATATGTATTATATAAATACATACACATATACATACATATCCACTATGGCAAGATGTCAGCAGTAATTACATAAACGCCCAATCTTCCTGAAAACTCACATAAGAAGAGTCAGAACAACTGGGTAACAGAACCTCATGGACAGTATGTAACATAAAATGAGGTTACATTTTATCTCCACAAACCCTAAAATATAAGCAGGTAAGAGTAAGCTAACATCTGCCAAAATACCTGCGTGAACTTAACCAATGTGTGGGATAAAGCGGAGGAAATAAGTGGGAATCTAATGGACTTAGGTACTGAAACTTAAAAATCCTAACAGAAGTGCTATAGAAATAATAGGGCTCCAATGGGAGAATAGCAGTTGAAAGTGACTGTTTTGTCCAATCTGATATCCAGAGAGTCCAAAGGCCTGTGGTAAGGTCCTCAAAGATTGTAGAAGTCTAGTTTCTATGAACTCTTTAAACTGAGAAAACAGATTTTCCTTTATAGACAAGGCCCCACACTGAGGGAAAAGTCAATGGGAGTAAAATAAAAATTGAGTAGGCTACAGATAAAAAGATAAATTGAAGAGAGGGTCTAGATAAAAGAAGGGACATGGAATAAAATTGGGAAATGGCAGCATATTTAAATGCTATAAAAATACTGAAGAAAAGTATTCTTAAAAGCCTTTTTAACTTCTCTGAAGTTAAAAAGAAAAATCATCTGGAACTATGTCTTTAAAATTTAAAGAAATTAAATTTTACAAATAAATGAACTACCAAACTATCAAGGTCAAGTTCCCAAAAGAGCTTGTTATCAGAAACAGAGAACAAGCAGCAGAATAAGATCCTTAGAAATAATGAAAAGCATATAATGAAAAGGCATGCCCACTGAATAGTTACTGTAAACATCAATTTAAACATTATCTAAAAAATCATTAAAGCGATAATACAAAATATGAAAAAAGCATAACTCAGGATTATAAAACCTGAATTATGAGGTGATAAAGATAGAAAACAATTATAAATAAATAGAAAATCTATTTCATAAATGAAGTCTAAGCAAGAAGAATCAAAAGAATGAATATTTTCAACACTTTAAGGGAAAGTAAAGGCAAAAAGAGGAATATTTACACTATTTAAAAGAAGAAATAAAAAAATTAAAATGATTCAAGGGAAAATGACAAATAGTGAAATTGGTATAGAATATCCAACATCTGTATAATAAGACCCCTGAAGAGGAAATCCAAAGTAAGAGAGCAGAATAAATGCTAAAATTTTAACTTAAATTAAAGAAATTAGAGTCAAAATTACATATTGAAAGAGCACACCAAACACTTGAGAAAATACAAGTATGGAATTGCCAACACTATGTCATGTTCTACTCAAACTACCCTACACTAAGGAAAGGAAAAAAGTAATTATACTCCTAGGTAAAAATCAAGTAACCTATAATGAAAGAAAATTAGATTATCATCAAAAAAGTATAAAGCCATAACACTATAACTATAAAAACATACTGATAACCATACTATACCTAGAAGAACAATAAATCTACAACTATAAGTAGAACACTATAACTGACAATACATTTTATAATTATAATAAAACATCTATAATTATAATACAAATATATTAACTAGAACTATGAATCTAAAAAAATGACTCTAACTGTAATACAACTGTATAACCATAAAACTACAGAAAAAATTAAACCACTATAACTGCAATACCGTAACACAAACTACATTACAAATACCATAAATATCACTATAATAGTAGCATGTAACTGTAACACTATAACTATAATATAATTACTATGCTCTATAACAAAGTATAGCACAATAATATAACTCATACAAATGACCATAACTATATAATAATAACTATAAAACTATAACTACACTTGTAACTAAAATTGAGATTCAATGCCTAGAGCTAGTATAACTAGACCTATGATTCTACAACAATAAGCATAATTTAAACTAGCAATAACCTTATAATGATAGCACTATTAGTAACAGGATCACTATAAAATTATAACACTCAATCACACTTTTACTATAATAATAACACTCTATAGCTATAATACTATAACACTATATTTGTATCTATTACTACTACAATATACATTATAACTGTAACACTAATAGTATAACTCCATCAATTATAGTATAATAATAGTAACACTTTAACTGCAACTGTAGTTCTAAAACCATAATGCTAGGCTAGGCCCGGCGGCTCATGCCTGTAATCCCAGCACTTTGGGAGGCTGAGGCGGGGGGATCACGAGGTCAGGAGTTCGAGACCAGCCTGGTCAATGTGGTGAAACCCCATCTCTACTAAAAATACAAAAATTAGCCAGGCATGGTGTCACGCACCTGTAGTCTCAGCTACTTGGGAGGCTGAAGCAGGAGGACTGCTTGAACCCGGGAGGTGGAGGTTGCAGTGAGCTGAGATTGTGCCACTGACCCCAGCCTGGGCGACAGAGCAAGACTCTGTCTCAAAAAGAAACAACACACAAAAAAAACAAAAAAACCCCATCATAATGCTAGCACTACTACTATAACACTTTAACTGTAAGTCTACCACTATAAATATAGGTCTAACACTATAATTATAATGTTAGCCATATAACTGTAGTGCCAAACTCTAACACTTTAATCATAATTGTATAAATATAGGTAAAATTGTATAATATAATATGTCACTAACCATGTAACTATAAGGTAACTATAGTTACAAATACGTTATTTATAAGATAACTATAAATATTGCTCTGAACCTACAACTGTAGCCAAAATATAAATATGAAAGTGTTCTTTGCCTTTAATGCACAAATTCTATGCTCTTCTTCCATGAGCTCAAATTATTTTTTAGCTCTCACATATGAATGAGAATTTGGGGTATTTGTCTTTCTGTACCCAACTGATTTTGCTTAGCATAGTGCCCTCCAAGCTTATCTGTATATTCCATATTGCCATGAATGACAGGATATTATTCCTTTTTATAACTGAATAGTATTTCGTTGTATATATATACTGTTTTTTCTTTATCCATTCATCGATGAACATTTGGGCTGATTCCATATGATAGCTATCATGGACAGTGCTTAAATAAACATGGAAGTCATGGAAGTGCAGGTATTCCTTTGATATACTGATTGTCTTACCTTTGGATAAACGTCCAGTATTGTGAGTGCTGAATAGTATAGTAGTTCTATTTTTAGTTTTTTGAGACATTCCCATAATACATTCCATTAGCCTGTACTAATTTACATTCACACCAACAGTGTATAGGAATTTCCCTTTCCAGACAAAAGAAACTATATTAAACTGAAAATTTTCTGCACAGCAAAGTAAAGAGAAAATTTGTAGAATGGGAGAAAATATTTGCAAGCCATTCAACTGACAAAAGACTAATACCCAAAATGTGCAAAGAATGCTAATAACTCAACAGTAAAAAAAAAAAAAAATAATATGATTAAAAAGGGGGCAAAAGATTTAAATAGACATATCTCAGTAGAAGACATATAAATGGCCAACAAATATATATGAAAAGTTGCTCAACATCAAGGAAATGCAAATCAAAACCACAACAAGCTATCATCTCACCTCAGTTAGAATGGCTATTATCAAAAAAATTATAGCTATTGAGCTTTACTAATATTGTTAGAAATATGGTTGCAATTGTAGACTTATAGTATTATGGTTAAGACTGCTATAGTTACAGTGTTAGAGTAATAATTATACTGTTATATTTTTGTAGTCATGTTATACTTTAATTATAGTGTTTCAGTATATAGTTTTAGTGTTATAACTGTAGAGTTATTTTACTTTTATATTTGCCATTACACCCTTTTAAGTATTTTGATAATTACAATTTTATTTGTATAGATATCGTAATAATTTTGGCACTATTATAGTGCTAAAGTTATAGTATAGTGCTATAGTTATAGTTACAGTGTTAGTTTTATAGTTACAGTGTTACTATTATAGTTTCAATAGAGTGCTATAGTTACGATAGTGTTATACTTACAGTGATAATTGTAGTTAAGATGGTAGTGTTATAATTATTGCATCAAGGTTACAGGTACAGTGTTAGCATTATAACATTAGCATCGAAGTTATGATGGGCCTGTTACAGAAGTAGTATTACAGTTACAGTTTTAGTATATTTATACTGCAATATTTAGAGTTAAATTGTTATAGTGTTACAGTTACAACGTTTGTGATATAGCTATGGAATTTTCTTTACAGTCATAAAGTAAATATGGGGCCATGGTTATTGTTAAAAGTTTATAGATTTAGTTTCAGAATAGTAGTTATTGTTAGAGGTTTACAGTTATAGTTACAGTGTTATAGTTAGAGGTCTATGTTATAGTTATCACAGTTATCATCCTATGGCTAAGGTCATAGTGCTAGTACTATAGCTATAACGCTATAGATAAAGCAATGGTGTTATTAATAGAATGGTGATGTTGTTATGTTAAAATTATCATTATAATGGTATAGTTGTGCAGTTATAATAATAATTACAGTCTTATGGTTATGATGATAGTCTGATGAAAGTTGTAATGATAGTGGTTTGATTTTAGTTACAGTGTTGTAGTTATAGTTATATTGTGATAGTTATACTGTTAGTATTAGTTTAATATTGTAGTTATAGGGTTATGCTTTTATTCTTTCTTTTGAATATAAAGTTTAATTATGTTTATAGAGTTGTTTTATTTACATTGTTTTAGTTATAATGTTACATAAGTATAATTATAATGGTATACTGATACTGCAATAGATATAATTATTGCTATATAGTTAAAGCAATTGTGGATAGTAGATAGGTTGTAGTGATTGTGGTTTTGTTATAGTTAAAATATGATAATATTATTATAGTTACATAGCTATAATTATACTATTAGTGTTACGCTTTAATATTGTAGTACAGGGTTATAGTTACAATGTTATAAAACTTTAGATATAGTTATAAAATGATGTCATTATAATGTTATAGTTAAAGAGTTACAGGTATAGTGCCATAGTTATATTTAGGGTAGTAAACTGTAGTTGTGCTATCTTTATAGGTATAGCACTATCATTATAGTTTTCATGTTATAGTTATAAAGTGCTATTATTATGGTTATAATGCTATATTTATTATGGTGATACTGTTACAATTTCAGTTCTAGAGTTAGTTTTACAGTGTTAGAAGTATAGTTATAATGTTAGTGTTACGGTTACAGGGTTATTTCTGTAGTTATAGGTATGGTGCTATTTTTATAGTAATCACGTTGTAGTTATAGTGATAGTTATGGTGCTAACTTTAACTATAGCACTATACTGTAACTTTAGCACTACAAGTATAAGACTATAAGTCTCTAACCATAACATTAAAACTGTTTTAGTGTTCAAGTTATACATTATTTTGAAAATAATAATAATAATAGTGTTATACTGATAATGTTATAGTCAGAGAGTTATATTTATGGAGATTTAGGTATATTTTATAGCAGCAGTGATAATTCTATAATAAAAGTTATAGTGAAATGATTATAGTTATACCAGTGTGGCTATGATACTAGTGATACAGTGTTACTGTTACAGTTAAAACTATGTAGTGTTATAATTATGGTGTTACATTAATAGTCATACATATTGTATTATAGTGTTATAGTGGAGGAATCATAGTCATAATGTTATATTTTTAGGATTATTATAATTATAAAGTTTATTTGTATTTGTATTGTTATACTTTTGGAGTCAAAATTTGTAAAAAATAAAAATTAAAAATATATAGTAATAGTGATAGTATATTAGTGATAGTGTTATGCTATAGTGATAGAGGTATTGGTATAGTTATAGTGCATTCATTATAGTATTATAATAGCAGTATCACTATAGTTACAGAGCTGTAGTTATAGAATCAAATTGATAGTTATAATGTTATCGTTCCAGTTATAAGTCATAGTTCTAGTGATATTCTTAGTTATAGTTATTCTTATCAAGTTATTATGGAGCTAGTGTTATTTTATTCATATAGTACTATAGCTATAGTATGGTGATAGAGTTATAGTGAAATAGTTATGTTTATAGTACATTAGTTATATGTGTAGTGCCAAGGTCATAATTGTGGTGATACATTTATTATTAGCCTTATACTGATAGTAATATAGAGTTAGTGTTATACCTATAGTTATAGTGTTATACAGTGTGATTTATATGTTATTTAACCTATGGAAAATAGGAAAAGATTGGTCAACAGATATAAAATTAAAGCTAGGTAGGAGGAATAAGTTCTAGTGTTATTTAGCACTGTAGGCTAAATATGGTTAAAAATAATTTATTTTATATATTATAAAAGCGAGAAGACAGAATTTCAACATCCGTAATGCAAAGAAAAGACAAATGTTTGAGGTGACGTACATGCAATTGCCCTGATTTAATTACCATATATTATATGTATTGAAATAACACTCTGTATGCTATAAATATGTACAGTTATCAAATGTCAAGTAAATATTGGAAACGTGTTGTCTGTACTAATCACAAAAATAGCTGTAACTATATAACACTATAGCTCCATATTTATTCATAATGTCAGCTATAACTATTACTCAATTACTATAACACTATATAACATTTCTACAACATAAAAATATAACTCTATAACTTTAATCATTACTCTATTATTTTAACTATAAATTTAAATCTGTAACTCTAACCCCACTCTAACTATATAACTCTTAACACTGTAACTGCTACTTGGACTCTCTAACTCAAACATGCCAAGTGTTACTCTGTATAACTAGATATATATATCTTACTTGGTAACTCTATTTAAAATTTTCAACTTTAAATCTATATAACTATAATATTACACACAATAAATATATTTGTATATACATATATGTATACATACATAGACAGACATATAATCATAATGTTAAAATACTTTTTCTCATTGAAAGATACAAGAATTAGGGGTCCTTAGAAAAATGACTTATTCCAGTTTGGAACAAGCAATATTCAATATGAACCTGGAAGATGTTGTCATACCAAATAAGATAATGTCAAACACTACCTGAATCTAATGAAGCTTTAGCACTTACATATAATTTATAGAAAACATAGATAGAGATACAAGTCAAACACCATATTAAAGAAGTAAACAGACTTACTCAAAAGGTTGGACATTCTACAGAATGACTAATGTTCCTTCCACTAGCTAATTGCATAAAAACAAAATTAAGTGGATGCTGCTCTAGACTGACCAAGAGATAAAAGACACAATTATGTATGCTGTATAAAGCTAATTTGAATTTTGATCCAAATAAATAAAATGCAAAAATACTACTTCAAGAATACTTTGGAAATTTGAATACGGTCTGGGTATCAGATAAAACAAGAAATAATTGTCAAATTGTTAGGCATTACAATGGACATAAAGGTTATGTAAATACGATTTTACATTTCTAGCGACATTTAGCAAAATATGTAGGATTGAAATTGTATCAGGAATGGGGGGGGAGTGAAGATTGTTAATGGGTACAAAAGGTAGTTTGAAAAAAATGAATAATACCTAGTATTTGATAGCACAACAGGGTGACTATAGTCAAAATAATTTAATTGTACCTTTTAAGGTAATTAAAGTAGAATAATTGGATGGCTTGTAACACAAAGGATAAATGCTTGAGGGGATGGATACCCTATTCTCCGTGATGTGCTTATTTCACATTGCATGCCTGTATCACAACATCTCATTTACCCCCTAATTGTATATACCTACTACATAGTCACAAAAATTAAATATTTTAAATTAAAAAAAAGAAAAAAATGTCTTCAAGAAAGAAGAGCAAAATAATAATAATAATAATTAGTTAATGACTTGGCAAAATCTTAATAATCTGACAATGTGGTTGATAGCACTATGGGATTCATCATACTGTTCTACAAGATTGTGTAGGTTTGAAATGATTTATAATTAAAAATGTTTGAAAACATAATATGAGGGTATTATGAACAACTTAATAAGTATATATTTGAATTTTTATCGTGAGGGTAATGTCTAAATATAATAAATAATCACAACAGACTTCCTCAGAGTGTACTTCTCCTGTTTGAACCAATTTGTATCGAAGATGAGTCTTAGACATCATCTGATGCTCAAGGAGTTTATTCTGGCAATGCTCTTATAAGATGGATGGTGGAGATGGGCTGTTGTCACAGGCCAGGTGCAATCAGAGGGCCAAATGACAGACTGACTGGAGGGTCACTGTTTGGAGATCATCCTCAGAATTGGGGGAATTCTTTCCGTTTTCTTCTACCTATTATTTAGTCCAGGTCAGTTACCAGGAGTTTCTTTCATAAAAGGAATTAAGCTATTCTTGTAAGGGTAAGCTTTGTTTTAAGGTTTAGGAAAGTTGTATTTGTGCTGAGGTGGTCTTATCTCCTGAAGTCTCTGGACTAGGTTGCATTACATTGCTAAGTTGCACACAGTGTCAGTCTTGTGAGACACTTGTGTCGGCTTTTTGGCTATCATTAATTTTATAGCTACAATATGTCTTATAGTGTATTACACAGACTCAGGAAGAAATATGAAGCCTGAACAATTCCTTAAAGGGCAGAGCAATAGTCAAACTAGACTTCAGGCTTAGTTGTCTTCACCGGTGAATTCTACCAATAATACAGGAAGCACATAATTACAGCCTTAAAAAAATTTTCCTGGAGATTAGAGGTACAGGGACTATACTCCAACTTGCTTATAAACTAGCATAACATTACTACTAAGAATCATCAAAGACATTACAAGATAGAAAAATTTCAGGCAAATCTCACATATTGACAGACTGCTGGACAAACTATCCAAAGCTAAAATATAAACAAAATAAACTCAGCAATACATACAAAAGAACAAAGCTGAGTTGCAATCACGAATATAACTTTGGTTTAATGTTAGAAATTCAATTAATATAAAATGTTATAGAAAGATAAATAGTTAAAATATATAATCTTATCTGGCAATTTGAAAAATGCCTTTGATAAGCTAAAACAATAAGAAAACATTGTTCACATGATAAAGGGTAGCTATGTAAAATACACAACAATCATACATAAAAGTGTGTCATTAATATTGTTAACTTTAGTGTTAATAAACAAGGGAAGGATGTCTGCTATGGCTGAGCGTATTCAACATTCTATATAAGTTTCAAAGCACTGCCAGTGCACCAAGACAAGGTAAGAAGAAAAGAGTATCTGTATTAGAAAGGAAGAAAAAAATCTATATGTAAATGAAAATAATTTTTTCATAGAGAAAATACACAACAAGATACATAATAACTGTGTAAATAATGAGAGCTTTAAAATGTGCTGGATGGAAAATCAATATACAGAGAAACTGCATGTTAATATATCAGCAATAAGCAGTTAAAAACATTTCTAAATAATACAATTTTAATAACATCATAATTTATCAGTAGTAATTCTAAAGCTATAGTTATCAAGACAATGAAGTATTATAGCTAAGTAATTTCATCAAAAGCACAGAATCGGGAATCCAAACACACACATACACAGAATAAATTAAGAGGCAGCATTGCAGATCAATGGTGAAAGGATGTATTTGTCATTAAATGGTACATGAATGATTAGGTACCCATATTCAAGAAAAAAATGAAATTGGTATGTACATCACGCTATATCTCTCAATGTTTAAAAATATTGGATTGAAAATATAAATATGTAAGTCAAAAGTGTGACTAAAACTCTGACCACATTTTAAAGCCTGACATTATTAAGGGTTGATAAAAATAAAGAACAACAGAAAATTTCATTTTTAGCTGTGCAAATGCAAATTGGTAAAATTATTGAGAAACTGTTTTGTTTTATCTGCTGAAGTTTAAGAAGTTCAAATACATCTGTGCTGTTACCAAAGTTCTACTTATTGAGGAATCATATTTATAAATTAGCTAGATTTAAACTTTCCACAATGTATATATACTTTAAAACATAATGTTATACACCATAAATACATAACATTGTATCTGTCAATTTAAAATAAATAAATGAATAAACACAATTCCATTCATTAATCTAGGGGTGGGTTACATATGTTTGTGATTATTCTTAAAATGTACATATATATTTTGTGTACTCTATTTCATATAAACTATATCTCATAATATTAAAAAGTTTAAGCCTTTTTAATCATTAGTTTAAAATCTTTTAGTAAAGAAGGAACCACATTCAGAAAATTTAATGATAAATATAGTAGACATATAAGGAACAATCAATTCTGATTTTGCACAAAATATCACCATGTATAGGAAAACACAGAATAATCTCCAATTAAATGAAAAGAAAACTAACTAGAGAATTTTTTGAATATGATAATTAATATATGCAAAAAAATTATAATCATTTTTAATCAATAAAAATGAAAAGTCTTGGGTTATAACTTCTCTTTAACATTACATTGAAAATCATGATCAATGGAAACAGTCTAGAAAAAATAAAAATATGCAAATGAATCAAAAAAGAAAAGGAAAGATTATCATTTTTCCCAGATAATAACATAATATCTATAGAAAACTTACAATATACAGTAAAAGTTTTCAGCTTTGAAAGTTGTTTAGAAAGTGTTTCAGATACATGTCAAAATCCAAAAATCAACTGCATTTCCATATCAACAAATAGTTATAAATGCAATTTTACAAAGGTACATTATAACAGCATTAAAATATTAAGTACTGTTACAGAATGAAAGTGTGAGTCTCTCAAAACTGTATATGTTGATGCCCTAACTTCCAATGTAACAGTATTTGGAGATGTTACTGTAGGAGACAATTAGGATTAGATTACAACGTGAGAGTGGGGACCTCATAATAATCTTATTGGTCTTGTAAGTAGAGGATCGCTGTCTCTCTCTCTCTCTCTCTCTCACTCTGTACCTTATGAAGACAAAGCAAGAAGGCAGTCATTGGCAAACCAACATGAGAGTTCTCACCGGAACCAACTATGCTGGCATTCTACTCTCAAATGCCCAGCCTCCAGAACTGTGAGAAAATAAAATAAATTTCTGTTGTTTAAGCCACCCAGTCTATAGTATTTTATTATGGTAGCTGAAGCAGACTAATATAAATAGGTTCTAAAGTTATATTTTTAAGACACTGTAGATAATCTAAATCAATACAGAAATGTACCATATTCATGGAAGAATAGAAAGACACCATTTATCTCAAAATTGATCTGCAGAAATAATATTTTTCCAACTAAACTCTCGATATGAGTTCCCTTTCAATTTTTCATGGAAAAATTAAGTAAATTCTAATGTCTATATTAAGAACAAGAGTTCAATAATAGTCAAGAGATACACAAAGAAAAGAGACAAAGAAACAGGACTTGCTTTCAATACTTTTTACAACATTACACCAATTGAGACATTGTAATATTGTTTAAGAGATATACAAATTTATTATCAATACATGGAGAGTCAAAACGGACCTACGAATATTTAGAAACTTAATGTGACAAAGACAACATTACAGATAATTTTTTTGAAAATAGACTATATAGGTGACAGACACAGCTTATCAAGAAAATCATTTATCCTTTTCATTCGATACACAGTAGACTACATTTCTCAGGATCTTCTTACATTTGATGTAATGATGTTACTGAGGTTATAGCCAATGAAAAAGAAATGAAAGTGAGTTGTGCCATGTCTAATCCTGGCAAACAAAATTTTCCTTGCCTCAATGTTTTTTCATATCAAATACTTGATGCAGAAAAACACATCAAATTGGAAGACACATGTTAAAGATTGCAGTGATGCAATATAAAACAAATCTGATTAAATGAGATCACCAATATTGGACTGTTATATGAACAATATATATTTTATTGTAAAAAGCCACTGATAATTTCAGGTTTGTTTGTTAAAGCATATTGTGTAAAAAGTAAAATCGATCCATACCTAGTATCATTCATGAAATGTAATTTCAGATGGATTAAGGAGATAAAGGCAAATAGTAAAACTATAAAATATTTAGAAATAAATATAAAAGAATAATCCTGTATGAAATCAAGAAATGTATTTTTTAAACAAGATATTTAAAGTGCAGATCAGAAAGGAAAATAAACACACAAAGTAAAAAAAATGTCTTCCCAATCAAAAACACTATAGGCACTTCCAGTCTATTTAAAATGGCCATGTATCTATTTTTACCTGCTCCCTTATGCTAAACACAACAGAAAACTCTAGAAATAGCATAAGAGACAGCCAAAAGAAAATTCTGCAAAACGTTAAATAAAAATGTTATTTAGAATCTCATGACTGGAAGAACAGTACAGCTGCAGGGTGTAATGCATCTCTTCACTCAACAAAGGAAGACAGTTCAGACGTAGTGTTTCTCTATCCACACTTTAGCAACAAAAAGCAGCTGAGGTGTGTTCATTCTTTTCCTAGATTTAACAGGAGTGCCTCTAACATCAGGAAGCAAAAGCACCAGCAGAAAGCACCAGCAAGGGGCGACAATTAAGAACCTTGTCAGAAATAAACAGCCAAGGGAGGTACTCTCCTTTCTTACTGGTCCTGGGAATTTGGATTTTCACTCAAATAATTCAAAGCAGGTAGAGCCAGCAAAGGAGACTGAGCAACAGAAGGTCTGAGAAACCTTTTTTACCCCATGGTCCAAGACTCTCTTCCTCACCAGGAAATACTGAAAAGCACAATAACTGAAATAAAAATGTGCTGGGTGGTCTCATTCTCATTACAGTGAGAATGTAATTAGACAGAATAATTGAACTTGAAAATTAAAAAAAAATTATTGATCCTACCTGAAAAAGAGAGGATACTTACTAGGGGAAAAAATAAACAGAGCCTTAGACTTATGGGACAGTAACAAAAGATTCAATACTTATGTCATCAGAGTTCAAGATGGAGAGGAGAGAGAATAAAGTTTAAAAACTATTTGAAGAAACAACAAAAGAAAACTTCCCACATATGGAGAATGATTTTCTCTTGGATCTATTGATCCAAGAGAAAAGCAAATTTCAAACAGAATAAACCCAAATCAATTTATACCAAACAAACATAATTAAACTTTTGAAAAGTAAAGACAATGAAAAAAACTTTAAAAGCAGCCAGGAAGCAATGAGATATTACTGATATGAGCCCATCAATTTGAATGATAGCAGATTCATCATCTGTAATTATGGAGGCCAGAGGAAGTGGGACAATAATTACCAAATGTTGAAAGAAAAAAAAAGTCAACTGTAAATACTACATCTGGTTAAACTAAACTTTGAGAATAAGGGAAAATAGAATCAAACTAAGAAAAACTGAAAGAATTTGTAGCTATCAGGCCTACCCTTAAATAATGGCTAAAGGAAGTTCTTTAAAACTAAAGGAAATGATGAAATCTTGGAGCATCAGGAAGGAAGATACAAGGGAAGGAGCTAAAATACGGGTACATCAAATAGACTTTCCATTTCCTCATGAATTTTTAAAATAATTTTGATGATTGAAACACAAATTAAAATACTATGTGATACTCAAGACAATGACAAGAATAAATCCAATCCAAATCAATATATTAATACAATAAATAAATTCTCTGGAAAACAGAGCAACACCTAAAAATATAAAAATTAAAAAATGAAGAAAGTGAAAAGATGGAAAAAGATATTATGCAGAAATTAATGAAACAAACATGAATGGCCATGTTAATATCAGATAGAGCAAACATCAGAACAGAGAATATTACCAGGGACAAAGAGGAACATTAAATAATGATAAAAGAATTAACCCATCAGAAAAATATAATAATCCTAAATGTGTACAAATTCAACCCATAAAGCCTCAAAATATATGATACACGAAGGAAGAAATAGACAAATCCACAATTTATAGTTGTGGACTACAAAATCCTCTCTCAGCAACTGATAGAACTGTTAGGCAGAAAATCAGCTGCTATAGAAAATCTAATTGAAACCATCAACCAACAGGATCTAATTGTTATATAGAGGGAATTCCTAAGGACAACACTAGAATGCATAGTTTTTCAAGCATTCATGGGACACTGACCAAGACTGACCATAATCTGGGGTGTGAAATCAACATCAACAAATTTTAAAATATTGAAACTATACAGAGGATGTTAACTGATTATTAGGTAATCAAACTAGAAATCCATAATAAAAAAAAATAGAAAAATATCAAAGTACTTGGAAAATAAACAGCATACTTTAAAATACCATAATTCTAAGAGGAAGTCCAATTTACAAAAACAGAACTTAATAAAAAGGAAAATAAATTATATCTAAATATGAGGGAGGAAGATAAAGTAGTGCTGATGGGGAAATTTAGATAAATAATGTAAACATTTAAGGACCAGAATCAGTACTGAAAAGGGGAGTATTACTACAAAGTCTGCAACCACAAAAATGATAATAAGGGACTACTTTAAACAAATTTACACTCATGTTTTTAACAACTTAGAATAAACTAATTCCTTAAAAGTCACAAACTAACAAAACTCAACCAAGATTAATAGATAATTTTAATCACACTATAACCAATTTAAAAACTTTCTCATTTAAAAGTTTCTGACAAAGATATTTTTAGAGCAAAATTGTTTGACTACAGAATTTTACTAAAACAAAGAATTATTACTAAGTTTACACACATTTTCCAGGAAATAGATGAATAATGAATACTTCTCAACTAATTTTATGAAGCCGGTATTACCCCATAACTGACATTAGACAAAAAGAGTATAAAAAAAGAAAACTACAGACCAATATCTCTCATGAGCTTACACATGAAAATCTTCAACATGATATGAATCCACTAAATTCAGCAATGTATACACCATGGCTAGAAAGATTTATTCCAGGTATGCAAGGCTATTTTAAAATTTAAAAAGCAATAATTGTAATCTACTATATCAATGGGCTAGATGAGAAGAATAATATAAGCATTTCAATAAATGTACCAAAACATTTAACAAAATCTAACACACATTCATGATTTTAAACCTCATAAGGTTAGGATAAAAGGAATTACTTCAGTGTGATAAAGAGAATCTACAAAAAAACCCTACAATTAAAGACATATGCAAATATGAAAGACTGAATGCTTTCCTCTTAAGATCATGAATGAGGCAATGATGTCTGTTTTCACCACTCTTATTCCACATACTGCTGAGAATTTTACCCACTGCAATAATTCAAGAAAAACAAGGTATACAGATTAGAAGGGATGAAATAAAACTATCACCATTTGCAAGTGACATGATTGCCCCATAGAAAATACCAAAATATTTATTTAAAAACCACTAAAGATAAAAGGTGATTTCAGAAATGTTCCAGGATATGACACAAACACATAGAAGTTCATATTTCTATACATGAATAATACACATGAAAACTCTGAAATTGGAATACCATTTGCAACTATTCCAAAGAACATGAGATATGAGATACTTAGGTAAACACTTAACAAATTTTGTACTAACTCTTTACTCTCAATTTTTGTAATAATGAGGATAAAAAAGTCAGATTCTAAATAAATGGACAGACACACTGTGTTCATGGATTGAAAGACTCAACATAGATGACAATTTGCCCCAAATTTTTCTATAGGTTAAAAGCACTTCCTATAAAAAAAAAACTTAGCTAAGATTTTGTAGACATAAACAAACTTTTCCTAAAATTTTAATAAATAGTCACAAGCCCTAGAATAGATGCAACAATTATTACAATAAAGACTAACATGGGAAGAATCACTCAGCATGAATCTGTTTTGATATATATCTGCAGTAATCAAGACAGTTTGGTTTTAGTTTAGACACAAACACATAGGTAAGTGCAACAGAATGGAGAACCCAGAGATAAGAATATAGAAATATGCTCAACTGATTTTTTACAATAGTATATAGTGTATATACTTGTATTAGTTCATTCTCACATTGCTATAAGGAAACACCTGAGACTGGGGAATTTATAGAGAAAAGAGGTTTAATTGGCTCATGGTTCTGCAGGCTGTATAGGAAGCATGATGCTGGCATCTGCTTGGGTTCTGGAGAGGCCTCAGGAAAATTTCAGTCATGACAGAAGCCAAAGGGGAGAGAGGGCAGGTCACATGGCCAGAGTAGGAGCATGAGAACAAGGGGGGAGTTATCTTGTGATAACTCACTCACTATCGTGAGGACAGTACCAAGGGGGATGCTGCTAAACCATTCATGAGAAATCCACTCCCATGATCTAATCACCTCCCATCAGGCTGCACCTCCAAAACAGAGGATTACATTTCATTATGAGATTTCAGCAGGGACACACATCAAAACGATATCAATACTATAACAATATATATAACAATGTAATTAGAAAATTACCAAAAGACATGAACAGATAGACATTTTACTGAAGAGGACAAGCAGCTGTCAAATAAGTACATGAGAAATTGTTGTACATCATTAATAAACATGGAATCCAAATTAAAACTACAATGAGATATCACTACAAATTTACAATGCCTAATTTTTTTTTAATGACAGTATAAATGCTGGTGAGGATGTAGAGAAGGTAAATTGCTGGGAAAGTGATATGGTATAGTATACTCTGCAAAATAGTTTTGCAGCTTTTTATAAAACAAAATATGTAATTGCTGTACAACACAGCAATTGAACTTCTGGCACCTATCCCAGAAAAATGAAAACATATGTTTACAAAAAAGCCTGTACGGAAATGTTTATAGGATTTATATTCCTAATATCCAAAAACTGAAATCAGTCCAAGTGTCTTTCAACAGATGAATGGTTAAACAAACTCTGATAAATCCACATAATGTAATACTACTCTGTAATAAAAAAGGAACAGAGGATTTATACATACAACATGGATTAATTTTGAGGAAATCATGCTGAGTGAAATAAGTCAATCCCAAATGTCATATACTGTGCAATTCCATTTATGTTACATTTTTGAATTTATAAAATTTTTTACATGAAGGAAAAATAAGAAGTTGCCAAGGGTTAGGAATGGGGTGGGGAGGAAACGGTGGTTGTGATTATAAGTGGGCATCACAAAAGATCATTGTGGTGTTTGAACTGTTTGGTATCTTCACTGTGTTGGTACATATACAAATGTGCACTTTCAAAAAAAAAATAGAAGATAATCCCCTCACACACACATACTCACAAACACAGATTGGAACATGCAAAACAAGAAAGCTGATAAAGTCAGTGGATTGTATTAATAAAAACATTAGTTTTTGTGATACTATACTATAATTTGGCAAAATATTACCATTAGAGAAAATTTGAAGAAAGGAACAAGGGATGTATGTATTATCTCCTGCAAGTGTAACTGACTTTACAATCATCTCAATACAATTTTCACTAAAAATATACACTATAGATCCCATCATTCTACTTGGGATGCAAAAGCCTGAAAACGTGGTAACTAATAATAATCTACCAAATCATAATAACTTTTGAAACCATTAGAAGCTTTTCTCACAGCACATGTTATGGACTAAATCTTTTTGCTCCCCCAAAAGTCAGGTGTTGAAATGTTAACCCCCAATATGATGGTATTTGGAGATGAGGCCTTTGGGAGGTAATTAGGTCATGAGTGTAGAGCCCTCACGAATGATATTGGTGCCCTTATAACAGAAGACATAAGAAAGATGTCTTTTCTCTCCACCAGGTGGGGATACAACAGTAAGACAACAATCCACAATCCAGGAAGAGTATCCTCATCACAAACCAGATGTGCATATAATTTGATCTTAAAATTCCCAGCCTCTGGAACTGTGAGAAATAAGTATTTGTTGTTTAAGCCTGTCAGTCTATGGTATTCTGTCATAGCATCCCAAACTGATTAATATCAAACTAGCAAAGGCATTAGAAGAGACAAACATTTTCAAAGATCATGTAGATGGGAACACAGGCTATCTGGAGAAGAGTATCAGAGGAACACAAGGCCGCCATAGAAGGGCTAAGAAGATTTCAGCTAAAATATTTAATAATTTGCTAAGGAATAGGTTAAAACTATTAAGAAAATGAACAATATCTAGAAGTCAGACACAAGAAGAGTTCACAATGCACATTATAATCTGAAAATGAGAAAAATCAGAGGTATATTGGTTGTGCAGGCCTGGGAGAGGGCAGCAGATACCAATCTCTCTTTTCTGTGGAACAAAAGCATTACAATACTTGGAGAATGTTAGCAAACCTTTTCGCTACTAAAGAACTGGTGAAGATCCATAGCAACATGAAAAGAGAACAACAACAAAAACAAACCCTACAACCTTTGAGGCAGGTGAGAGAACTTTCTGACCCTGACAATTAGAAATCTACTGTGGATGGAGGAGGAGCAGGAACACTAAAGCATCCCCATCCTCAAGACCCTGGAACACAGGGCCTGCTTAAGACTCGGCCTGATTCAGGAAACAGAGAACAATAACCCCACACCACCATCCAAACAGGTTAGCAAAAGTCGAGTTACCGGTAACAGATGTCTACCACTAAGTACATACAAGAGTATGAAGAGAAACTCTCTGTGAGAATTAGGTTCCTACAAGTCTATGAATTTCTAAATGATTTCATAGCAGATTTAGCTATGACACAGATATCAGAACTATTAGATAGGTAATTGAAATTAATACTATTAATACATTTAAGAAATCTCTAATGGAAAAGATAAATAAGCAAGATCGGGTAGGTAATACATTAATCCAGGTTAGCATCTGGATTCTAAGAGTTAATGAGTTTGAAGTATGCAAATTTTTGTTCTTATTGTAAGATCAGGAGCAATGTCCTTTCAGTTCTCTGTGTCTAACGGGAAAACAGAAGTTCTTAGCTTCTAAGAGACATTTTCACTGGATACAGAATATTAGTTCAACATTGTTTTTTTCATTCTGAACTTCAAAGATATTAATCAAGCATCATCTGCCTTGCATAGTTTTGGAGAAAAACTCTGTGCTACTTTTTCTCTCTCTTCTTGTGTATATAATGTGTATTTTTCTCTGCCTTTGATATTTTTCTTTATCTTTGCTTGACAAAAGTGTGAATGAGATGTGTTAAGGTTTATATATTGTGGTACTTTCATGGTTTTGTATTCTCTCACAATCTTGGATGCATTGTTTGATATATTTTACCACTTTTGGAAAATTCTTGACCAATATCTCTTCAAATAATTTTTCTGTCCTGTTTTCTTCCTCTTCTCTTTTGGAGTTATAACTGCATAGATATTAGACAATTTAAAGTTTCTCTTCATTTAATTTCAGGTTTACCTAATTTTTCTTGGTTGTGTCTTATTTGCTGATGAACCCAACAAAGCCACAATTTATCTCTGTTGCTCTGTATTGTATTTCTAGCACTTCCATTTTTTTCCTATTTTTAGCCTCTATTTCTTTGTTGAAGTCTTCCATCTCTTCACGCATAGCTGCCTTTTTATTAGAGGCTTTATCATATCAATCGTAGCTCTTTCCCTGTATATTAGTTCCAACATCTAAGTTATAACTAAATCTGATTTTGTTAATTACTTGGTTTTCTGGCAGTGAGATTTTTGGTTTGCTTTTTTCTGTGACCAGTAATATTTGGTTGAGAGCCAGACATTGTGTTGAATATGGTAGAGACATAAATAAATGGTATTTATAGTTGGTAATTGGAAGTTTCTTATTCTTCTAGATCTTTCTTATTGACAGCTGATTAAATATATCTATGATTTGAACTGGGTGTGTGTTTTGTTATAAATATGGTTCCCATCATTGCACTAATAATTTTGAATTCCACTAGCATTACCTTGTGCTTAAGTAGGTGTTTAGCTGCTGGCACTACGTTTGCAACATTTCTATTCTACCATCATCTTCACAGTTTAACATCTCTTATTTCCTGTTAGACACAGAGAACTGAAAGGACATTGTTCCTCATCTTACAATAAGAACAAAAATTTGCATACTTCAAACTCATTAACTCTTAGAATCCAGATGCTAACCTGGATTAATATATTACCTACCTGATCTTGCTTATTTACCTTTTCCATTAAAGATTTCTTAAATGTATTAATAGTATTAATTTCAATTACCTAATAGTTCTGATATCTGTGTCATAGCTAAATCTGCTATGAAATCACTTAGAAATTCATAGACTTGTATGAACCTCCCCAGAGAACTTAGGTTTCGGGATAAATGGACATCCTAAAATCTGGAGAGAAAGTTGACTTCAGTGAGACATAAGATTATTTGGTCACATTGAGTGGAAACTTCTGGATACAATATAAACTGGTAGAAAACTTGAACTAGATATTTTGATGAATACTAGAGGCCAAATGTAGGCAAATGAATATGAAACATCTGGGGGTAACATTTATAAGAATAATCACATCTTCTTGCTGGATTGTCTTCCAATGAGACCACTAGTCTCTTAAATAGCAGGAAGAATCCAAACAAAGCTTCCTTTGTTGGTGCCAGCTGAGGGACAAAACCTAAATATGCACAGACTTCTTACCGTATTTCCTTTATGGAGCAAAAGGCTTAGTCTGTAAAGAAAAGACTATCAAGACACGTAGTATAAGGACTCTAGTGAAATCTCATCATAGCTAGGAGAAAGAACAGACAGCTAGGAGAAAGAAGACACCAGTAACTCATTTTCTTCATATCCTCTAGGTAATAAAAGCCTTAATCTTTAGGAGAAGACCCTCAAAACCATATCTTGAAGCCTCTAGTGTTTACCTACTGTAACTCAAGAAAGGTAATAGGATGGGAGAAGAAGGTCCAACTCTGGAGAAGAGTAGAAACCCCTGTAAATACCACACATTTAAGACACAGGTCCATAATATCTTCCAAGCACTAAGGTGTAATTACAACATCAGACAATGTCCCCACCATCTACCACCATGCTAACAAAATTTGAGTAAAAATAACAGTGGAATATGATTTTGAGAGTGTGTGAGTCTGTTGTCATGCTTCTAATAAAGACATACCTGAGACTGGGTAATTTATAAAGGAAAGAGGTTTAACAGACTCACAATTCCACATGGCTGGGGAGATTTCACACTCAGGTTGGAAGGCAAAGGAGAAGCAAAGTCATATCTTACATGGTGGCAGGCAAGAAGGCTTGTGCAGGGGAATTCTCATTTATAAAACCAAAAGATCCCATGAGACTTACTACAATGAGAACAGTATGGGGGCAACCAACCCCATGATTCACTTATCTCCACCTGGCCCCACCCTTGACACATGGGGGTTATTAAAATTCTAGGTGAGATTTGGGTGGGGACACAGCCAAACCATATTATTCCACCCCTGGCTCCTCCCAAATTTCATGTCCTCACGTTTCAAAATCAATCATACTCTTCCAACAGTCCCCCAAAGTCTTAACTCATTTAAGCATTAACTCAAAAGTCCAGAGCCCAAAGTCTTGTCTGAGACAAGGCAAGTCCATTCGACCTTTGAGCCTGTAAAATCAAAAGCAAGTTAGTTACTTCCTAAATACAATGGGGGTACAGGCATTGGGTAAATACATCCATTCCAAATGGGAGAAATTGGCCAAAAGGAAGGAGCTACAAGCCCCATGCAAGTCTGAAATACAATGGGGCAGTCAAATATTAAAGCTCTGAAATCATCTCCTTTGACTCCATGTCTCACATCCAGGTCATGCTGATGCAAGAGGTGGGTTTGATGGCCTTGGGCAGCTCTCCTCCTTTGGCATTGTGGGTACATCTCCCTTCCCAGTTGCTTTTATGGGCTGCTGTTGAGTATCTGCAGCTTTTCCAGGCACACAGTGTATGCTGTTGGTGGATCTACCATTCTGAGGTCTGGAAGATGGTGGCCTTCTTCTCACAGTTCCATGAGCCAATGCTGTAGTGGGGAGTCTGTGTAGGGGCTCCCACCCCACATTTCCCTTCTGCACTGCCCTAGCAGGGGTTCTCCATGAGGGCTCCAACCCTGCAGCAAACTTCTTCCTGGACATCCAGGCATTTCCATACATCCTCTGAAATCTTGGCAGAGGTTTCCAAACCTCAATTCTTGACTTCTGTGCACCTGCACTCCCAACACCATGTGGAAGCCACCAAGACTTGGGGCTTGCACCCTCTGAAGAAACAGCCTTAACTCTACATTGGCTCCTTTTAGTCACAGCTGGGATACAGGGTGCCAAGTTCCAAGACTATATAAAGCAGCTAGGCCTTGGGCCCAACCCACAAAATAATTTTTTCCTCCTAGATCTCTGGGCCTGTGATGGGACGGGAGGCCATGAAGACCTCTCACATGCCCTGGAGATATTTTCCCCATTGTCTTGGCAATTAACATTTGGCTCCTCATTACTTATGCAAATTTATGCAGCTGGCTTGAATTTCTCCTCAGAAAATGGGTTTTACTTTTCTATAGCATCACCAGGCTGCAAATTTTTCAAACTTTTATTCTCTGGTTTCCTGTTAAACGTTAAGTTCCAATTCCAAACCATATCTTTGTGAATGAATAAAACTGAATGCCTTTAACAGCACCCAAGTCACCTCTTGAATGCTTTGCTGCTTAGAAATTCCTTCTGCCAGATGCCCTAAATAATCTCTCAAGTTTGAAGTTCCACAACTCTCTTGTGCAGGGGCAAAATGCTGCCAGTCTCTTTGCTAAAACACAGCAAAAGTCACCTTTATTCCAGTTCTCAACAAGTTCTTCATCTCCATCTGAGACCACCTGGATCTGGACTTCATTGTCAATATCACTATCAGCATTTTGTTCAAAAGCATTCAACAAGTCTCTAGGAAGTTCCAAACTTTCCCATATCTTCCTGTGCTCTTCACAGCCCTCCAACCTGTTCCAACATCTGCCTGTTATCCAGTTCCAAAGTTGCTTCCACATTTTTGGGTATCTTTATAGCAGTGCCCCACTAGTACAAATTTGCTGTATTAGTCTGCTAATAAAGACACACTTGAGACTGGGTAATTTATATAGGAAAAAGATTTAATAGACTCACAGTTCTACATGGCTGGGGAGGCTTACAATCATGGCAGAAGGTGAAAGAGAAGCAATGGCACATCCTACATGGTGGTAGGCAAGAGAGCTTATGCAGGGGAACTTCCATATATAAAACCATCACATCTCATGAGACTTATTCACTACCACAAGAACAGTATGGGGAAATTCCACCCCCATGATTTAATTACCTCCCACCTGGTCCCTCTCACAACATGTAGGGATTATGACAACTACAATTCAAGATGAGATTTGGGTGAGGACACAAACAAATTATATCAATTAACAATCAGGATGAAAAAAGAAGGGTAGTACATAGTGATAAAGCTTTCAGTTCAACAAGAAGACATAACTATTGTAAATATATATGCACTGAACATTGGAGCACCCAAATTCATAAAGCAAGCACTTCTTGACCTATGAAAAGACTTAAACAGCGACACAATAATAGTGGAGGACTTCAACAGCCCACTGACAGGGCTAGACAGATTATCAAGGCAGAAAACTAACACAGAAATTCTGAATTTAAAATTGACACTTGAACAATTGGACCTAATAGGCACCTACAAAATACTCCAGCCAACAACCGCAGAATATGAGTTCTTCTCAACTGCACACAGAACATATTCTAAGATCAACTGCTTGCTTGGACATAAAGCAAGTCTCAATGTATTCAAAAAAAATTAAATCATACCAGGCACACTCTGAAACCACAATGCAATAAAAATAGGAATTAATACCAAGATTATCTCTCAAAACTACACAGAAACATGGAAATTAAACAACTTGCTTCTGAGTAACTCTTCAGTGAACAATGAAATTAAGGCAACATTTTAAAAATTATTTAAAGTTAATGAAAATAGAGACACAACTTACCAAAATCTTTGGGATGCAGCAAAAGTAGTGTTAAAAGGGAAGTTTATAGCACTAAACATCTTCATCAAGAAGTTAGAAAATTTCAAATTAATGATCTGACATTGCACCCAGAGGAACTAGAAACAAAACAAAATACCAACCCCAAACTTAGCATAAGAAAAGAAATATATAAAATCAGAGAGACAATGAATGAAATTGAGATCCAAAAGTCCATACAAAAGATCCATAAAACCAAGAGTTAGTTCCTTGAAAAAAAGATTGATAGACTGCTAGCTAGATTAACAAAGCAAAAAAAAAAAAAAAAAAGAAGAAGCACAATCAGAAATTACAAAGATGACATTACAATAAATCCCTCAAAAATACAAAAAGAGCTTTAGAGAGTTTTAGGAACACCTCTACATACACAAATTAGAAAATCTAGAGGAAATGGATAAATTCCTGGAAACATACCACCTCCCAAGATTCAAACAGGAGGAAAGTGAAAACGTGAACAGACCAATAAAAATTATGCTTGAAAGCAAATCAGTAATAAAAATAAAAACCCTACCAACTACCAAGGGCCCTGGGACAGATGGATTCACAGCTGAATTCTACCAGATGTCTAAGGAATAACTGATAACATTCTTACTGAAACTAGTTTAAAAAAATCAGGAGAAGGGGCTTCTCCCTAACTCATTCTACAAAGCCAGTATCATCCTGATACTGAAACCTGGCAGAGACAAAACCAAAAAAGAAAAAAACTTCAGGCCAATATCCTTGATGAAAATAGATACAAAAATCTACAAAATACTAGCAAACCAAATCCAGCAGGACATTAAAAAGTTAATTCACTGAGATCAAATAGACTTTATTCCTGGGATGTAAGGCTGGTTAAACATACACAAATTAATAAATGTGATTCACCACATAAACAGAATCAAAAATAAAGATCATATGATCATCTCAATAGACACAGAAAAAGCCTTTGGTAAAATCCAAAATCTTTTCATGATATAAACCCTCAACAGCCTAGGCACTGAAGGACTATAACTCTAAATAATAAGAACTATCTATGACAAACTCACAGCCAACATCCTACTGAACTGGCTAAAGCTGGAAACATTCCCCTTATGAACTGGAGCAAAACAAGGATGCTCATTCTTACCAGTCCCATTCAACATTTTAATGGAAGTCTTCACCAGAGACATCAGTCAAGAGAAAGGAAATAAAAGGCGTTCAAATAAGAAGATAAGTCAAACTATCTCTCTTTGCTGATGATATGATTCTATACATAGAAAACTCACCTGTATCCCCAAAACGAACCAACCCAAATGTCCAACAATGACAGACTGGATTAAGAAAATGTGGCACATATACACCATGGAATACTATGCAGCCATGAAAAATGATGAGTTCATGTCCTTTGTAGGGACATGGATGAAACTGGAAACCATCATTCTCAGCAAACTATCGCAAGGACAAAAAACCAAACACCGCACGTTCTCACTCATAGGTGGGAATTGAACAATGAGAACACATGGACACAGGAAGGGGAACATCACACACCAGGGCCTGTTGTGGGGTGGGGGGAGGGGGGAGGGATAGCATTTGGAGACATACCTAATGCTAAATGACGAGTTAATGGGTGCAGCACACCAACATGGCACATTTATACATATGTAACAAACCTGCACATTGTGCACATGTACCCTAAAACTTAAAGTGTAATAATAATAAAATAAATAAATAAAAATAAAAATAAAAATGGGCAAAGGACATGAACAGACACTTCTCAAAAGAAGAAATAAAAGCAATCAACTAACATATGAAAAAATGCTCAACATCACTAATCATCAGAGAAATGCAAATCAAAACCACAATGAGATGCCATCTCACACCAGTCAGAATAGTGATTATTAAAAAGTTAAAAAAATACAACAGATGTTAGTGAGGCTGCAGAGAAAAGGGAACACTTATACACTGTTGGTGTGAATGAAGACTAATTAGTATTTGTAGAAAGCAGTTTGGAAATTTGTCAAAAAACTTAGAACTATCATTTGACCCGGCAATCCCATTATTGGGTATATATCCAAAAGAAATCCAATCATTTTACCAAAAGGCACATGCACTCACACATTCATTGCAGCAGCACTATTCACAATAGCAAAGACAAGGAATCAACCTAGGTGACCATCAACAGTGGATTGGAAAAAGAGAATGGGGTACATATACAACATGGAATGCTACACAGCTGTAATAAAGAACAAAATCATGTCCTTTGCAGCAACATGGATGGAGCTGAAGACCATTATTCTAAGTGAATTAACATAAAAACAGAAACCAAATACTGTGTGTTCTCACTTGTAAACAGGAGCTAAACATCTAATATACATAAACATAGAGATGGAAACAATAGACATTGGGGACTACTAGATGAGGGAGGAGTAGGAAGGCATAAACTGAAAAACCACCTATGGGATATTATGCTCACTATCTGGGTGATGGAATTATTTGTACCCCAAACCTCAGCATCACTCAATATACCCGTATAACAAACCTACATATGTACCCTTTAATCTACAATAGAAGTTGAAATTATAAAAAAGTATCATTTCCTATAAAGTCTTCCATAACATTGAAAAGGAAGAAATACTTTCCAACTCATTTTTTAAGGCTAGCATTGCCCAAACAATAAAATAAATAAAGACATAACAATAACTGAAAACTACAACCAATACCCCCTTGTGAATTCAGAAGCAGAAATAGTGAATGAATATCAGCAAATTTATCTAAAAGTTTATGAACTCCTGTAGAGTTTATATCAAGAATGCAAGCCTGATGGAACATTTAAAAATCAATCAGTGCAGGTTACAATAAAAAGGAAAATATATGATTGCATAAATAGATACAGAAAATTCATTTGACAAAATTCAACATCATTCATGAAAAAATTAAAATATAATGCTCTCAAAAACCTAAGAATAGCTGGTGGTAGTCAGAATGATGTTAACCTAAGTGACTTTGGAAATGAGTGGCGATTATAAGCTAAAGATAAATGTAAATGTATATAAGCACCATACTCTAGTTAATATTAAAGATTAACAATTCTAAAACCACTGCACGCATATGTTGGGATTGAAAAAATATGTAAATGGATTGTGGGAGCCAGCTTTCCTCATCATGACATGGGAGGTTACATATAACTAAGGATAGAAAGCTAGAATAAGTTATGTGATAGTGAATAAGAATCAGACATTAGCATGAACTCATGTGATACAGTTTGGCTGTGTCCCCACCCAAATCTCATCTTGAATTGTACTTCAAGTTCTCATGAGATCTGATGGTTTTACAAGGAGCTTTTCCTCCTTTGCTTGGCAAATCTCTCTCCTGCTGCCATGTGAAGAATGGTATGTTTGTTTCCCTTTCTGCCATGATTGTAAGTTTCCTGAGGCCTCTCCAGCCATGCGAAACTGTGAATCAATTAAACCTTTTTCCTTTATAAATTACCCAGTCTTAGGTATGTCCTTATAGAAGCAGGAGAATGAACTAATACATTATGTTTAGCTTAATATAGATATGCATATATATTTATCTTTATATACATATATGTGTGTGTATATATATATTTATGCATAGATGTATGTGTGTGTATGTGTGCGTGTTTACACGTTAGTATTCATTCAAATATTTCCTAGCCTGTCAACTGAGAGAGACTAGGAACAATGAAATCCAATGTATTTGAAATGAATCATGTGACTAGTCATCTTTTTAAACCAAATTTGCAATATCTTTCATTAGGCAGTAAGTTGTCTGATTAATATCTGTAATCAGTTTAGTGAGAGATCTCAACTCATTAGCATACTATCTCATAGGTATACCCCAAATTTATACTAATTTTGGGTATAAATTTGGGGCACACCTATAAGATAGTTTTATTTTTTTTCCAAGAAGTATGATAAGCTGTTTTCAGTTCAATTCCTGCTTTCTTTCTAGGTACTGATGTTCCTTCACATCTCAGTTAAATTTTATATTTTTCATTCATTTTTAGATAAGAAAGTAGTTCTCATTTTGGTTCTTCAGTCTTGTGTTATTGATACTAATATCTAATCCACTCTTTATTTCCAAGTCCTTCTACTTTTTGCACACTGCCACCCTCCCACTTACCCCAAGATAATGGATAATGCCAGGAGGGAATGGAGAGATCTTATCTTTTCCAAATCCCCTCTCATTTCCTGATATTGCTTTTCAGTACTGGAGTAGAGAATAGGGATTTTTTTTTTAATAATGCAGTCCTCTGAGGTACCTGCTCTAACCAGGTAGCCATCATAGGCTTACTCAACAAAAATGTCACTGTAGCTTGTTGTCAAAAGTTTGATACAGGCTGGAAACTGGCATCTCACAATGAGAATTGTTCTCTTGTGAAATCTAGTTAAATTTGGCAACATTGTTCAGTGTTTCTCTGATATATGCACCTTTGCTCCATACTGTAATATTTCCTCCAAGCCTACAGGCCCCAAACTCATCTTATCCTGTGTGATTCCTATTTCAGAGATAGTAACAAGTTTAGGTTTCATCCTCCAAACCTTTCAAAAATGGGTAACTTGAGGCTGTGTCCCTTCACATTTTTCCTCATGACTGGCCCTCATGCCATCTCTCTAATGCTATTTCCTCTTTTGATAATGCTGTATGGTTCATCAAATCTACAGGCTGTGGAGACATTCAACTGGGAATTGGAATGTTTGCCTCCCCTTTTTTCTTTTTCTTTCTTTCTTTTTTTTTTTTTTGTGAGCAACAAGGCTGTTTATTTTACCTGGGTGCAGGCGGGCTGAGTCCGAAAAGAGACTCAGTGAAGGGAGATAGGGCTGGGGCCCTTTTATGGGATTTGGGTAGGTAAAGGAAAATTACAGTCAAAGGGGATTGTTCTCTGGCCGGCAGGGGTGGGGGTCACAAGGTGCTCGTTGGGGGAGCTTTTGACCCAGGATGAGCCAGGAACAGGAATTTCACAAGGTAATGTTATCAGTTAAGGCAGTAACAGGCCATCTGGATGTGTATGTGCAGGTCACAGGGAATATGATGGCTTAGCTTTGGCTTAGACGCCTGACATTCCTGTCTTCTTATATTAATAAGAAAAATAAAACAAAATAGTGTTGAAGTGTTGGGGCGGTGAAAATTTTTGGGGTTGGTGTGGAGAGATAATGGGCGATGTTTCTCAGGGCTGCTTCAAGCGGGATTAGGGGCAGCGTGGGAACCTAGAGTGGGAGAGATTAAGCTGAAGGAAGATTTTGTGGTAAGGGGTGATATTGTGGGGTTGTTAGAAGAAACATTTGTCATATAGAATTATTGGTGATGGCCTGGATATGGTTTTGTGTGAACTGAAAAACTAAACAGAATAAGACAAGGAGAAAAACAGGTATTAAAGGACTAAGAATTGGGAGGACCTAGGACATCTAACTAGAGAGTGCCTAAGGAGGTTCAGCATAGCCCTGCCAGCAAAGATTATTTATTTACTTTAAGAGGGAGTTAAGAGTGGCGGTTTGGGGATAGCACCAGGAGATATCAGCTGTGATGGCTTGGAGAAACAGTGAAAACCGGCAGTGCAAACAAGAGCAGGGCATTTATAAGTAGGTGAGAATAGTGAATAGGAGTATGACTAGACAGCAGATAGTAGGGATGACAAGTTTTTTGGGGCACAGTCCAAGTTGGTCTGGTGTCTGGAATGAGGCTGGGGCCTAATAAAAAGGAGCGTCTATACAGGAGCTTAAATGGGCTGTACCTTGTAGCATTCCGAGGACAGGCCTTAATTATGAGAAGGGCAAGTGGTAAAAGTATTGTCCAGTCCTTTTTAAGTTGGTGACTGAGCTTGGTGAGGTATGTTTTTAAAAGACCATTAGTTCACTGAATACTAAGAGCCTGAGAAACTGCTTGGGTGATTTGACTAATAAAGGCTGGTCCGTTATCGGACTGTATAGAGGTGGGAAGGCCAAACCAAGGAATTATATCTGACAGAAAGGAAGAAATGACCGTGGTGGCCTTCTTAGACTTTGTGGGAAAGGCCTCCACCTATCCAGTGAAAGTATCTACCTAGACCAAGAGGTATTTTAGTTTCCTGACTTGGGGCATGTTGAGTAAAGCCAATTTGCCAGTCCTGGGTGGGGGCAAATCCTCAAGCTTGATGTGTAGGGAAGGGAGGGGGCCTGAATAACCCCTGAGGAGTAGTAGAATAGCAGATGGAACACTGAGAAGTGATTAAACAATTTGACCTTACTGTTTTGCCTAGCCTTCAAGTCTGCCTTCCCTTTTTTCAAGCACCGCATTTCATGAGTGATTTTCTCTCTCGGCTTCTGAGAGAAAAATCATATAAGAGCTGACTCCTGTTGTCTACTGATACGGTTTGGCTCTGTGTCCCCACCCAAATCTCATCTTGTAGCTCACATAATTCCCACGTGTTGTGAGAGGGACCTGGTGGGAGATAATTGAATCATGGAGGCAGGTCTTTCGTGTGCTCTTCTCGTGATAGTGAATGTCTCATGACATCTGATGGCTTTGAAAATGGGAGTTTGCCTGCACAAGCTCTCTCTTTGCCTGCTGCCACTCACATAAGATGTGACTTGCCCCTCCTTGCCTTCTGCCATGATTATGAGGCTTCCCCAGCCACATGGAATAAGTCCAATTAGACCCCTTTCTTTTGTAAATTGTCCAGTCTCGAATTGTCTTTATCAGCAGCGTGAAAATACAGTAATACATCTATTATGCATCATTTTGCCTCGACAAATGCTATTTTATGGATTTTCATGGTAGAGGATTGAGGGCAGCAGGAGAATACAGTGGAGTCAATGAAAACACTTCTATGTAAATTTAAATTTAGTAAATTCAACATTTAGATATGGTCTTGCCAGAAAGCAGAGACATAAAGGTACTCCACAGTGTTTAGAAAGGTGTAACAAAGTCTGAAAGAGCAAAGCAAACCTTTCTCAGAAAAAAGTGTCTTTTAAACATTTTAGTGTTCAATATATTTTAAAGATGCCCTATCATGAAATCCAATCTATTTTTACAGATGTAGAACCTTGATGGTTCCAGCATCTTCTGAAGAGCTTTTCCCCTACTCCATTGCATACCGTTTTTAGTATTTAGATCTCTATCTGCCCTGAAAAACTGTGCACTCTAAAATAATGTAAAATAACTTCTATTTCTGTATATTCAGCTGCAAACACAAGGTCAAAACATTTGTGGTTCTTATGAAACATTTGTTAAATAAATGTTTTAAAATTCCATATTAAATCTTCAGTAATAGGGGTTAGCTTTATATCATCTTCTTTATCCCTTTAGTTACAATGCTGTATGCACACCATGATTAACTCTTAGGTTAGGAGTTAGGATATTTAAAATACAAAATGCTTTTTAAGTATAAAATGGAAAGCATTATTGATCAATATAATTAACATTTATAGATTTTTATTAAGTAATGAGCACTGTTGACCAGGCATTTCAAGAAGACTCTCAGATTAGAATCACAATCATATAGATATAGAACAGTCACATTAGTGGTAAATATAAAGTATTTAATATGTTTTTCATCATACAAAAATAAGCAACATAGAGCAAGTATTTAATTACACTGCTTTCTATAGTTCAATTAGAATTTTAGCATAATGCAGCATCTATTTTTGAATTTCAACCTAATAAGCCAAACTTTAATTTCATTACCTCAGCATATTTTTCCTCAGGTTCTGCATATATCTCTCCTTTATTTTTAAATCCGAATATTGATTTAAATGTTAAAATCATGCACATATATTTATAAACAGTGTGGTACATTAATCTTTCCATTATCATGATTTCCACAGGACTAGGGACTCCAGAATGACTGAGAAGGTACATGTCTCAATGAGTAATGAACCATGGTTACATATGAAGTTATGTAGCTTTCCCTGAAGTGTCATAAGATTCCATTAAAACATCATTAAAGCATTATATTATGTTACCCTTCCAAAGACAATGTAGGCAATGTTACATTAACGTATGTTTAACTTTAACAAATAGAAAAGGTCAGAAAAGACCATTAATGGAGCCATTATGGTCGTGGCTCCAAATGTTGTCATGTGAGACATCAGTTATTTCAAATCATCAATGGCTTTATACACACACATATATATATATATATATATATGTATATAAATTAGGGCATCTCATTACGTAAAGAGAAAAGACAAAGAATGACCTTTTGCTTTCTGTAACAATTTACTGGGAGTATTATTACTGTAATGATACATTTTATTGAGTTGCACTTACATCTTTTACAAAGTGCTTTTATCTATTTCTGGTTTCCTTATAACAACCTCATAAGAACTCTAATGCAGATTTAGCACATAATCAATAAGAATCTAATGAGTATCTGCTGTGTATCCAGCATTGTGCTAGGTATTCTGAATGTTATCAAGAAGTATAAATATAACTCTACAATTCATAATAACAGAAGACAGTCATTTAAGTGATGTTTTGTAACCAGTAGCCCATTTTCAACTACACCTAGGTTTAACTATGACCCAGTTGGGACCACTTTTGCTTCTGGACTATAAGAGCAAACCATCTTTCATGTAAGTTTCTAAACTGTTGTAGGGGAGGCAAACTTTTACATCTACTCTCATAGGTTCCCCCAGCTGGGCCTAAGAAATTAACATAAGACAGATTAGCAGGAGAAAGCAAACCAATGTAATACAAAAGTCATCATAAGTAAATAAAAATGCAAAGAAGTGGCACCAAATGCCTTTATATTAGGTTGAACAAAGAGAGACAATTCCGAAAAGGCAATTAAATTATGTGCTGAGGCCAAAGGAAGATAATAATTATTTTAACAAGTCCTGTTTGTACAGAATTGTCTAGGCTATGAGTCCCCATTGAAGAATGCTTCATTTTTCCTAATACAGGGAGGGCATCTTTCATATGGGAATTTTTATCTCCTGTTTTCAGGAAGTAAATGGGAGAGCAGAAAGACCTTGCATCTGCTATTTTTCAAGTATCTTCAGCTCAGAATAATCCTTATACCAAGTTTTATATATTGGCATGGCATATTCTGCCACCCCTCACTGTATACTTTTTAGGGTAAAGCCATAATTATACTCCTGGAGTAATTCAACGTATTTCTCTCTCTCTCTCTCTCTCTTTCTCTCTCTCCCTCCAATAAACACAAACACAAACACACACTCACACCCACACTTAGTAGTTAAGCTAAAAAAATAGCATACAAAATATAAGGGATTATAATGGTTCAATGTAGAAAGAAACTATAGATATATATTAAGATGTATGTGTACATATATACATATATATATTTGTTTTCTGGAATGAAACATACCTATCTAAAAGTACATTCAAAGGAACATAATTAAAATACAAAATGTGTAGGTTCTGTAGTTAATATATTCAAGTTTCAATGTTCTGGATATTTACTATATATCTCAGAATAATACTACTAATATAAAATGATTTCTAAAATATGTTTAAATATTTTAATTCAACAAATTTTTAATCTTAGTGGAAATAAACAGATACCTTAAACAGCTAATACCTCCTTAACAAACTCACTTAAAATGATCATAAACTTTATTGATTTAAAAGTTAAATTAATTAAGGAGAAAGGGTATCCTCCAGGTCTAGCATGATAACGACATGCCAGAGTAGAGTACAAATAGGCAACAAGAAAGAATCACTTAAATACAGAGTTAATATGCACATTGCAACATAGTTGTAACTACAGTGAAGAAATATGCATCATTTTACCCTAAAACTTTACAAACACTAATATTTTTAAATTATGGTGTTGGCTGTTGAGATGTTTCTTCATTTTTTCATAAATTTCTTTTAATGCCTCCTACCATCTTTAAGGGGATGAATTTGTCACAGAATTAATTGTTGAATTTCAATGCCAACCTCGCTTTTTTGTACAAATGGCAACTTAGGTAATTATGCAATAGGCTGTAACTAACTGAAATATGTATATTGCCCATTTGTCCCACTGCTCTTCATATTTGCTGCAAGATTGTTAATGCTCACAACAGCGCAGTAATTGAATTACAGAACATTAGCTACATTATTGTTATGATCATAAACTTCCATAAAATGGAAGTCCATGAAATAACATCCCAAACTCTGAGTTTATAAAGCAATACTACATCTTGTTCTCTTTTCTGTGCCTTCTACCTCAAAAAGCTTACAATGATGTTGCTCACACAGCATAAAAAATTCCATTGAAACTCTTTATTCTTTAATTTTATGGAAGCTTTCAAATATTGCTGTTAATGAAATCAGTGCCAGATCAATTTTCCTATTTCTCTTTCCTATGTCACTTCCTGAAACCAAGTCCTTGTATGTCTATCCCCTAATCTCCAATTTGTAGACTTAATCACACTATAATTCCTGAGATAACCCTGACTCCCTACTAACTCCTGTGGTAGTTTAGTCTACAGTATGACATATGTATGTGTGCTTTGCATCATTTTGCCATAATATTGTTCATTTGTTCTCAAGTCAAAAGGTACCAGTCCTTCAAAATGAGCCAGCACATCTGAAATTACTGGGGTAAAGATTTATTTAAATAAATGGTGCAGAGACGAGTGAGTCCACATGTAACAATATACACAATAATGACATTGAAATGTAGAAATCTTTATGTAAAAACATTTTAAAACATTTTTAGAAAAAAACAGGTATTAGAAGAAAACATAATTCTTTAATTTTTATATAGTAAAAGGTTTCCTAACTATGAGTAAAACTCTCTAAATTGATATGGAGTGATTTCTAAGATATAGTATTAAGTGAAAAAACAAATTCAAGAGTATAAGTATTTTACTCTTTGTGTAAGAAACGAGGAGTTATTATAAATGGGCATGTATCTGCTCATTTGGACAAAAGGTATACTAGAAACTTAGTAGGTTGGTTATCTATAGGTGGCAAGTGAATTAGAGGTGGTAAGAAGGGAGGAACTGGAACTGGGTAGCAGGGGTTAGGAGGGAATGACATTTTTAAAAGTCATAATCTTAGAATTATATTAAAGTTTGGCATACACTTTACATGCTAAACATACAAAAATAACTAGAACCAGCCAGGAGTGTGGGAAGGGGCTCAAATGAAATTTAAACATTAATAGGTGGATCTAACATTATAAATGAGTAAGAAAATCACACTAAAAGAATTCAGGTAGAAAATAATTGGTATAAGTAAGAGCAAAACACCAATAAATTGTAGATAATAAAATCTGTGCTTCCCAGTATAAACAAAAATCTATAAACCAACAGGGGGTTCTTAAATTAACTTCATGGCAGTAAGTTAGAATCAAAATTACAGGGGTAAACTCATGGCTAAACACAAATACACACACATAGAGATATATGCACATATATACCTATACACAGATAAATAGGGTAAAAATATAGACATATTTGTATTTATATGGGTTACTATATGTGTATAAATATACATATGTATGCATATATGTGTGTATGTATGTATATGTATATTTCTAGCCCTGTCTCCTGAGACAGGTTAGAAGTGATTACATCCCAATAACAATGAGTATACTTAGCACCCAGATCTTGGTCCCTAAATACCATTATGCAATAAAGGAAATCAGAGCCTTTAGGACAAGTTGTGGTTGATCCAGTTCTGGGGCAGAGGAAATACAAGATGGTCCTAAAATACCTGGTACTTCCAAGAAAGTAAAGAAATGCTCAAAAAATAATGTGGCCTGTCAAAAGAACACAAGAGATACTTCTCGTCTGGCCACATGGAATAGACTTATTTCTCCCACTCTTTCACAAAGTACAACTATAAATCCTGTAAAAACTATAAGAGGAGAGCAAAGGACAACACTGAAAAGTAGAGATAAGTAGAGAAAAGTAAAGACTCTATAAATAATGTATTAGGACCACCAACCCAAGAGCAGAAGGTGGCCCAAGCCCAGAGAATTTTGATACCCAACATAGCAACAGAACACAACTTAGTCAGGTAGGTTTATTTCTCCCCAGGATCTAATAGAAGCCTCACCAACAACACTTGGCAAACTCAAGAGAAATCACCTAGAACATAAGTGGCCAAGAAAACCATTCTCCTTTTCTGCGAAATGTGAGATACCACTTTCTTCCATCTAGAGACACTGGCCAGGCAGGTGGTGCTGGTAGCACCCTCTGTGGGGGTCTTGCCATAATCAACAACCTGCCTGGGGAGCCTCATTATCTTCACCAATCCTGAGACTCTACTCCCCTCTTTAGAGATACCAGGGATTTAGGTGATTCAGGAAAGGGAGATCCCACAATTAAAAGTACTCAGACCTGGAAGCACTCTTTGTTCTACAGGTCTGTGAAGTCCTGTCATCAGCTAAAGACTGGCCCAAAGTGTCTGAGCCAGAAAGTACTTTTCATCCCTCCAGGCTGGAGAATCCTTTACCCCACCTAGAAAAACCACATAATCAGGTGACTGGATGGCATTGTTAGTGAGACCACACCAAAGTAAGTTTAAGGCCTGGAAGCACTATTTATCCATGGGAAAATAATCCCTTTATCCACCTAGAGATATAAAGTAGCCAAACAACTCTAAAAAGTGGGATTTGTCACAACAAGTACTTAGCTCTAGAAAAATGTTTTGTCTCCATAGGCTGGAAACCACCTTTCCTCATAAAGAGGCACCAGGTGGCTGGACATGAGGAAGCTCATTCTGTACTCTCAGGATACACCAGCAGAGAGACAACAGAACCAGGTAAACAAAACAGAAAAAAATATCACTACAAAGGCTCTGAAAATTCTATTTCCATGGGAACTGCATCCCACAAAGTTAGGCTGTAACCTCTGTGCTAAACCTAAACTTCCTGCCTAAATTTAAATATTTAAATAAGACCCAGATCCTTCTAACATAATAGTCAAAAACTCAAGAACATAATTTTTAAATTATTTGTCATAACAAGAACCAAGAAAGTCAGAACTTCAGTGCAAAAAATAAATGATCCTAACACTGAGAACATACGGATGTCAGAATTATCTGACAAGTATTTTAAAGCAACCATCACAACAGTGCTTCACATTTCTGCACAGCGAAATAAATAATCAACAGAATAAACAACCTACAGAATGGGAGAAAATATTTGCAACGTATGCCTCCAGCAAAGGACTGATATCCAGAATCTAGAAGAAACTCAAACAATTCAAGAAGAAAAGAATAAAAAAAAAAGCAATGCCATTAAAACCTGAGCAAAGGACAGGAATAGACATTTCTCAAAAGAATAAATACAAGGGGCCTACAGACACATGAAAAAATGCCCGACATCACTAGTCATTAAAGGAATGTAAATTAAAACCACGCTGTGATACTTTACACCAGTCAGAATTGCTATTACTAAAAAGTCAAAAAACAGACATTGGCATGGATGTAGAGAAAAGAGAACACTTATACACTGTTGCTGGGAATGTAAATTAGTTCAACTTCTATGGAAAACAGTATGGAGATATCTCAAATAAATAAAACTAGAACTACAGCTTGACTCAGCAGTCCCACTACTGGGAATCTACCCAAAGGAAAAGAAATCATTATATTAAAAAGACACCTGCACTTGTATGTTTATCACAGTGCTATTCATAAACAATGAAACCATGTCCTTCGCAGCAATATGGATACATCTGGAGGCCATTATCCTAAGTGAACTAACTTAGAAGCAGAAGATCAAATATCACAGGTTCTCACTTATAGTGGGAGCTAAACAGTGGGTATATATGGACACAAAGATGGAGATAATGGGCACTGGGAACTCTAAAAGGAAAGGGGAAATGAGTGAAGGTTGAAAATTATCTGTTGGGTAAAATATTCAATATTTGCAATATCCCCATATATTTCAAATTCTCACTATGCATGTAATACCCATTTTTAAGCAATTACATATACCCCCTGAATCTAAAATTCAAAGAGAACTACACAACGCAATTTCAAATTATCGTGAGGCAATGAAAAAATTTGAAAATTTTGTGAAAGAATTAGTAGTAATAAAAAATAACAGAATGGAAATGTTATAACTGAAAAACACAAGATGAATAAAACACTCTATACGTGGGTTCAGTAATAGACTATAAATTATAGAGAATAATATAAATGAATTTGGAAATAAGTAATATATTTCACCTAACTTAAGCAACAGAGAGAAACTAGACTGAAAAAAAATAAATGAACAGATTCTCTGGGACTATAGGGGCAATTACAAAGCATCCAATAATTATATCATTAGAGTTCCAGACAAAGATGGGAAAGAGAAAAATGTTTAAAGAGTATTTGAAAAAATAATGGAAGAAACCTTTCCAAATATGGTGAAAGGCATAAATCTACATATTCAAGGAGCTAAATAAAGACCACATAAGTGAATTCAAATAATTAAATGTCAAGACTCATTACAATTACATTTCTGAAAATTAAAGACAAAAAATCTTGCAAATAGTCAGAGAGCACTGACATATTATAGGGCAACACCAATTCAAATGACAACATATTTCTCACCTGAAGCCCTGGCATAAGAAGGAAGCAACATATTTTTCAAGTGCTGAAAGTAAAGAACTGTCAACTGATCAAAATTATTCTGGAAAGCAAAGGAAATGAAGACATTATGATGAAGGAAAATTAAAATAATTTGTCCCCAGTAGACCCACTGTTAAAGAGTATTAAATGAATTTCTTCAAAATGAAAGGAAATGATAAATTAAGGAATATTGAAGCATAAAAATAAAGAACAGAAAGAGAAGAAATATGAATAAATAATTTAAATTCATGAGTTTTCTTAATCATATTTGATGATTAAAATACAAATTATAACACAATCTGGCACTCAAAACAATAATACTTAACAGTGGGGAATCTAAAATTAACTAAATAGAAATAAGACTTTCAAAATCCACTTGAAGTGCTAAAATATGGATAGATACCAGTAGACTGAGATAAGTCAACTATGCATATCGTAATACCCAGAGCAATCTCTTAAAAAATACAAAGATATACCCTCAAAACATTATAAATAAATCAAAACTGAATTCTAAAAAGAGTTTGAAGAGCCTACAGGAATTTAGAAAACAGAAATAGAATTGAGAAACACTGAAAACAAACAATACAAATAATAAAATGACAAACTTAAGCTCTAACATATCAAATTATCTTATATGTAGAGTCTAAATATACCATTTAAAAGAAAATTACTACCAGAGCTAATAAAAGTAAGAAAAATAACACTAAATAACGCAATGCTGCTTTTAAGATACTGGCATCAAATTCAATAAAATCAACATTGAAATAATTAAAAGGGTGGATAAACATATACCATGCAAACTTTATTTTAAAAAAGCAGGAGTGACCATATTAATATAAAATAAATAAACTCCAGAGCAAAGAAATTGATGAGAGACAAAGGAAAAAATCACATAATGATAAAAAAATCCACCAGAAAAATATAAATATCATAATGTATATGCACCACAAAACAGAACCTCAAAATATGTGAAACAAAAGCTGATAGAGTTGAAAGGAGAAATAACCAAATCCACAATTATAATTAGAGACTTCAAAACCTCCTCAAAGAAATGAAAAGAACTATAAGTCAGATCTGCAAAGTGTTATATAAAATGACCAGAAATGGCCTCTTCATATCAGTCCAAAATGGCTTGCTGCTTACTTCTTCACAGCAGGCTAGGACCATTAGTTTAAAAACTACCAATGCCAAACTCAAATCCTTACACATGCAATTGCTTTAAAATACATTCCAAATATGTTCGTTGACCATTTATATGTGTTCTTTTGTAAAGTGTCTATTCACACCCTTTGCCCACTTTTTAATGGGGTTATTTATTTTTATATTGTTGTTGAGTTGTTTGAGTTATTTGTAACTTCTGGATATCTGTCCCTTGTCAGGTGTATAGTTTGCAATTATTTTCCGCCATTCATACAAATGGCCAACAAGCATAGGAAAAAATGTTCAACATCAATAAGCAGCAGATAAATGCATATTAAAACCACAATGAGATATCATGTTACACCAGTCAGAATGGCTACTATTAAAAAGTCAAACAACAACAGATGTTAATGAAGATGTGGAGAGAAAAGAATGCTTATACACTGTTGGTGAGAGTGTAAATTAGTACAACCTCTATGGAAAACAGTATGGAGATGTCTCAAAGTACTAAAAATATAAGTACCATTTGATCCAGCAATCCCACTACTGGCTATCTACTGAAAAGAAAATAAACCATTCTATCAAAAAGATACCTGCACTTCCATGTTTATCACAGCACTAGTCACATTAACAAAGATCTGGAATCAACCTAAGTGTCCATCAATTAATAAATGGATAAAAAAATTTTGTTAAATATACATTAGGATACTATCATCTATAAAACAGAGTGAAATCATGTCTTTTGCAGCAAATTGGATAGGATTGGAGGCCATTATCTTAAATGAAACAACTCAGAAAAAAAAAGTCAAACACTGCATGTACTCATTTATACATGGAAGCTAAATAATATGTACACATGGACATATGTAGAATAATAGACAATGGACATTCAGAAGGGTAGGAAGGTGGGAGAGGGGAGAGGGATGAGAAATTACCTAATGGGTACAATGTACATTATTCAGGTGATTCATATACTAAAAGCCTAGACTTCACTTTTATACAATATATATCTATGTAACAAAACTGCACTGGTACTTATAAAATTATGCAATTGTATGTATATATAAATCCAAAATAAACATATTTTAGCCATTTAGAGCCTATCCACTTTGCATACCCTGAATTACACCCAACACTTGCTAAGCATACTAAGCATAGATAAGATGAACCCTGTAGCTATGACAGACCCCAAATTATTGCTGCCCTTTGGAGCTCTCTTGCCAAGAGACTTTTCATTTTGCTGCTGAGTAACATCACCTAAACAAACAAGCCTCCTATTCAATTTCCTATTCTTCTCTAGGAAGTCCTTTGACTTATTCCTCTTCTATGTGGTGGCCTCACACAACTGTCTTGGAGAATCTCTTGCTGAACACTGTCCAAGCACTGTCCAATAAAGCTTATTATGTGTTACTGTTGCTCACAATCCTGTATCTTTTTTTCTTTCTTTTTCTTTTTTTCTTTTTTTTCTTTTTTTTTGAGATGGAGTCTCACTCTGTCACCCAGGTTGGAGTGCAATGGTGCGATTTCGGCTCACTGCAACCTCCGCCTCCCGGGTTCAAGCCATTCTCCTGCCTCAGCCTCCCGAGTAGCTGAGATTACAGGCACTGCCACCATGCCCAGCTAATTTTTTGTATTTTTAGTAGAGATGGGGTTTCACTATGTTGGCCAGGCTGGTCTCGAATTCCTGACCTCATGATCCACCAGCCTCAGCCTCCCAAAGTGCTGGGATCACAGGCGTGAGCCACCTCGCCCAGCCTTAATCCTGTATCTTTCTTATTTGACCCTGAAATCTTTGAACTGACCACACAAGGATATAGAAGATATGAATAACACCTTCACACAACAGGATCTAAATTGACACATATAGTACACTCCACCCTACAAGAATAGAGTACATATTTTCTCTATCTAGGGATAGAGAGAGAGAGAGAGAGAGAGGGAGAGAGAGAGAGAGAGATAGGAGTTTTTTTTAATGGTCCAAGAAAATATGAACTCTCTTCCCATGTACAAGGGATTCTCCTGCCTCGGCCTTCCAAGTAGCTGGGATTACAGGCGTGTGACACCACACCCGGCTAATTTGTGTATTTTTAGTAGAGATAGGCTTTCACCATGTTGGCCACACTGGTCTCAAACTCCTGACCTCAGGTGATCCACCTGCCTCGACCTCCCAAAGTGCTGGGATTACAGGAGTGAGCCACCGCGCCTGGATAGAAAAGCTATTCTAAAATTTATATGGAAAGGCTCAGGCTCTAGAATAGCTAAAATAATCCTGACAAAAAAGAATTAAGTGAGAGGAATCACTTTACCAGACACTAAGGCTTAGTATGTAGCTACGGTAATCAAGGCAATGGGGTATTGTAGAGAGATGAACACATAGATAAATAAAACAAAATTAAAAAATTAGAAATATACCCAGGAAAATATGCTCAACTTATTTCTGACAAAAATTAAAAAAAATGATTAAATGGATAAAGGATCACCTCTTCACCAAATGGTGCTGGACATCCATGAGCAAAAAATGAAAAGAAATAAATTAAGCCTAAGCCTCAACATCTTATACAAAAATTGACCTAAGATGGATCATGAACATAAGTATAAAATATAAAACCAGAAAATATTTAGTGAAAAACAGAAAAAAAATCTTCAGGATCTAGAGCTAGGTGAATAATTCTTAGGTTTGATACCAAAGGATGATCTATACAAGGAAACAACAACAACAAAAAAGATCATTACCACCTCATCAAGATGAAAAACTTTGCTCTGTGGATGAAGCTGTACAGAAGATGAAAGAAAAGCTGGACACTGAGAGAAATTATTAAAATTACATATGCAATAAAATGATTGTATCCAGAATATATAAAAAAGTTTCTAAACTCAATGATAAGAAAACAATCTAATTAGAAAATGGACAAAATACATAAACAGAAATTTAAACAAAGATTTACAGATGGCAAATAAGAACATGAAAAAAATGTTCAACATCATTAGCTACCAGGAAATACAAATTAAAACCTAAATTAAATACAATGACAAATTTATCAGAATGGCTATAATAAAAATAATGACAACACCAAAGGTTGGTGAAGGTACAGAAAAACTGGATTGCTCATATGTTGCTGTTGGGAATGTAAAATAAGACTATGGAAAATAGTTTTAAAGTTTCTTATTCAAATGAAACGTGCAATTGACCTATAACCCAGCAATTGCACTTTATTTCCCAGAGCAATGAAAATTTGTCTTTATTTTTTTTAAATGTATACAATTTTTTAGGAGTTTTACTTCTAATAGTCAAAAACTGGAATCAGCCTAGATGTCTTTCAAGAGGTGAACAGTGAAATAAACTGTGGTATGCCAATACCATGTGTGAGGGTTAATTTTTTATGTCAACTTGTCTGGGCCATATGTAACAGTGTTTCTGAATGAGGTAATACGTGAATCAAGACACTCAGTGTAGCAAATTGTACTCTGTACTGCGGATGAGTCCTATTCAATCAGTTGAAGGGCACCATTCAATCTGTTAAAAGCCTGAATAAAACAATAGACTTACCCACCAACTAGTAAGATAAAATTCCTCTTGCTTTAGTGCTTTTGGATTCAAACTGAAACACTGGTTCATCCTGGGTCTTGGGCCTATTAGCCTTCACACTGGAAAAGAACTGTCAACTCTGTTGGTTCTCAGGCATTCCAATTCAGACTGGAACTACACCATCAAGTTTCCTAGGTCTCCAGCTGATTGCATATCTTGAGACATGCCAGCCACCATAATCGCATATCCCATTATTTTGGTCCTGGGATTTCTAGAATTGGCATTTTAATTTGATTAGATTCAAAGAGGCTAGTGATTCTATTTCCAATAGTAAAGGGGGCACTGACAGTTATGGCATGATCTAGCAATGGGGATATGCAAAATATCACCATTGGCTACTCGTAATCAAGTACTTACAAGAAGCAAGGAGCTAGGTGACTGTGTATATAATTGTAAACATTTTTATCAAAATAATACATATAGTGAGATTGGCTGGATGTTCTTAACATCACTTGACAAAGTGGAGAAAGAAAAGAATATACTCGTGGATTTGAATGTCCAGATCAAGCACCACATAATTAACTTGAAAGCTTCTATATGTGCCCTAAAGATGATCCTTATTTCCCGTTGTCACAGCACTGATTGTTAAAAACCCAAAGCAGTATCTCATCCTATGACTGATGAAATTACAACTTAAGTTAAATTCCCAGTATCATAGTGTTCCTATTGTCAAAGTGAAGGCACTTATTGTGAATTATCATAAAAATCAAAAGGGGGACATGTAGAAAAACCCAGATAAAATTGGGAACATTTAGTCCATCAACTGTGATGAGTTTTCTCTGCCAGTGAAAGAGGCCTCCTCACCCCTGTGAAAGTGGCCTCTCCACCTCACTCTGAGAGGATTAACCTTGCATTGCTTAAGGACACTGTAATGGTCACCAGGAGGCAGTTGTTCAATACTCTGTTGATTCTCCTAAGAACCTACTTCCACCACACATCTTTGCTTCCAGACCTATAACTCAACTCAGGTTCCAGCAGTCCCCTGAAGGTGGAGTATAAAGTGTGACCCATGAAAAGGTGTGTTCACAAATCTACTTGAATTTTCTAATTTATATAGACAGAAATTAAAATAATATGTTTGAAAATGAATACTAATGGTGTGGGATAATGGTGGAAGAAACATAAAGTTGAATCAGGCCAAATTTATTGATATAGGCTCACTATGAACCTGACTAATACAGTAGGTAATACTACTCAGCAATAAAATGGAACAAACTATTGATACATGCATCAGCTTGGACGAGTATCCAGGAAATTATACTGAGTGAAATAAGCCAATCTGAAAAGGTTACAAACTCTTTGATTTCATTTATATAACACACTTGAAATGATCAAATTATAGAAATGAAGAACGAAGTAGTGGTTAACAGGGGTTACAGAGAGAATATTTGGGGGAGAGAAGTTATAAAAGGGCAATACTAGGGATACTTGTGGTTATGTAACTGTCTGTATCTTGACTCAATACACGAGCCTACACATTTGATAAATCACATGGAATTAAATACACATACATACCATATGCACACCCAATCACAGAAATGAAGAAAACGAAATCTGGAAATCTAAATAAGATCAGTAGATGATTGTGTTTCAATATCCTGGGTGTAATATTGTACAATTTTGCAAAATGTTACCCATTGGGGTTAACTGGGTCAAGGGTATATGGGATTTCTCTGCATTATTTCTTACAATTGCATGTCAATCTGTTGTTTTCCCAAAATAAAAATACTAATTAAAAAACTGAAAAAGAAAAATAGCACCCACCAAAACCAAACAACACAAAAGAGTCAACCAGAAAGAGCAAATGGCCAAAGCTGGAGCAATTTAAGTAACAAAATAATTGTCATATTAGATTTTAACCTAATAAAATAAATATCCATGAGTCAATACTAACGTAAATAAGTGATTAAATAATACATGAATAAGTGCATGTAGGGGAAGAGAGAGCTCTTTCACACAACATACTTTAAATTAGTGACTGTAAAGAAAAGAAGTAAATAGAGAATCAAATAGACAAGATCCACCCATGGATGCTAAAATTAGTGGGTGCAAGTTTGAGGATAAATAAGATTTGCATGGTCTCAGTGTATTTTCCTCAAGATATTTATCAAGTACAATGAGAAAGATTAAAAACTTTACACTGGAGAAATCCAACAGATACCAACTTAATTGAGGCAGTAAGATTAGCATCACTAGTACTAGCATATATTGACAACATGAAATCCTAGATAGCCCGTATTGGAAAAGTAAGAATATCATTGGTGTGGAGTTCTTGCCAAAAAAATATAACCCCCTTCCAATCACTAGAAAAATCTGAAAAGACCTAAATGAACAACATAACTTATTGTTGCCCTTTAAAAGTGTTAAAAGTCACAGAATGATGGCTGTAAGGACCCTTTGTACTATTATCAATGTTCTGTAAGTATAATTAAAAATATAGTTAATAAAAATGAACCAACACATTTTCATCATTTTCTAATTTTACTTTTGCTCCACTTGAGAAATTATTGTTCAAGGGTTGTCTGTCAGAATTTTAAACTGAAAGATTGCAAGACTTTTGTCTCCTTTTCCCTGATAAGTCCAGCCTATTCACATCTCTTTCTGTGGCTCTATTCTCAAAAGTAATATTTCCCCCGTTTATATAGCTTATATGTATTATGAATTGGTACCTAACTTATTTATCCCATCACTTTGCCACAGTGTTCAATTCAAGCACGTACATCTAAGCCAGTGTGTAAGAATAGGATACAAGGAGGTATTGCTGGAGGCTTCTTGGTCTCATCAACATGTTGGGTACAGTGGTATAAAGAGGTAACATCTGGCACTATCACAGTCATTTCTGATAGAATAAAGGAAACAACTGAAAATAAGGCTGACACAGTGTAGGACAGATACAAGATAATTTCAAAGAACATGAAGAGGAGCCCTGATATTTTTACAGTGCCTAAAACTATATATAGACTCAGAGCATAGAGCCATTCATTTATATGAGCGATAAATTTCTTTTTGTTAAAGATAGTTGGAAGTGATTCTTTGATGATAACATAGACACTTAACCAATAGTTCACATTATTACTATTTGTTATGAAAACTTGCACAATGCCAGAATCTTTGTTACCATAGTACAATTACCCATTGATTGTTGTTGGCATACAAGATGCAACCTAGTTTTTATCCTTGACTCTAGTATGTCAGACACTGTGCCAGATGGTGTAGAGGATGCATAAATTAATTGAGGGAGCTCCTGCCCTCCAGGAATGTCCAGTCTACCACGGAATTTAGGAAATTTGTAAAAATATCTATAAGGCAGAAAAGAACATAACCATAATCAGCTACAAGTTTAATGTTATGAATTTTCACAAGAATATGAGATTGCTTATGGCTTGCCAGATCCAGAAAGATTAAGTGGAGAGGTAGCATTTGAGCATGGCTTTGAGAATGAGTGAAATTTAGACATATGGATATGGAGGTGGGCAGTCAAGAATAGAAAAAAACAAAACTTTCCCAGAAGCTTAGAGGCTTCCTTCAACAAAAGCAGTTCTGCTATTTTTTCTTGTTTATTTTACATATACATGTTTACATAAGATTTTAAGTGAGAAGATGGCTTTCTGTGCAATTTTTAATAGAAAATTGGTGATGATATTCAACATTTTATTTTCACATAAGAAAACAAAGGCCTACATATAAGAGAGTGACTTACAAAAGGTCACTGAGTTAATGGCAGAACTGTTGCTTTTACGTGAGAACTGAGGGATAGAGAGAACAACAGCCAAGCTTGGTTTTCAATCCTGCTAATGTCATTGACTAGATGTTTTGTTTTAGACTATTTGTTAAATCTTTTTGAGGGCCTCAATTTTTTTTAATCTATAAAAAAAGGAGGCTGGGCATGGTGACTCATGATTGTAATCCCAGCACTTTGGGAGGCCAAGGAGGGAGGATCACTTAAGGCCAGGAGTTTGAAACCAGCCCTGGCAACATAGTGAGACCCCATCTTTACAAAAAAAAAGTTTAAAAAGGAGCTGAGTATAGTGGTGCACACTTGTAGTCCCAGCTACTTGGGAGGCTGAGATGGGAGAACCACCTAAGCCTCGGAATTCAAGGTTGCAGTGAGCCATGATTGAGCCACCGCACTTCAGCCTGGGTGACATAGCAAAAACCTGTGTCAAAAAAAAAAAGGAGATAATAAGTCAACTATCTCACAGGGTTGTTGAAATATAATTTTTATATAGATATAAATTTTTATACCTTATCTGGAATATACTATGTCTTCATAATAAATGTGGCAAAGACATCTCAATAAAACTTCTCAGCTGCCCATTAAGTACACGTCTCTATTTTAAGAAAAGCAGGCCCAACAGGATCTTTCCTACATAAGCTGCTCTGGTTCATGTGATGTACTATGTAAGAAAAGCCAGTTGTGCAAACCTGAACACATCTCATTGGCCTGGGGAATAATGCACAAGCAGAAGTCACCCATATATGAACTGGACACAAGGACAATCACTTTTGAAGTGGCTTGGCATAACTCTCTCACAGTGAGTAGTAATAAACCATCTCAATCAAAATAGTTTTGGGGAAGTAAGAATGCTAGATCAATAAAGGTAAGGTATATTACTCAGCTCAAGTTGCTGTTTCGAGTTATTATGAATTTTCCTCTTTTATATAAAGACCAGTATTTATCACAGTGTTAGAAATTCTGAGATTTGTGTTGACAACTGGCAAATTAGGTTATTTATTCTGCACATTTGCAATAAATATCTATCACTAAAGGTAATTTGTGATTTTATTTTCTGTGAAACCCAAAGGAATTTTACAGCTTAACTCATGCGTTCTGATTAAATAGCACCATCAGTAGTGATAGTAGCAGGAGGAGGAGGAGGCAAAGGAGGAGGAGGAGAAAGAGGAAGAGGAGGAAGTGTATTAGCAAAAGCAATGAAGAAGACAAAAGAATCGAGTAAAGTAAAATTACATATGGACACTTATTATGTCCCAGAACAATGCAACGCTATTATTAATCTGCACAGATATCTTATGAGATAGGACTCATTTTTCAGATGAAGAAACTAAAGCTTATGTAATAAACAAAACTGTTCCCAAATTATACAGCTCAGAAGTGGAGAGACAAGTTCTTTCTATGGCACCATGCAACATAAGACAAGTATTCCTCTACCTTTAGTTTTGTATGAGACTCAATTACTCTAAAACTGGTCTTTATCTTCATCCCTTGCTTTCAAGAGTATCATTCTATTTCCCTAAACATGGCCTTTATACCCATCACTTACTTTCAAACACTATTGTCCTGTATTAAACTGCAGATCATTTGTGGTGAATCAAAGCTTAACAGATTACTCATTGCTAATTAAATAGCTGATTCTGTCCACTGAAGCTCATACATTAAAGTATTTAATGTTTGTTTGGCAAACTGCTTTACTAAATGCTCCTTTGACTTTTATTGGTAATAAACATTAAGCATTTATGGCCTGTGAAAGCAGCTTCCCATCCAGCTTATGCTGTTACTATTTACAGTTTGTTAATAAAATACCATTAAGGTCCTTCAAATCATAAGTTGATTTTGTTCTTCTCTTTAACTTTTATTGTAAGGTGTGAATAATAATTCACTAAAATTTGAATGAACTATGCATTTACTAGTGGTTTTTCAATAAAGACAGTACTTTGCTAAGCCCAGCACACTTCAGGATTCAACAACAAGGCCTCAGACCAGACAGAGATCTAATTCCCTTTCTCCACTTCACACTCTCTTTTAACTGAACTGTGCTCTCACGTGGGTACATCCAGATTTCATCATTACTAACAAAATTTTTAAAATCCGACTTCCTTTTACTATGATTTGACTCCCTTTAATCCGATTTTTCATTTAACCCTTCTGAATACCAATTTCTTAAACTTTCATCTTAAGGTTGAGCTCCTGCTAAAGGAAAGAGTAAGGGGAAAACTTTAGAAATTATGAGCAAGGTCCTGATACTTTTACGGGTTATTTTAAAAGGTATTCATTTTTAAAAATTATTTATTTATTTATTTTTTAATTTATTTTTGAGACGGAGTCTCGCTCTGTCGCCCAATCTGGAGTGCAGTGGCGCGATCTCAGCTCACTGCAAGCTCTGCCTCCCGGGTTCACGCCATTCTCCTGCCTCAGCCTCCCGAGTAGCTGGGACTACAGGCGCCCGCCACCATGCCCGGCTAATTTTTTTTTTTTTTGTATTTTTAGTAGAGAGAGGGTTTCACTGTGTTAGCCAGGATGGTCTAGATGCCTGACCTCGTGATCCACCCGCCTCGGCCTCCCAAAGTGCTGGGATTACAGGACTGAGCCACCGCGCCCAGCCTAAAAAAATATTTTTAACTGTTCATTTAGGTTCTGTGGTACATGTGCAAGTTTGTTATATAGGCAAACTTGTGACCTTGTGACTTGGGGGTTTAGTGTAAAGATTAATCACTCAGGTATTCAACATTTTTTTTCTCTCTGTTTTTTTTTTTCTTAACCCCATCCCTGAAGTAGGTCCCAATGTCTGCTGTTCTCTTGTCTCCCTGTGTTCTCACTATTTAGCTCCAACTTATAAGTGAGAAAATGTGGTACTTGGTTTTCTGCTCCTGCGTTAGTTGCTAAGGATAATGGCCTCTAGTTCCATCCCTGTTCCTGCAAAGGACTTAATTTCATTCTTTTTTTATGACTGCAAGGTATTATACAGTATATATGTACCACATTTTATTTACCAGTTGACCATTGATGGGCATTTAGATTGATTCCATGTCTTTGCTATGGTGAATAATGCTGCAACGAACATATGCTTGCATGTGTCTTTGGAAGAATGATTTATATTCCTTTGGGTATACAGCCAGTAGTGGGATTGCTGGATCAAACAGTAGTTCTGTTTTTAGTTCTTTGAGAAATCACCACACTACTTTCCACAATGATTGAACTAATTTACACTCCCACCAGCAGTGTATAAGCACTCCCTTTGTTCCACAACCTCTCAAACATTCATTATTTTTTGTTTTCAATAATAGCCATTCTGATGGGTGTGAGATGGTATCTAATTGTTGTTTTGATTTGCATTTCTCTAATTATTAGTAACACTGAGCATTTATTCATATGTCAATTGGCTGCATGTATGTCTTCTTTTGAACAGTTCTTTTTGTTCATATCCTTTACCCACTTTTTAATGGGGTTGTCTTTTGCTTGTACAGTTGTTTAAGTTCCTTGTAGATTCTGGATATTAGGCCTTTGTCAGATGTATAGTTGCAAATATTTTTGCTCATTCCATAGGTTTCCTATTGACATTGTTTATAGTTTATTTTGTTGTGCAGAAGCTCTTTAATTGGGTCCCATTTGTCTTGCTTTTGTTGCAACTGTATTAGTGTTTTCATCCTGAAATTTTTGCTAGTTTCTATGTTCAAAATGGTATTTCCTAGGTTATCTTCCAGGGCTTTTATAGTTTGAGGTTTTACACCTAGATCTTTACTCCATCTGGAATTGATTTTTGTTTATCGTATAAGGAAAGGGTCCAGTTTCAACCTTCTGCATACAGCGAGCCAGATATCACAGCACCATTTATTGAATAGAGAGTTCTTTCCCCATTGCTTGTTTTTGTTAACATTGTCAACTATCAGAGAGTTGTAGGTGTGTGACTTTATTTCTGGACTCTCCATTCTATTCCATTGGTCTGTGTGTTTGTTTTTTGTACCAGTATCATGCTGTTTTGGTTACTGTAGCATCGTAGCACAGTTTGAAGTCAGGCAATGTGAATCCTCCAGCTTTGCTCTTTTTGCTTAGAATTGCTTTGGCTATTTTTGTTTCTGTATGAATTTTATAATAGTTTTCTCTTTTTTTAGTTCTGTATAGAATGTCATTGGTAGTTTGATAAGAATAGAATTGAATGGTGAATGAAATTAAGGCAGAAATCAAAAAGTTCTTTGACACCAATGAAAACAAAGATACAACATACCAGAATATCTGGGATACAGCTAAGGCAGTGAGAAGAGGAAAAATTATAGCAATAAACACGCCACTTATAAAAGTTAGAAAAATCTCAAATTAGCACCTTAACATCACAACTATAATTACTAGGGAACCAAGAGCAAACAAAGCTATCAGAAGACAAGAAATAACCAAAATCAGAGCTGAACTAAAGGAGAGAGAGACACAGAAAACCATACGAAAAATCAATGAATTCAGGCACTGTTTCTTACAATAAAATAAAATAAAATAAATAGACCACTAGTTAGAATAATAAAGAAGAAAAAAGAGAAGATCCAAATAAACACAATTAGAAATGACAAAGGGGACATTACCACTCACTCCACAGAAGTACAAATAATCATCACACACTACTATGAACACCTCTGCACAGAAACTAGAAAATCTGGAAGAAATGGATAAATTCATGGACACATACACCCTCCTAAGACTGAACCAGACAGAAATTGAATCCCTCAGCAGACCAATAATATAATGAGCTCTGAAATCGAATGAGTAATAAATAGCCTACCAACTGATAAAAGCCCAGAACCAGATGGATTCACAGCCACTTCTACCAGATGTAAAAAGAGCTAAATCCAAGAGTCTGAGCATGCCCTCTTGAATAAGTCTGGAGAAATCATACTTATTTCATTTGTGAGCCAACTTAATTGAGGTTTTCAAAAATAAAGCACTTAACCTAGAAGAGAAATTTAAATCCAAGTCTTCCAACTCTTGCTTTGATTCCATAATTCATTTTGATATTTCTTCATTTTGGTTGAAAACTCTAGATCCTCAAATGACTACTGAATATAATCAAAATGGGGAAAGGAGACTAATTGCCAAAATGACTAATTAATTCATCCTTTAAGGTTAGCTGTGTCCCCAGTTACTCAATAGGCAGCAGTAACTAAGGATGTTCTGACCTTTTAAGGAAGACACCTAAAACATGAACTACAGATGAAAGGAAAGCACAGTCCCTAATATGCTGTTCCAATGCTCAAAGAGAATGTCAAAAGGCCTGTGAAAACTAAATGCCTTCTTCTATAATTCAGTTAATTCAACACTTCTGAGTAGACAGACACACATTTGAAAAGCGTGTTTTATCTGTGCTTATGTTACGAATCTCTGAAGAATAATTTATTTAACAGAACTATTTTAGTCCAAATCTCACCTGTGACTGTTGGAAAGAATTACAGTTGTTGCAAACACTGATTGATATTGAGAATGAATGATTTGAATTGATAACAGAGAAAAGATGAAATATCCTCGGAATACCAGCTACCTGTATGGGTACTTGTAAAGTGTCTGTGTCTGTCATTTTCTGTTATTAGATAGTCAAAATGAAGCAAAGGCATTCAGGTGTGGAAAAGAAAAGTCATATGTTTTCTTGTTGAATACAATTTGGTTTGGTGAGAAGGGTTCCTTGCTTTGTGTTAGTCTTGACAATAAACTTTCTCTAGGCCTCTGACATAAATAATAGGTGTAGTGGTGTTTTGTTTATTTTGTTGCCTTAAATACAAGTGAGAAACTAACACAAATAAATATTTTCTATATTTACCAATTTACATAATAAATAGTTCTGAAGTAATAATTTATAGTTTATTGTCAATCAAAAATGAAAGGTAAATGTAAGCTAAGAAACAAAGCTTGCGGGTTTCTTAGTTTATTTTGTTTTGCTATTAAATACTGAAGTAAGACTTCTTCCTCTTTGATATTTATATTTGAGAACATAAAATTCTATTTTCATTCCAACTATAATAACACTAGAATGTAAAAAAAAGTATGTTTTAAACTGTATTTATATCACAAGTTCAGATACAGGTAGATATTTATTCTCTGTTACATACTTCAGAAATTTCATTTAGAAACCCTCATAGTGCCTTGGAAAGGCTGGTAGTTCTGTGATGTAGGCATAATCCTATAAATCCTATCATTAAATACCTGACTATGGCATAAATTCATCCATACTATACATCCAAAGAGCTAATTATAGCTCATCTTTTATTCTACTCTAAGACCTAGGAGATTGTTTTCCAATCAATTTAATGTGTGTGTTATACTTTGAGGATCTCCCATTTATTGGGTCTACTTCCTTGGGTCACTAAAATTGGTCAGTTCTCTTGAACAGGATATGAGTGACCTTCCAACTGATGTATTCTCTTGCCCACACACATAGCTAAAAGTAATACTAAACATACTGTTAAGAAATGATGAAAAACACAGTTTAATACCAATATTTGAATACTAGTAAATTAAATTTTCTTCAATATTTCCTTCACTATTATCATAGCTTTTTAATCTTATGATTTTATTCTATACAATATTTGGATTAATGTGCCACACCAACACTATCTTCCCCCTCCCCTGATTGGAAAGTCACTTCAGGGTTAGGACCATTTAATTTTGTTTACCAGAGACAGGAGGAAGAGCAAGATGGCAGAATAAATGGCTTCACCAATTGTTAACCCCACAAAGACACCAAGTTAACAACTATCTACCCAGAAAAAAACACCTTAATAAGAACCAAAAATCAGAGCAGAAAGGAAAACCAAACCAAACTCAGCTAACACCTGTCCATAGATGGAGCACTGAAACCAGCATTACCCAGACAGGAATCATTGATCCTAGCAGTCCAAACCTGAGTGCCTGCAAACCTCACCACCAAGGGCTACATTGCTCTCTGTCTCCAAGTAAACTTGAAAGGCACTCTAAGCCATAAGGACTGTAAATCTTAGGTGAGTCATAGTGCTGAACTAGGCTCAGAGACAGTGAACTGGTGGGGGGCATGTGACACACTGAGACACTAGCTGGGGAAGCCAAGGGAGTGGCTTCCCTAACCGCAGCCTGCACAACTCATGTCTCCAAAACAGACTCCTTCCTTCTGCTTGAGGAGAGGAGAGGAAGGAGTGGGGAGAACTTTGTCTTGCATCTAGGATACCAGCCCAGCTATGAGAGGATCAGGCACTGATCAGAGGCATGAGGCCCCCATTCCAGGCCCTAGCTCCCAGAAGACAATTCTAGACATATCTTGGAATAGAGGGTCCCCACTGCCTTGAAGGGAAGTACCCAGTCCTGGCAGCATTAATCACCTGCTAAAAATGCATCAGAGTCCTTTAATAGCAGAATTGCTCAAGCAGAAGAAATAATTAGTGAGCTTAAAGGCAGGCTATTTATAAATACACAGTTAGAAGAGACAAAAGGAAAAAGAATAAAAAACGAAGAAGCATACCTACAGGATCAAGAAAATAGCTTCCAAAGGTCAAATCTAAGAGTTACTGGCCATAAAGAGGAGGTAGAGAAAGACATAAGGGTAGAAGTTTATTCAAGGTGACAATAACAGATAACTTCCCAAACCTAGAGAAAGATATCAATATCCAAGTACAAAAATGTTATAGAACACCAAGTAGTTCCAACATATACTATTAAATCAATTTAATACATCATATTAACAGAATAAGGATAAAAAACATATGATCATTTGAATTGATGTGGAAAAAACATATCACTTCATGATAAAATCTCTCAAATAACTGGGTGTAGAAGAAACACACTTCAACATAAAAAAGCCAGATATGACAGATCCACAGCTAGTATCATATTGAATGTAAAAATACTGAAAGCCTTTCCCCTAAGATCTGAGACACAATAAGGATGTACATTGTCAACACTGTTATTCAACATAGCACTGGAAGTTCTAGCTGGAGCAATCAGACGAGAAGAAAATATAGGGCATCTGAATTGGAAAGGAAGAAGTCAAATTATTCTTGCTTGCAGATGGTATGATCTTTTCCTGGAAAAACTTAAAGATTTCACCAGAAAACGAATGGAACTGGTACATTCAGTAAAGTTGCAGGATACAAAATTAACATACTATAATCAAAAATCAGTAATATTCCTAGATGCCAACAGTGAACAATATGAAAAAGAAACAAAAAAGGAATCCCATTTACTATAGCTACACAGAAAATTAAATAGCTAAAAATTAACTAAAGAAGTGAAAGATCTCTATAATAAAGACTATAAAGCACTAATGAAAGAAATTGAAGAGGACACCCCAAAAATGAAAAAAATATGCATTGGAAGAATCAATATTGTTAAAATGTCCATAGTACCCAAAGCAATTCACAGATTCAATGCAATCCCTATAGAAATATCAATGACATTCTTAACAGAAATAGAAAAAAAAATCCTAAAATTTGTATGGAACCACAAAAGACCCAGAATAGTCAAATCTATCCTAAGAAAAAAGACAAAACTGATGGAATCACATTGTCTGAATTCAAATTATACTACAGAGCTATAGTAACCAAAGCAGCATGGTACAGACACATGGAACAATGAAACAGAATAGAAGATGCAGAAAAAAATACACACACCTGCAGTGAACTCATTTGTGATGAAGGTATCAAGAACATACAATGAGGAAAAGACTGTCTTCTCAATATATGATGCTGAGAAAACTGGATATCCACATGCTGAAGAATTAAACTAGATCCCTATCTCTCCATATACAAAAATTAAATCAAAATTGATTAAAGACTTAAATCTAAGACCTGGAACTATAAAACTACTACAAGAAATAATTGGGGAAAATCTCCAGGACACTTTTCTGGGCAAACATATATTGAGCAATACCCCACAAGCACAGGCCACCAAAGCAAAAATGCACACATGGGATCACATCAAGTTTAAAAGCTTCTGCACAGCAAAGGGCATAATAAACAAAGTGAACATAGAAGACAAAGAATGGGAGAAAATATCTGCAAACTACCTGTCTGACAAGGGATTAAAAAAACATAATATACAAGGAGCTCAAAGAACTCTATAGAAAAAAAATCTAATAATCAGATCAAAAAAATGGGCAAAAGATTTGCAAAAATGGCAAATAGGCATATGAAAAAGTGCTTAACATCATTATAGAAATGCAAATCAAAACTACAATGAGATATTATCTCACTCCAATTAAAATGGCTTATATCCAAAAGACAGACAATAACAAATACTAGTAGGGGTGTGGAGAAAAGGGAACACTGCTAATACAACCACTATGGAGAACAGTTTGGAGGTTCTTCAAAAAATTAAAAATTGAGCTACCATATGATCCAGCAATCCCACTGCTGAGTATATACCCAAAAGAAGGGAAATCAGTATAAAAAGAGATATCTGCGCTCTCATGTTTGTTGCAGCAGTGTTCACAATAGCCAAGGTTGGGAAGAAACCTAAGATTCCATCAACAGATAAATGGATAAAGAAAGTGTGGTACATATACACAGTGGAGTACTATTCAGCCATAAAAAGGAATGAGAACCCTCATTTGCAACAACATGGATGGAACTGGAGGTCATTATGTTAAGTAAAATGAGCCAGGCACAGAAATACAATGTTCTCACTTATTTGTAGGAAATAAAAATCAAAACAATTGAACTCATAGATATAGATCGCAGAAGGATGGTTACTATTATCCAGGAAGGGTAGTAGGGAGTTAGGGGGAGAGGGGTGGGGATGGTGAATGAGAACAAAAAATAGTTAGAAAAAATGGAAAAGACCAACAATTTGATCGCACAACGGAGTGACTATCGTCAATAATAACTTAATTGCAAATTAAAAAATAAAGAGTGTAATTAAATTGTTTGTAACTCAAAGGATAAATGCTTGAGGAGATGGATACCCCATTCCCCATGATGTGTTTATTTTGTATTCCATACTTGCATCAAAACATCTCATGTACCCCATAAATATATACACCTGGTATGTACTGTATGCGGGTACTATGAACCTACAAATAATAAAAGTAAAAATTTTGTTTACCAGCTCACTAGTCTCAGCATCTAGCTTTTTTCTTCACAGTTTTTCTTGATGTCTCTTTTCTCTTCATCCTGTATTATTTCTTTATTACATATGTACTATGTAATATTTATACATAATAATATTAAAATACTGAATAATATTTTCAATATCATAGTTAAAACGTGCTTAGCATCTATTTGCTTAGTGATATTTTAAATATTTTATATGAATTAAGCAATTCAGTCTTCACAAGAACCCTATGAGGTAGGTACTGTTATAATTTTCATGTTATATGTGGAGAAACTGATGTACAGTGTTGTTACTGACTTACCAAAATCTAATAGCTAGTAAGTGATGAAGCTGAGGTTTAAATCTATGCAGCTTGCTTCCTACATAAAACATGTTCTCTTTCCACAACATTATACTGGTAGAAAAATCAAAGAACACAGATAAATCAAAGTAAATATTATTTTAAAATCACACTTATTTCTACCTATCAGACATAGTCACTATTAACATTTTGGTTTTACTTTCCTTTATGTGTATGATTTTCATAGCATGATTAAATACGTATAATTTTGTAGCCAATTTTTAAGTAACAATATAGCATAAACAATGTTTCATGCCAAGCACACCTATGTATTATGATTCATAATGATTACATAGTACTAATTTATTTGGTTTACTATTCTTATGTAGGATTATTTTCTATTTTTTATTCTAATCAGTTTTGTGATAAAATTTTTATATAGTGTATATAGCCACATATGATTTGATTCTCTGTCCCCACCCAAATATCACCTTGAATTGTAATCTGCATAATCCCCCACGTGTTGTGGGAGAGACCCTGTGGGACGTAAGTGAATCATGGGAGTGGTTTCTCCCATGTTGTTCTCATGATAGTGACTGAGTTTTCATGAGATCTGATGGTTTTATAAATGTCTGGTATGTCTCCTTCTGGCACTCATTCTCTCTCATGCTGCCCTATGAAGAGGTGCCTTCCACCATGATTATGTTTCCTCAGGCCTCCCCAGTCATGTGGAACTGTGAATCAATTAAACCTTTTTTTATATATACAAATTACACAGTCTCAGGCATTTCCATAGCAGTGTGAGAACAGACTAATACAGTAAATTGGTACTGAGATAGTGGGGCACTGCTGTAAGAATACCCAAAAATGTGGAAGCAACTTTGGATGTGGGCAGTTTGGAGGGCTCAGAATAAATAAGACAAAATTATGGGAAAGTTTGGAATTTCCTAGTGACTTGGAGGGCTCAGAAGACAGCAAGATGGGAAAGTTTGGAACTTCCTAGTGACTTGTTGAATGTCTTTGACCAAAATGCTGATAGTGATACGGACAATGAAATGAAGGCTAAGGTGGTCTCAGATGGAGATGAAAAACTGGTTGGGAAGTGGAGTAAAGGTCAATCTTACAATATTTTAGCAAAGAGACTGGTGGCATTTTGCCCCTGCCCTAGACATCTGTGGAACTTTGAACTTGACATAGATGATTTAGGGAATCTGGTGGAAGAAATTTCTAAGCAGCAAAGGATTAAATATGTGACCTGGATTATCCTGAAAGCATTCAGATTTATGCATTCACAAGGAGATGGTTTGAAATTGGAACCTACGTTGAAAAGAAAAGTAGAGCATAAAAATTTGGAAAATTTGCAGCCTGATGATGCAAAAGAAAAGCAAAACCCATTTTATGGGGAGAAGTTAAAGCCTGCTACAGAAATTTGCATAAGTAACAAGGAGCCAAATGTTAATCACAAAGACAATGGGGAAAATGTCCTGAGGCCATGTGAGAGACTTTATAGCAGCCCCTCCTATCTCAGGCCCAGAGGCCTAGGAGGAAAAGATTGTGTGGCATGTCCCAAGCACCTCGCCCCCCTTCTCCGCTCTGTGCAGTCTCAGGACATGGTGCCCTACAACCCAGTTGCTTCAGCTAGAGCCATGATTAAAGGGAGTCAAGGTACAATTCAGGCCATTGTTTTAGAGGGTGCAAGCCACAACCCCTGGCAGCTTCCATGTGGTGTTGAGCCTGTGGGTGCACAGAAGTCACAAATTGAGGCTTGGGAACCTCCACCTAGATTTCAGGGGATGTATGGAAACTCCTGAATGTCCAGGCAGAAGTTTCCACAGGGGCAGAGCCCTCATGGAGAACCTCTGCTTGGGCAGTGCAGAAGGAAAATGTGGGGTTAGAGCCCCCACACAGAGTCCCCACTGGGGCACTGCCTATTGGAGTTATGAGAAGAGGGCCACCATTCTCCAGACTCCGGAATGGTAGATCTACTGAGAGTTTGCACTGTGCACCTGGAAAAGCCACAGACACTCAATGCCAGCCCATGAAAGCAGCTGGGAGAAGGGCTGTACCCTGCAAAGCCACAGGACTGGAGCTGCACAAGGCCATGGGAGCCCACCTCTTGCATCAGCATGCCCTGGATGTGAGACATGGTGTCAAAGGAGATTATTTTGGAACTTTAATGTTTAGTGACTGCCCTGTTGGATTTCAGAATTGCATGGGGCCTGTAGAGCCTTTGTTTTGGCGAATTTCTCCCATTTGGAATGGGTGTATTTATCCAATGCCTGTACCTCCATTGTATCTAGGAAGTAACTAACTTGCTTTTGATTTTACAGGCTCATAGGCAAAAGGGGCTTGCCTTGTCTCAGATGAGACTTTGGACTTGGACTTTGAGTTAATGCTGGAATGAGTTAGGACTTTGGAGGGCTATTGGAGGGGCTTAATTGTGTTTTGAACTGTGAGGACAAGAGATTTAGAAGTGACTAGGGGCAGAATTATATGGCTTGGCTCCACGTCCTCAAGCAAATCTCACCTTGAACTGTAATCCCCATAATCCCCACATGTCATGGGAGGGACTCCATAAGAGGTAATTGAATCATGGGGGTGGTTTCTCCCATGCCATTTTTACGACAGTGAGTGAGTTCTCATGAGATCTGATGGTTTTATAAGTGTCTGACATTTCCCCTGCTGGCACACATTCTCCTGCCACCCTGTGAAGAAATGCATTCCACCACGATTGTAAGTTTCCTGAGGCCTCCCCAGCTATGTGGAACTGTGACTCAATTAAAACTCTTTTCTTTATAAATTACCCAGTCTCATGTATTTCTTGACAGCAGATCACCTGAGGTCAGGAGTTTGAGACCAGCCTGGCCAACACAGAGAAATCCTGTCTCCACTAAAAATCCAAAAACTTAGCTGGGCATGGTGGCACATGCCTGTAATTCCAGCTGCTCAGGAGGGTGAGAGAATTGCTTAAACTTAGGTGGCAGAGGTTGCAATGAGCCAAGATCGTGCCATGACACTGCAGCCTGGGTGACAGAGCAATACTCCATATCAAAAGAAAGAAAGAAAGAAAAGAAAGAAAGAAAGGAAAGAAAGAAAAGAAATGAAAGAAAGAAAGAAAGAAGGAAAGAAAGAAAGAAGGAAAGAAGGAGAGAAAGGAAGGAAGAAGGAAAGAAAGGCATCGAAACAAAAACCATGTGATCATTTCCACAGAGGCTGAGAAAACATTCAATACAATTCAACGTCCATTTCTGATAAAAAAAAAACTCTCAGCTAAATGTGTATAGAGGGAATATACTGCAAAAACAATAAAGGCCATATATAACAAACCCATAGCTAATATCATACTGAATGGGGAAGATTTCAAAGGCCTATCTCTAATACTTAGAACAAGACAAGGGTGCCCACTTTTACCACTTTTATTCAACATTGTAATGGAAATTCTAGCCAGATAAATTAGGAAAGAGAAAAAAATTAAGGGCATAGAAACTGGGAAAGAAAAGTCAAATTATTCTTGTTTGCATATGACAGGATTTATATTTAAAATAGCCTAAATTCTCCACTAAAAACTGTTAGAACTAATGAACAAATTCAGTAAAGTGGCAGGATACAAAATCAACATGCAAAAACAGTAGCAGTTTTGTACACCAACAGTGAAAATCTGAAAAAAAAAAAAGAAACCAAAAAAGCAATCCAATTTACAATAGCTCCAAAAAGTAAAAGACACAGGAATAAAGTTAACCAAAGACTCTAATATGAAACCTATTAAAACACTTGTTACAGAAATTGAAAAGGACTCCAAAAATAGAAAAATATCCTATTCTCATTGATTAGATGAAGGAATATTGTTCAAATATCCATATTTTCCAAAGTGACCTTCAGATTCAATGCAATCCCTAGCAAAATATCAATGAAATTATTCACAAAGAATCATAAAATTCACATGAAGTCACAAAAGATGCTGAATAGCTAAAGCAAACCTGAGTAAAAAAAAGCAAAGCTGAGGCATCACACTACCTGACTTCAAACTATACAGAAAGCTATATAATAACCAAAACACCATGTTACTGACATTAAAAAATCCCCACATATATTAGTGGAACAGAATAAGGGAATGCAGAAATAAACTCACTCCCTATAGCCAACTGATTTTCAACAAAGGTGCCAAGAACATATATTGAGAAAATGACAATTTCTTCAATAAATGGTGCTGGAAAAACTAGATATTCATATGCAAAAGGGTAAAACTAGACCTCCATTTTTCACTATATACAAAAATCAAATCAAAATAAATGAAATATTTTAAGGTAAGTCCTGGATCTATGAAACTACCAGAAGAAAATATTGAGGAAATGCTTCATGATATTGGTCTGGACAAAGAGTTTCTGTGTAAGACCTTGAAAGCACAGGCAACAAAAGCAAAATACAGAAATGGGATTACATCAAGGTAAAAATCTTGTGCACAGGAAAAAAAATCAAAAAAGTTAAGTGATAACCTACAGAGTAAGAGAAAATATTCACAATCCATCTGAAATGAGATTAATGACCAAAATATATAAGGAACTGAAACTACTCAATAGCAAAATAAAAATAATCTAATTTAAAAATTGGCAAATAATCTGAATAGACATTTCAGAAAGAAGATACTAATGGCCAACAAGTGTATTTTTAGAAATACTCAACATTACTAATGATCATGGAAATGCAAATCAAAACCACAATGAGATATCAGCTCACCTCAGTTAAAATGGCTCTTATTACAAAGACAAATATAACAAATATTTTGTGATGATATAAATTAGTAGAGCCACTATGGAAAATAGTATGGATGTTCCTCAAGAAAACTAAAAATAAAACTACTACATGTCCCAGCATTCCCAGTACTGAGTATATATCCAAAAGAAAGGAAATTAATATATCAAAGAAATATCAGCACTTCAGTGTTTATTGCACTATTCACAATAGCCTAGATATGGAAATAATCTTAGTGTTCATCAACATTCAAGTGGATGAAGGAAATGTGGTCTATAATTGCAGCAACATGGATGGAATTTGAGGACATTATGTAAAGTGAAATGAGTCAGGCACAGATAAACGAACATTGCATGTTCTCACTCATATGTGGGACCTAAAAAGGGTGATCTTATGAAGGTAGAGAGTAAAATGATGGCTATCAGTCTTGGAAGTGTTGGGAGGAAGAGGGGTGAAGGGAGGTTGGTTAATGGGTACAACAATACAGTTAGATAGAAGGAATGAACTCTAGTGTTTAATAAAACTATAAGATAACTATAGATAATACTTTATTATGAATTTCAAAAGAGCTAGAAAAAAAGATTTGAAATAGTTTCAAAACAAAGAATTAGTCAATGTTTGAGGTCACAGATATCCTAATTACCCTCATATGATTAATATACATTGTATGTGTATATCAGAATATAACATATACCTGACAGATATGTAAAAGTATTAAGTATTAATAAAAATATTTAAAAATTTAAGAAGAGAAAGTACAATAAGGACTTTGCCATATTAAAAATAAAAGACTGAGCATATTTTGCCAGCAAAACTGCCTTACTAGAAACACTAAATGAGGGAAAGGCAGTCACACTAGATGGTACCTTGATCCACACAAAGAAATAGTGCCAGTAAAAGTATTATAAATATATAGATAACTTTTGAAAATGTGTAAATATTTTCCTTTATTCTGATTTTAAAATATGTAAAAGATAACCACATAAAAGATAATTATAAAGTGCATTATTAGAGTTGTAAAATATTGGCATAGTATGTATAAAAACAATTACATACATGAGGGAATGTTATCAAACTCTATTAGGGAATATTTTTATATTTTACTATAATTAAGATAAAGAAGGTAATGATAACTAAAGGTAGATATTATAATTTATTGAACAACAATTAAGGAAATAACTAAAAATAGTAAACAACAATACTAACACAAAGTATATAAACTGGTACACTAGAAAATATTAATTTACAGTGAGGAGGAATATTTCCCACCAAGAGACTGGGACATCTGGATATCTGGGAAACTCTGAGCAGATCTTCAGAGGGAAGCCATTGAGAGTGCATGGTGGGAGAAAGCAGAAGCTGGGGTGAAGGGGGACAAAGCTGGGAACCTTTCTTGGGGTGACCAAGTGCCAGAACTTGTTCCTGGTCCCTCAATAACTCCTGAGGAAGGGATGAGTTGAACAGGTAAGAAGTGACATAGACCTCCAGAATTGTAGCAGCAGGAGATTCCATGACCTCCAGAAACACTGGACCTGGCAGAGAGAGAGCTGCTCAGAGAGGTGCAAAGGCAGGACTCCAGCCTGTGCAGAGCCAAGAAGATTTGGCATAAGAATGGCTGGAGTGGAGCACAGCCAGAGATGGCCATCCCCCAAGGCTCACCATGCATCTTTAGGAGAATTTAGCCTTAGGGTTACTGTCAGACCTGGACAAAGCAGGGGAGCCTTGCCTGTGGGATGGAGCACCCTCCCCACTGCTGTGCAAGTACATGTGCACAGATGGACCTCACCACTCCTACCCCACCAACATGGCTGCACACACAACCTGTGCATTCGTGCCATTGGTGGCAGCACACACAAAGACCAGCAACCCCCCTCATTCTTTGCCACTCATGCCACTGGCATAAACGTGCACATGGATGCTGACAATGCCACCCACACAGGTACCTGGCTCTAGCATGTGTAGCCCACTGGACTGTTGCAGTTGCTGGCACACATGACAAGCACAGATTCCGCTGCCATTATCCTGATGAAACACTTTGGCTGAAACCACCCATCAGAATGTAAGTGGACAGAGGAAAAAAAATTGAAAGCCCCACATAAATGATAGCAAGTTCAAAAAAGAAGTCTCAGCTCCCTCAGAATACCAGGAATCAGCAGAAGAACTCTAGCAATGGAAAAAGGCAGAGTATTACATTACCTCCAAAGGATTGCACTTGCTCCCCAGCAATGGATCATTACTAGATTGAGGTGTCTGAAATGACAAATATAGAATTCAGAATATGGATGGCAATGAAATTCAATAAGATGCAAGAGAAGGTTGAAATCCAATACAAAGAAGTCAGGAAAATGATCAAAGATTTGAAAAATAACAGATCTCTACTAACAAATAACTAAACAGAACTTCTGGAGATAAAAAATTCACTACAGAAATTTCAAAGCACAGTGGTAAGCCTTAAAAATGGAGTATATCAAGCAGAAGAAAGAATTTCAGAGCTCAAAGACTGGTATTTCAAACCAACCCGGTCAGACAAAAATAAGGAGAAAAGAATTTTAAGAAAACAAAGGCTTTGAGAAATATGAGATTATGTAAAGGGATCAAACCTATGAATTATTGGCATTCCTGGAAGAGAGGAGAAGAATTTAAGCAGCTTGAAAAATGTATTTAAAAATATAATCTGGGATAATTTCTCCAACTTTGCTAGAGTGGTCAATAGGAAGATATAAGAAATCAAGAGAACTCCTGAGAGACACTATAAAAGACAGCCATCCACGAGGCACATAGTCATAAGACTGTTTAAAAAAATGGAAAAGAAGAAAATCTTTAAGTCAGTTAGAGAATAGAACCATATTACCTATAAACGGTATCCCATCACACTAACAACAGACTTCTCAGAGGAAAACTTACAATGCAGAAGAAATTCAGGGCCTATTTTTGGCATTCTTAAAAACAATGAAAGTGAAGAATTTTATATCTCTTCCAGCTAAACCTTATAAATAGAGGAGATATAAAGTTTTTTTTTTCCCCAGGCAAGCAATCACTAAAAGAACTTGTCACCACCAGACCAGATCTACAAGAGATACTTAAGGAAATTCTAAACATGGAAACAAAAGAATGATACTTGCTACCATAAAAGCACAAGAAAATGCATAGTCTACAGACAAAGCAGCTAGCTAACAGCACTACAAGAGTAACAAAATCTCACATATGAATATTAACCTTGAATATAAATGGCCTAAATTTTCCACTTAAAAGACTTTGGGTGTCAAATTAGATTAAAGAAACAATACCCAACCTTCTGCTGTCTTCAAGGAATCAATCAAACATGTAATGGCATCCATAGGCTCAAAGTAAAGGGATGAAGAAAGATTTATCACACAAATGGAAAACAAAAAAGAGCAAAGATTGCTATTCTTATATCAGATAAAACAGTCCTTAAAACAACAACAGTTAAAAAGGACAAAGGCAAGACAAAATGATACAGGGTTCAATTCAAAAAGAAGATTTAACTATTTAAATATAAATGAGACAAACATTGGAGCACCCAGATTTATAAAACAATTACTGCTAAACCTAAGAAAATACTTAGCCACACACAAACAGTGGGGGACTTCAACACCACAATGAAGGCATTAGACAGATTATTGAGGCAAAATACTAAAAAAGAAGTTCTGGACTTAAATTTACCACTTGACCCATTGAAACTAATACATCTACAGAATAATCCACTTAACCACAGAATATACATTCTTCTCATCTGCACGTGGATCATAATCTAATGTTGACCACATGCTGGGTCATACAGCAAGTCTCAATAAATTTAAGAATATCAAAATCAAACCAAGCATCTTCTCAAAATAGTGGAATAATAATGAAAATTAATACCCAGGTGAGCTCTCAAAACCAAAAAATACATGGAAACTAAACAATTTGCTACAGAATGACCTTTGAGTAAACAACAAAAGTAATGCAGAAATTAAAAAAAATTATTTGAAAGAAATAAAAAGAGTGACACAATATACCAAAGCCGCTGGGATGCAGCAAAAGCAACGTTAAGGGGAGAGTTCATAGTGTTAAACGCCTACATCAAGAAGATAGAAAGATCTCAAGTTAACAACTTTACATCACACCTAGAAGAACTAGAAAAACAAAAACAAACTAAACCCAAACTTAGCAGAAGATAAATAATTAAAATCTGAGCAGAAATAAACAAACTTGAGACTAACAAAATTTCATAAAAGATCAACATAATGAAAAGATTGTTCTTTGAAAGGATAAATAAGATGAATAGACCACTAGGCTAGATAAACAAAGAAAAAAAGAGAGAAGACCCAAATAAGCACAATCAGAAATGATGAAGGTAGCATCCCAACCAATTCCAAAGAAATACAAAAAAAAAAAAAAATCTGGAGACTACTATGAACACTTCTATGCACAGAGTTCCTAGATGAAATGTATACATTCCTGAAAAAATATCTTAAGATTGAACCAGGAAGAAGTAGAAACCCTGAACAGAATAATAATGAGTTGCAAAATTGAATCAGTAATTAAATACTAACCAACCAAAAACATCCCTGAAAACAGATGGATTCACTGCTGAATTCTACCAAATGTACAACGAAGAGCTGGTACCAATTCTACTGAAGAATTTCCAAAAAATCGAGTGTAAATTCTTCCCTAAGTCATTATATGAAACCAATATTATCTTGATACAAAAATCTGGTAAAGACATAACAAAAGTATCAAACTAATGGCCAATAACCCTGATAAATATAGATGCAAATATCCTCAACAAATCACAAGCAAACCAAATTCAGTAGCACATCAAAAGGTAAATTCACTTTGATTAAATAGGCCTTATTCCTGAGATTAAAGGTTGGTTCAACATATGCAAATCAATAAATGTGACTCAACACCTAAACAGAATTAAAAACAAAAACACATGATCATCTCAATACACACAGAAAAAGCTTCCAATGAAATGCAATATCCCTTCATGATAAAAACCCTCAATAAACTAGGCATCCAAGGAACATACCTCAAATTATTAAGAGCCACTTCTGAAAAATCCAAAGCCAACATCATGATGAATTGGCAAAAGCTGGAAGTATTCCCTGGATAACCAAAACAAGAGAAGGATACCCACTATCATCAATCCTATTCAGTATAGTACTGGAAGTTGTAGGCAGAGCAATCTAGCAAAAGAAAAAAATAAAAAGCATTCAAATAGAAAAATAGGAAGTCAAATATTATCTCTTTGATGACAAGATTATATACCTAAAAAACCCTAAATATTCTGCCAAAACATTCTTAAACGTGATAAAATGACTTCAATAAAGTTTCAAGATACAAAATCAACACAGAAAAATCAGTGGCACTTCTATATGCCACTGATATAAGCTGATAAATGAATTAAGAATGCAATTCCATTTACAATAGTCCCAAAAAGAAAATATTTACGAATACATTTAACCAAGGAAGGGAAAGATCTCTATGAGTAGAACTACAAAACATTCTTGAAGGAAATCACAGGTGACACGAACAAATAAAAAAAATTCCTCACTCATGCATAGGAAGAATTAAGTTCATTAAAATGACAGTACTACCTAAAGCAACCTACAAATACAATGCAATTCCTATCAAATTACCAATGCCATTTTTCACATAGTTAGAAGAAATCATTTTAAAATTCATCTGGAACCAATAAAAGAGCCTGAATATCTAAGCAATCCTAGGCAAAAAGAACAAAGCCAGAGGTGTCACATTACCCAACTTCAGACTATATTGTAAAGCTGCAGTAATCAAAATAGCATGGTACCGGTAAACAAATAGACACATTCACTAATGCAACAGTATAAAGAACCTAGAATTCAAGCCACACATCTACAACCAATTGATTTCAATGAAGTCAACAACAACAACAACAAAAACAATGGAGAAAGGATATCCTATTCTTTAAACAGTGCTGGGAAAACTAGCTAGCCATATGTACAGGAATGAAACTGGACCCCTACCTCTAAGCATATACAAAAATTATCTCAAGATAGATTTAAAAATTAAAAGTAATAACTGAAACTAGAAAAATCCTAGAACAGAGCCTAGGAAATACTCTTCTGGAATATTGATTTAGGCAAAGAATTTATCACTAAGACCTCAAAAGCAAATGCAACAAAAACAAATATTGACAACTAGGACCTAATTAATCTAAAGATTCTCTTCACAGCAAAAGAAATGATCAACAGAGTAAAAAGATAACCAACAGAATGGGATAAAATATTTGTAAACTATAAATCTGAAAGGACTGATATCCTAAATCCAATAGCCCCTTTAAAACGTGGGAAAAGGACATGAACAGACACCTCTCAAAAGAAGACATGCAAGTGGCCAACAAACAAATTTTAAAATGCTCAACATCACTTAATTATTAGAGAAATGCAAATCAAAACCACGATGTGATACCACCTCACATCAGTCAGAATGGCTATTTTTAAAAAGTCAAAAATTACAGATGTTGGTGAGGTTGCAGAGAATAGGGCACGCTAATACACTGTTTGTGGGATTGTATATTAGTTCAGCCCCTATGGAAAGGAGTTTGGAGATTTTTCAAAGAATAAAAAATATAATTAACATTTGCCTCTGCAATCCCATTACTGTATACATATCCAAGGGAAGATAAATTGTTCTTTCAAAAAGCTATCACCTGCACTTGTATATTTCTTACAGCATGATATAGTTAGGTCTTGTGTCCCCACCCAAATCTCATCTTGAATTGTAATCCCTATGATCCCCACGTGTCAAGGTAGAGACGAGGTGGAGGTAATTAAATCATGGGGTGGTTCCCTCATGCTGTTCTCATGATAATGAGTTCTCATGAGATCTGATGGTTTTATAAGAGGCTCTTCCCAATTCACTTGGCACTTCTCCTTCCTGCTGCCTGGTGAAGAAGGTGCCTTGCTTTTCCTTCACCTTCTGCCATGATTGTAAGTTTCCTGAGGCCTCCTCAGCCATGCTGAACTGTGAGTCAATTAAACCTCTTTCCTTTATGAATCACTCAGTCTCAGGCAGTTCTTCATAGCAGCAGGAAAACAGACTAATACACCACACTATTCACAATAGCAAAGACATCGAATTGACCTAGGTGCCCATCAGCAGTGGACTAGATAAAGAAAATCTGGTATATACACACAATGTAATACTACACAGCCATAAAAAGGAATAAAATTATGTCCTTTGCAGCAACATGGATGCAGCTGGAGGCCACTATACTGGAGGTGATTAAGCTAGTATTTAGAAAACTAAATAACATATGTTCTCACCTGTAAGTAAGAGCTAAAGACTGGGTACACATGAACATAAAGATGATAACAATAGACACTGGAAAACTTCAAAAGGAGGGACGGAGAGAGGGGTGCCAATGTTGAAAAACTACCTATTGTGTACTATGTTCACTATTTGGGTGGTGGCTTCAATAGAATTCCAGACCTCAGAATCACACAATATATTTACGTAATGAACTTGCACATATACCCCTTGAATCAAAAGTAAAAAATAAATACATTTGAGGAAAGTTTGAGTTTTCAAAATACAGCTTTTTTTTTTTTTTTCTATGGAGTCTTGCTCTGTTGCCCAGGCTTCAGCCTTCTGAGTAGCTGAAATTACAGGCATGCACCACCATACCTGGCTAATTTTTGTATTTTTAGTAGAGACAGGGTTTCACCATGTTAGCCAGGGTGGTCTCAAACTCCTGACCTCAGGGATCCACCCGCCTTGGCATCCCAGAGTGCTGGGATTACAGGCGTGAGCCACTGCGCTCAGTCAAAATAACAGCTTTTTAAATCATCCTAAGTGTTACACAGTTCTATAGAATTTCTTATTGTCAATTAGTTCATTAAATATTGCTTTCACTTTGTTAAAAATCATTTAAGAATCTTAAATTAAGGTTTCAATTGTTATAGCACCAAAATAAACTTGAACTTCAATTTGAGTAAGTAGAGTACCACAGTAGAGAAAGGCTTATCTTGAAAACATTTGCAGGTATGGCATCTCTCTAATGAAGTGAAATACAATGAGATTGAGAAAAGGTATGACTGATTTTTTGAGAAAGTGCCTGTGAAAATATTTGAGCCAAAATATTTATACATTTCAAAATAATAAAAGAAAAACAAAAACACCATTGAAGATATCCTCCATTAAAAAAAAAAATTTCTGAGTTTATCAGTTATCTCATAGCTATAGAAGTATTTTCTCAAGTACACATATTATGATCTATAGATAAGTCCAGTGTTAAAAAAAATCAAATTTACCAATCTTATATTGCCTCTTTGAAGAATATTGAAAGACATTTCCTAACTAAAAATAAAATAAGATCATATAAAATATATCTTCCAGGAAAACACCATTGGCATGGCATTAAAGAAAGACCATGCTAAGAAACTGACTGAAGTATAAGACTATATACCAACAATTATTTCTATGCTTATGAAAGTTTTAATATTTAGATAATTCGTATAGAATATTTTCTTTATTTAATTTACTTACAGTTTTTAGAAATAATTTCATTTTTGATATAATTTTTGAATGGAAAAACTATATAAATCCACCAATAACATAAAACCAACTAGTAGGGCAATATATAAATATTCTTATTTACATAATTTTAGTTAATGTTACTGTCTTCATTCTCCTTTGAAAGTTTCCTCATTTGTATGATAAACCATATGATAAAGCAAGTCCCATTAAGCAAAATTTTGATGGGAAACATAAATGGATGCATCAGGTTTTCACCACCAGAAGTTCCATTAAAATTTACTTCAAAAACTAAACATGCCTTATGGATTACCTATGCCACTGCCCTACATGAATAAATAAATAAATAAATGGTCAATTAAACTCCAGTTTCATACAATTAAACACCCAATGAATTTTCACCAATCAAGTGATATGGTATATGGATAAAATCATCCTGAGAATAGGTCTCTCTACAATTTACCTTCACATTTTACTTTATTCCTAATAGAAAGTCAGAATATCAATTAATAGACTATTCCTGCAGTATAACACCAAATAAATTTCCAAATCCATTTGAATATACTAACTTCTTTCTGTAAAAGTTAAATTTAAATAATTACGTTTGATTTAAAATGTGTTAAGTAATTAATTTAATCCCGTTTCACTTTCAATTCTTTGTGTCACAATAACTAACAATCATCTGTGAACTAAGAATCATCATATTAAATCTTTTCTTTTTCAGCTTTTTAAAATTACTTTGAGGGGACCAATGACTCCATTTGGTTCATATAACCATAAATTCCCCCATCAACATTTCAACTTATCATAATTGATGATGAGTGATTAACTAAATTTTTCCTTCCAGTTTAATCTTACCCAAATCATTTTTCTGACAAATCCAGGCAATGCTCATTCCTCTATCCTTCACTTTCTTTTCACTTATATGCAAAACACAAATAAGTACACAAGTTCAATTTACAAAATTTTTCTCTGATTGATTGTAACTGGTAATATTGACTCCTCAACAACATTATAAATTCCTGAGGCTAACAAAATTTATTTTTCCATGTAATTTTATTGATCAATCCTCCCAAATTATTATTTTGCTATAGCTCATGTACTTAACGTTAGAATAACCATGTCACAATCAGATATTGATATGTGACAATAAGGAAACAAATATAAATATATTCACTCTAAAATAAATCAAGCATATTTCCTGACCATTTTATAAATTGTAATCTTCTTCAGAGCAAGCCATTATTTAAAAAACAAAATATGAAATAAAATAAAGGATATATCTAAGGCATATTGTTAATGATTTTCTTTGAAACAGTTCATCAGAAGATACAAGATGATGTTTGGAGGTTGTTTGCAATTTAATTGCATTTCCATTTTGTTTTCTTGGCTTGTTGAGTAATCTGCTCCATAATGTGTTTTTATAATTGAGGGAGATGAAAAGTGAATTTAATAAAGACGCATAATTCATTTTTCTTTTTAACTGGTGCTTCTGTACACATTTTATGCTGTCTTCCTGTAGAATTTTAAAATTCAAAGAAGACTTTGCAGATGGTATTTAAAATGTTTTTCTCTAAGTGGTTTCTGTCCACAGTATTATGTTCCATGTCGTACAAGACTTAAAATCTTGAGAAGCAAGAATGTGTTGTCATAAGTTTTTCTTTTATTCTAGCTTAAATAAATAGAACATAAATGGACATTTTAGAAGTGACTCACATAAGTTTAGTTAAAATCAAATACTTTATCTAATACCCAGAAACATGGATGAGATTTCACACAAGTATTTTGAACTTTTAAAAAAACCGGTTCCTTGTATAACAAAAAACTTTGGTTTCGGAGATTTCCAAGAAAGATATCTAGGCATTATATGACAATTCAGTTTAGTTATATCACATGCTTCCGCACCTGGCCTGAATATACATGAACTGCTATACTCAACCAAATAAACCCTTATAAATTAAAAATCTTCCCTCCTACTTTAGAATTACTGGCACAGAAAACTCAAGGAATTGCCAAATAATTATCCCAATTAAATGTGTAATTGATGTATAAATCAGAAATTCTTTTATCAGGTTTTATAACTGATCCCATTTCTCATATATGTCAAAATATTCAAAATAATTTAACTTAAATTTAGATAAATATATGAGATGTGTGATACATAGAGGGATAGATTGATGGATAGATTAGATAGATATATTAGGTAGTTAGATAAATAGGTAGATAGATAGATAGATGTTAAGAGAAAGTTTTGGCATGAAAAATAAAAGCTAGAGAGTATTATAGCTCCATACTGAAGTCTTTTGAGGGCTTAACTAAATAATCCACACTAGATTGCTTCAAATATTATGTAAATCAATTAAAGTGACAAACATAACATTGTGGCTTCTGGATATAACAGGACAACTTCTCAGCACAGGTAAATAGACTTCATTTGTTGATTCCTGTGTCTGCACATAAATACTTTATTCCTACTGTGAGCTCAGGGACAAAGTAGGTTCTTTGGGTGGAACATTAGATAAGCAAAAGCCTTATTCTGATCCTTAAGAAGCCTTTATTGGTTGGAAAGACACCACCACCACCACCACCACACACACAAGCAAATCCTTCAAACTCAGTTACAAAAAATTTATTAACCAATTTATATACAAACATGAGTAAATATGATGACCTTCCAATGTCTGCATCAACTAAAATATTCTTATTCTCACGATCTTCATTTTTCCTTTCAGAAGAAGCATGAGTAAGATTTTGACATATTTAAAAGGAAGAAGCATAGGAGGAAATGTTTATTTGCTAGATTTTATATTACAGGTAGTTGTTTTCTTTCATATTGCTCTTTTATTTTGTTCTAGTCTTAAATAAAGAACTTGCTTCTTTATAAAATTGATTTTTAAAACCTTAATATGGATTTACTTAGCCAAAGCTTATTATATCTTCTTGGCTTTGATTTTATATGTTACAAAGTAGCACTTGATGATTTTTTTGGTGGGCAAAAACCCTATTTGAGCATGATTGTTAGGCTATGACACTGAATCAAGTGGTTTTAAACATTAGCAAGTGCTTGATGATGAATAACTGTTAAATACAGTTTTGAGGACCACTGGTTTTTAAACCCAATCATACTGTTAAAAAAAGAAGCAGCAGCAGCAAAAGAGTAAGCTAATTGTAAGATGTGGCTAAAAGAAGCTAATCTATTCTTAACCTCACTTCATAAATGACAGCAAAATTAAATGGAGACAATCATGAATCACAGGAGGATGAGAATTGGGTAACTAATTGGCCTATTTTCTGTGCTGTCAGAATCCTCTCAAGCAATTTTCTTCAATTATAATTACAAATCAGCATGCTATTTCTTCCATATGAACTATCCATTGCCTGAGGTATCCTGGGATAACTCATGATGAATTATTGGAGAATATTTTTTACTAGTGAATAATTACAGGAAGTTCACAGTGAACTATCAGCATTAAGACTCTAAAAGTCCATGATTTTAAAAATCTACAAAAGAAATCATTACATGCAAAGCACTGAGTGCCGTGGTCATCATCAAGTATTAGGTTAATCTTGAAACTGTATGAAACACAACAAAGCAAAACAGAAACCCAAATATTGCCCCTATATGCTTATCTCTCTGCTGAATATACTGGGCCCACAGTGAGTCAAATAAATGCTATGCTAGACAGAGACTGCTCACAGTTTCAGACTGGGTTGTGCCTTTTTCTGTAATTTCAGTTCAATCAATTCTGTTACTCAGAGTGACTTATATACTCGCTTACATCACCTGGTTATATGGATGACTAAGACATAAAATCTTGTCCTCCATACATGAACATCTGTATTGTATTCTGGAAATAAAACACTGTAGTTTCAGGTTTTCACTGGTTTTTACAAAAATAATTAGCCAAATGTTCTATTATCTCCAAAGTTCATCTTTCTTTTTTATAAGTAAGGTAGTTGTTTGACAAGCAGATTTCAAAAACTTCCAGAGAAGTGACTGTATTAGTTTGTTCACAGACTGCTATAAAGATATACCCAAGAATGGGTAATTTATAATGGAAAGAGGTTTAATTGACTTGCAGATCCACATAGCTGGGGAGGCCTCAGGAAACTTTCAATCATGGTAGAAGGTGAAGGGGCAGCAAGGACCTTCTTCACATGGCAGCAGAAGAGAGAAGTGCCAGTGCAGGAAAAACAATCATTTATAAAACCCTCAGATCTCCTGAGAATTCACTCACTATCATGAGAACAGCATGGGGGAAACTGCCCCATAATCCAATCACTTCCCATCAGGTCTCCCCCTAAACACCTGGGGATTACAATTCAAAATGAGATTTGGGTGGGAACACAAAGCATAACCATATAATTCTGCCCCTGGCCCCTCCCAAATCCCACGTCCTCATACTTAAAAATCAATCATGCCTTCCCAACAGTATCCCAAAGTCTCAACTCATTTCAGCATTAGCCCAAAAGTCCAAGTCAAAAGTCTCATCTGAGACAAGTCCCTTCTACCTATGAGCCAGTAAAATCAAACACAAGTTAGTTACTTCCAAGATACAATAGGGGTACAGGCATGGGTTAAATGATCCTATTCCCAAAGGGAGAAATTGGCCAAAACAAAGAGGCTACAGGCCCCACCCCATGCAAGTCCAAAATCCAGCAGGGAAATCATTAAATCTTAAAGCTCCAAAATAATTTCCCTTGACTCCATGTCTCACATCCAGGGAATGCTGATGCAAAGGGTGGGCTCCCATGGCCTTGGGTGGCTCTACCACTGTGACTTTGCAAGGTACAGCCCCCCACATCAGCTGCTTTCATAGCTGGCCTTGAGTGCAGCTTTTCCAGGCACACAGTACAAGCTGTTGGTGGATCTACCATTCTGGGGGGTCTGGAGGATGGTGGCCCTTTTCTCATGGCTCCTCTAGGCAGTGACCCAGTGGGGACTCTGTGTGGGGGATTCAACCCCACATTTCCCCTTTGCACTGCCCTAGCAGAGGTTCCCCTTGAGGACTTCACCCCTGCAGCAGACTTCTGCCTGAACATCCAGACATTTCCATACATCCTCTGAAATCTAGGTGGAGGTTCCCAAGCCTCAATTCTGGACTTCTGTGCACATGCAAGCCCAACACCAAACCACATGGAAACTGCCAAGGCTTGGGGCTTTCACTCTGTGAAGCAACAGCCCGAGCTCTACATTGGCCCCTTTTAGCCATGACTAGAGCTGGAGCAGATGGGACACAGGGCACCAAGTCCAAAGGCTGCACAGAGCTGGGGGACCCTGGACCAAGCCCAGAAAACCATTTTTCCCTCCTAGGCCTCTGGGCCTGTGATGGGAGGGGCTGCTGCCAAGATCTCTGACATGCTGTGGAGGCATTTTCCTCATTGTCTTGGTGATTAACATTTGGCTCCTCGTTACTTATGCAAATTTCTGCAGTGGGCTTGAATTTCTCCCCAGAAAATGGGTTTTTCTTTTTCTATTGCATTGTCAGGCTGCAAATTTTCCAAACTTTGTGCTTTGCTTGTCTTTTAACATAAATTCAATTTTAGATTAACTCTCTCAAGTTCAAAGTTCCACAGATCTCTAGGTCAGGGGCAAAATGTCCCCAAAGTCTTTGCTAAAGCATAGCAAGAGTGCCTTTGCTCCAGTTTGAATAAGTTCTTCATTTTCATCTGAGACCACCTCAGCCCAGACTTCATTGTCCACATCATTATTGGCATTTTAGTCAAAACCATTTAACAAGTCTCTAGCAAGTTCTAAACTTTCCCACATCTTCCTGTCTTCTGAGCCCTCCAAACTGTTTCAACATCTGCTTCTTACCCAGTTCCAAAGTCACTTCCACATTTTCAGGTATCTTTATAGCAGTACCCCACTCTCTGCAGTACCAATTTACTGTATTAGTCTGTTCTCATGCTGCTATAAAGAAATAGCCAAGACTGGGTAATTTATAAAGGAAAGAGGTTTAATTGACTTGCTGTTCCACATGGCTGTGGAGGCCTCAGGAAACTTATAATCATGGTGGAAGGCAAAGGGGAAGCAAGAACCTTCTTCACATGGTGGCAGGAAAGAGAAGAGCCAGTGCAGGAAAAATTACCATTGATAAAACCATCAGATCTTGTGAGAATTCACTCACTATCACAAGAACAGCATAGGGGAAACCATCCCCATAATCCAATCACTTCCCATCAGGTCTCCCCCTAAACACCTGAGGATTAGAATTCAAGATGAGATTTGGGTGTGGACACGCAGTCTAACCATATCATTGACCATATTTTCTATGGCAATATCCAGTTGCAAAAAGGAACCTATAAAGTACCATCTATGTATTTTTAAAACATTCTTTTTACTTTTAAAAATCTGATTTGTCATCTGGTATGTTAAAATCCATGTAATAAGAACACATTACTAGGATGTCAAATCCATTTTATTATACCATCATGAAATTTAATTAGAATTAGGTAACTAATACTATACAGTATTTTAAGTCTGTTTTTAGCTCTTTCTTCAGAGAATTTATTTGGGGATTTTATACAGAATGTACATTCAATAAACATTTTGATAGATGAAATTTTTAAAGCATAGACCTATTAGGTATGACACACAAATTTATACATAAAAGGGGGAAGGTACATGATAAAAGTAAAGTTAACCCTTGGCATTTATATGACTTCTCTGGGGAAATAAGATTCAATTGAAGGTCAATAACTATTTAGACAGCTAAATAAAGGTTTTGAGGAGACACGAACACATCTTCTGTAAGAATCTGGTAAATGCCTACAAATGCAACTTGGAATATGCAAGCATATCATATATTTTTCAAAGTAGATTGAACTCTAAAAACTATTTGGCACCTCAAACAAAGCTCTATTTATTCTTTAATTTTGTCTGATTTTTGTCTTGACATTTGTTACTGTTACTACAGAAAATCTGCACATCAAAGTGTGAGTTTAATGTGGCAGATTTTATTGTCTTTTTTGTCATTTTAGTGCTTCGTGTTTTTAAGAATTTGATTGGACATCATATTGAAAAGAATTTAATCTACCTAGCAGAGCAGGAGTTCATATTTTTAAAATCATAAAGCAAATATTTTGTGTAACTCAAAATCAAACCATGTATACAATGACTAAATTTAGGTAGGAGTTTGATAATACTGAACATTTTTGGAATTGCAGTTATATGTAAATTGTATGACCTAACCAATACCGATGTATCCTTTTTAGATTTGAAAGTTTGTGAAGGCAAAGCCCTTGCTTGTTTGGTTTACCTCATAATATAGTGCTAAGACAGCACTTAGCAACACAGTGTTTACTTGATAAATATGTGTTGAATGCATTCTTGAATAAGTTATTGAAATAAAAAAACAAAATGTCAAGATAAAACATCTTTATAAAAACAGGAAAAAAGCCTCTCTCCTCCAGTAGGCCACCCAAGATGCTGAAAAGAAAGGCCAAGAAAAAGAAGGTGGGCCTAGGCCCCTGTGGTTGTGAGGAAACAGGAGGGCAAAAAGGTGGTAAATCTCCTGTTTGAGAAAAGACCCAATAATTTGGGTACTGGACAGGACATCTAGCCCAAAAGGGAGCTCATCCACCTTGTCAAACAGCCCTGCTACATCCAGCTGCCACAGCAAAAGCCTGTCTCCTATAAGCAGTTGAAAGTGCTTCACAAAATTAACCAGTCCACACAGGCGTTGGACCACCAAACAGCTACTTATCTGCTTAAGCTTGCCCACAAGTACAGACAAGAGGCAAAGCAAGGGAAGCAGCGCATACTGTTGGATCCAGGTAGAGAAGAAAGCTGCCAGCAATGGGGATGTCTCCACTAAGAGACGTCCAGTCCTTCCAGCAGGTGTTAACACTGTCACTTCCTTGGTGAAGAACAAGAAGGCTCAGCTGGTGGTTACTGTACATAACATGGATCTCATAGAACTGGTTATGTTTCTGCCTGCTATGTGATGTTAGGTGGAGATTTCTTACTGGATTATCAAGGAGAAGGCCAGATGGGGACAACAAATCCAGAGGAAGACTTACACCACCACTGCCTTCACACCGGTTAACTCGGAAGACATAAGGAGCTCTGGCTAAGCTGGTGGGCACAATGGCAGATATAATGAGATCTGCCATCTCTAGAGAGGCAAGTTCTGGACCCAAAATCTGTGACTCAAATTGCCAATCTGGAAAAGGCAAAGTCTAAAATAACTTGCCACTAAAGTGAGTGAAATGTACACTGTTTTTTTGTACATAAAAATAATGAAAATTCTCATTCAAAAAGTTAAAACATCATGCTAGTTTTCAAACTTGGAACTTACCTATGAACCACAGTAGGATAAGTTTAAAAAACTAGTTATTTGAGAGAAAGACTTGTTCCATTTGTAATGGTGCCACATGAAATTTGTATTTATATTTCCACATACACACACACTCACACGTTTGCACTGCCACACTGTAGGAAATTTGTATATTTTATTACCTCCACTTGAGAACATTTTAAAAGTTTAGTTTAGTTTAATAATAATTTTTCAACATTTTTACCCGATTTTTTGACAAGAAGACAATGCTGTTTTAATTAACAATTATATATTTTTTCTTAAATCAACAATGACTCTCTTGAAAATTTGGTGAGAGATATAAAGTTCTATTTCTGCATGAATAGTAGTGACTAATCGAATAGAAAATAATTCAATCTACTCAAAACTTACATGAGCTTAAGATTTTTTTTTCTTTTTGAAATGGACTAAACAGAAAAGACATAGTAACTGACATGTTCAGGTAAGAATATTTAATTTTTCTGAATAGGACAAGTCAAGATTTTAAGTTCCAGGAAAATAAAAATGTTTTCACTTTACAACTTCTATTAGATTTGTATGACTGATAAACTTAAGGATTTATATTTGATATTGTTTTTTCTTTGTTTTGATCTTTTTAAATGAAATGTTTGTGTGTCTATATTAGCAACAAAATGTCATGCCTGATATTCCCACTTAATCCTTCAACTATTACAACTCAGGTACATTTTGTAAATCTTACAAGATTGACTGACATGCACATCTGGCACTTTATTTGGATAACCACATAATCTGAAAAATGGTTGAAGTTTTTTATGTATAAACCAAGATGAATATGAGTGCCATCTTGAAAATGATATGACAACTTGAAGGGGACAGAAAAAGTGGCATATTTAGCTTAACCTTAAGATGCTTCCTGAAATATTTGTTATTATGTTAAGAAGCCCAAAACTACATGCTCTCACTTATAAGTGGAAGGTATATACTGTGTATATACAAACATAGAGTGTGGAATGACAGACAATGGAGATTCAGAAGGATGGGAAGATGGGACTAGGGTGGGGGATGCTGAGCAATTACTTAATGGGCACAATGTACGTTATTTTGGTGATGGATACATTAAAAGGGCTGACTTCACTGCAACACAATTTATGCATGTAACAAAATTACACTTGTACCACATAAATTTATATAAATAAAAAAAGAAGCATGACATAAGTGAAAGCTTTCCCAGATGAAAATTCTATTAAAAAAAGAAAGATGGTGGTATTTTGATGGGACTTGCACTGAATTTGTATATTGCTTTTAGCAGTATGGTCATTTTCACAATATTGATTCTACACATCCTTGACCGTGGGATGTGTTTCCATTTGTTTGTGTCATCTACGATTTCTTTCAGCAGTGTTTTGTAGTTTCCCTTATAGACGTCTTTCACCTCTTTGGTTAGGTATAGTCCTAGTGTTTTATTCTTCACAGAATTAGAAAAAACAATCCTAAAATTCATATGGAATAAAAAAAGAGCCGACATACCCAAAGCAAGTCTAAGCAAAAAGAACAAATCTGGAGGCATCACATTACCTGACTTCAAACTATATTATAAGTCCATAGTCATCAAAACAACATGGTACTCGTATAAAAATGGGCACATAGACCAATGGAACAGAATAGAGAACCCAGAAATAAACCCAAATACTTACAGCCAATTGATTTTTAACAAAGCAAACAAAAACATAAAGTGGGGAAAGGACACCCTATTCAACAAATGGTGCTGGGATAATTGGCAAGTCACATGTAGGAGAATGAAACTGGATCCTCATCTTTCACCTTAAACAAAAATCAACTCAAGATGCATCAAGGACTTAAATTTCAGACCTGAAACTATAAAAATTCTAGAAGATAACTTTGGAAAAACCCCTCTAGACATTGGCTTAGGCAAGGATTTCATGATCAGGAACCCTAAAGCAAATGCAATGAAAATAAACGTAAATAGCTGGGATTTAATTAAACTAAAGAGCTTTTGCAAGACAAAAGGAACAGTCAGAAGAGTAAACAGACAACCCACAGAGTGGGAGAAAATCTTCACAATCTATATATCCGACAAAGGACTAATAACCAGAATCTACCACAAACTCAAATAAATTAGCAAGAAAAAACCAATCCCATCCAAAAATAGGCTAAGGACATGAATAGACAATTCTCCAAAGAAGATATACAAATCTCCAACAAACATATGAAAAAGTGCTCAACATCACTAATGATCAGGGAAATGCAAATCAAAACCACAATGCAATACCACCTTACTCCTGCAAGAATGGCCATACTCAAAAATTTCAAAAAATAATAGCTGTTACCATGGATGTAGTGAGTAGGGAATACTTCTACGCTGCTGGTGGGAATGTAAACTAGTCCAACCACTATGGAAAACAGTGTGGAGATTCCTTGAAGAACTATAAGTAGAACTAGCATTTGATCCACCAATCCCACTACCAGCTGTCGACCCAGAGGAAGAAGTCATTATACAAAAAAGATACTTGAACATGCATGTTTAGAGCAGTACAATTCACAATAGCAAAAATGTGAAATCAATCCAAATGCCCATCAATCAGCGAGTGGAAAATGAAATTGTGAGATATATATATATATATAGATGGATATAGATATATAATGATGGAATACTACTGAGCCATAAAAAGGAATTAATTAATGGCATTTTCACCAACCTGAATGAGAATGGAGACTATTATTCTGAGTGAAGTAACTCAGGAATGGAAAACCAAACATATGTTCTCACTCATAAGTGGAAGCTAAGCTATGAGGATGTGAAAGCATAAGAATGACACAGTGAACTTTGGAGACTCAGGGGGAAAGGGTGGCAAGGGGGTATGGGATAAAAGACTACAAATTGGGTGCAGTATATACTGCTCGTGTGATGGGTACACCAAAATCTCAGAAACTGCCACTAGAGAACTTACTCATGTAAGCAAACGCGACCTATTCCCCAATAACCTATGGAAATAAAACAATAATTTAAAAAAAGAAACCATATCCATCTATCTCAGCTCCCTTTTCCCCTAAAGGACAACCACTTTTGTAACTCTCAATGTGTTCTACATTAACTTCTAGAAAGTTTACCCATTCATAATTACTGACTCTGCCTAAATAAGTTAACTATTAGCAACTCGTTAGAGTAGTCAAATTCAAAGTATTAAATCAAATCCAAAATATATAACCAATTTTGTGATTAATAAGCAAATAATAAATATGATAAGCACATAATAAAAGAACATAGACTGTAATCAAAATTCACCATGCATGTATTTCTAGTTCTAATACCACTACTATTAACTAATATTTATTGAGAGCTTATTATGTGCTAAGTACTATGTACTTTGCATATATAATCTCATTAAATTCATAGTATTATCTTACTTATTTTTAGATAGGTAAATTTTCTCGCATTGTGGCATTTTAGCTGATATGCAAATAAATTCTGAAAAGGCATATATTTGAAGTCGTAACCATAAATTGATTTTAAAACAGGCTTAATTCTAAAGCCTTAACCATAATAATACATTGCTAATAAAGGATGCTTGAATATAAGGGATGCCAGTGGTGAAGTCTGAGGGTATCAGACCCAACTGTACTGAATGAACTGAAATGGACACCTAAAAATAAAGAAATACTTATTTATTATAACTTTTTCTCTTTAAAAATGAGTTTCCTGTAATTTTATCTATACATTTTAGATTTTAATATTACTAAGAAGACAATAGATGAATGTTATGTTTTTGTATATTTTCAAAACACAAGATTTTTGAAACATAAATTTTAGGCTATGTCTATAGCATATCTCTAAAATGGTTTAAGATGAAAAATTAAGGATCTATGTTTAAAGAATAGTCGCAAGATAAATTCACTGATTGCTTCAAATAAAACTAAACTAAGAAAATATGAACATTTAAATTATGCTAATGTAGACAAACTAATTTTTTGCCTTCTTTTTTTTAGGCTTTTACACTAGATACTGGATTACATACAGGGACTAGAACTGATTGGCAGGAGTGACAATGCTAATGCTAATATTTCGCTGAACAAACTGGCCAAGTCTTTCCAAATAAAATTGATTTATACATACATTCTACCAATAAGAGATGCCAGGTCAGAGTAAGTATATTGCTACTATGGTATTGTAACTTCAGTGTTTATGTTTATTTTTACTTCTATATTAATTTGTGTTGAGGAGTATATTTTCCATACTGCTAGAAGGAGAAGATGGCTTATTACATAATACGGTTCTTGGCTATAACAATGTTTTGTCCTGGAAATGTCAACCAAAATACAAAAATATAGATAGATAAAATACTTACTATTATCAAACTCCAGACTATACACAATATTCAAAATCCAGGAAAGGACCATTAAATAAACCATGTTCAGAATATTGTAAGATCTACCCCCACAAATGTTTACCCCTGTAAACTTCGTAATTTTTATTATTACTATAAATTAGAAAAATAATTTTGGACTAAAATATTCAGTTTAGTGGCTTTAGCATTCACAGAGGGCCAATATTAAGTCACTGAGTTATTAGAAACTGCTAAGATGTAGAGAAATAGAACATTTTAAGTTGGAGGACTCTCTCAGATATTGAAATTGGGATGTTACAACCATATCATATCAAGAATACACTATATGTGTGCATAATGATAGCTATACACAGTAGCAATTTCATTTTCTAAAATAAAAATTCTATAAATGGGACCACTTTTTATTACTTTTTGGAGCTGGGCTGAACATGAAGTAGACTTTACATGTATACATACCTATTCAGGTCAGACACTCTTAACTGTACCTTATAGAATCTGAAGAACCAGGAAAGACATTAGTCTTAATGAATTCATAGTCAAGCTCCAACTGAGCTTTGCTTTGCTCTATGTTTTCCCAAAGCAAAGCAAGGCTCAGTTTGAACTTGGCTAATGTCCAGGTTTGTAGAGCAGGGAACATGAGATGACCATGACTACATTAATCAAAATTGCAGAGCACTGCTACCTTTAAAAAAAAAGAAGAAGAAAAGAGACAGTAGGTTACCACTTCAAAAAGTGTCTTGGAAGAGTGGTTGGTAAATCGGTACAACAGAACACTTAGCGTAAGTTCTAGTGTTCAGTAGCACAGTAGGGTGATTATATTAAGAATAATTCATTGTATATTTCAAAATACATAGAAGATATAGAATATTCCCAACACAAATAATGTGATAGGTGATAGATATCCCAATTAACCTGATTTGCTCATTATATATTATGTACATGTATCAAAATATCACATGCACCCCATAGATATGTATAATTATTATTTATCAACTTAAAAAAAGTATATAGGGCATCTAACAAACATGTAGCCCATAGATCTAACTAATGCTCAGGCAGCCGCGAGAGTCCTTAAGAACTCACAAAAATAGGCCCAAAGATGAGAACATTTTTGGAATGCAATTTACTTGGGGATCAGAAACAAACTTACTTCGCCTTATATATCCTACTTTATGAAGTTGAGACCTGGATTTTGAGTGATTTGAGAGATCAGATTTGAAGAAGGCACAGTAGAGTCAGTTAAGTAACAGTAACAAAATTTATACAATATAAAGTTTGCTTTATTGTTATTTAGATGAAGTCATTCATCTCAATCCTATGAAATTCATCAGAGCTGTAGAAGTTTACATAAGGCACAGTAGGCCTAATAGCTATGGAGAACAAATAGCTTGAGAAAAACTGGCATATTGTCAACCAATGAGGATACTTTAATCTAGAGAACTTCCCTCAAAATGTATCAGACCACCAGCCTTGGTTTGATTACATTGTTAAATCATATTGAATTGGTCATTAAGATATCCTGTGGTTAAATTAATCAACAATGTTTTTTTAAATTATTCCATCTTTAATTTATAATTAGTCTCTCAAAAGCAAGGACCATGTATACTGAATTGAACATATATAATGAATAGCTACTGAATACTAGGAGCTTCTGGGAATAGAAAATAAGGAAATATAATCCCTTCCTTAAAATGTTTAAAGCTACTAGGAAAGATAAACCAGTTCACCAGTGCACAACTAATGCAGAAGAGTGCTATAGTTGAAATATATGCTATAATAAAAGTTTACCAATGCATTAGTGCCCAATTTGTTGATTAACCATGAAAAAAAAAATTCTTTAATGGAAGTTCAAACTTTTTGGATCTTGTATACTGTTTCCAAACATTGGGAGAAAAAGTTTTATTTTACAGTCAGAAAAATGTTGTGCTACTTGTTTCACAAAAACAAAAGTCTCATTATGATGCTAATAGAGAAAATATGTAGAGGAAAGAAGGAAGGAAGGAAGGGAGAGAGGGAGGGAGGGAGGCAGGGAAAGAGAAAAGAAAAGAAGAAAGAAAGAAAGGAAGAAAAAGAAAAAAGAAAGAAAGAACACATCATGCCTAGCATTCTTGTAGTTAGTATTTATTTAGTGTATTGACTGAAGCTGGTATCTTTTAAAATGCATTTAGCAAATACTTACATAGTGCTTACTCTGCATCAGGTACTATTTTAAGTAACTTTCTCATATTAATTCATTTGATTCACTTAATTCTCACAACTTTTAGAAATGGGTATACTATAATCTCCAGTTTAAACAAGGCAGAGAGAGGTTAAATAACACCCCCAATTACTTCCTGCATGACCACTTGAAAAGTTGGAAAGGAACACATCATTTACTATAGCACTATTCTTCTTCTTCTTCTTCTTCTTCTTCTTCTTTTTTTTTTGTCTTTCGAAAAAAAAAATAGTGATTTCAAGTTATTTACCTGCTCCCTGGTATCTTACACCATCTCACACTTCCCTATCTTCCCAGATAAAAACTTTGGGCCTTTGTCTACTGCCCTCAATTAAAATACATGTATTTCAAGGATTTTCTAGGTGATGATATGCAAATGCCTGATGACCTTCTAAGGATGAGGTGGCAACTATGTTTAATTACACATTTGCTAATTCTAATCTAATAACTACCCTTCCCAGAGGCACTGTGTAGAAGAGTTCAGGAATTATGTTACTCTCCCTGTGCTTTCTCATTTAATACTCACTATAACACTATAAGAGAGATACTGTATTCTCATTTCACATATGTAGAAACTGAAACTCAAAAAGTTCAGATAAGATGACCAAGGACTGGGGTTTAAATCAATGTACCTCTGACTCCAAAGCCTGTGCTTTTCCAAATTTTGAAGATATTTTGTCCTAATTCCGAGCTACAGAATACCTGGCATGGACTCTTTTGTTTCATGTACTTAGTAGTCGTTGCTAATTAGTCACAATCTGTCTTAGCTCAGTACTCTAGGTTATCACTACAAACGGATTAAGATTGATATGGGAGATAAAGTAGTTTTATTACCCTTGCCATAATCCAAATGTGATCTTTTTTTTTCATTTTATAGGTTTAAATGCCTTTGAAGACTTTTATTTTAAATGATGTCAAATTTATATGCAATTATTTTCAGGCAACAATTTCCTGAGACTGGAGGAAGAGAAAAAGATGACAGAAAGGGACCAAAGCTAAATTTTAGCACTATGTCAGATTTTCCAAAAATGGAATTCTATAAAGTTAAAAATAATTCAAAACAAGTGATTCTTGTACATCTATATCAGCAATGTTCTTTACTGAACAAAGTGGAAAAAAACTTTAATCTTAAGGTGATGATAAATAATTAAACACGTAAATGTCAAATTTAGAAATCACCTGGAATTCAACCATAAAGATGTATATTTTAGAATAATTAGCTCAGCGCTAAGACATATATGGATGTATGGAAGACATGAGAGCCACCTGTTCATTTATTTCCCAAGTAAACAGCAAACATGACTTTCATTCAAATCCATGTATTCATTTAAATGAACCCCAAAGCTCTAATACCCTATGTGTAGCTATTTTGCTGTTATTTAGCATTAAATGCATTTGTAGGACTTTATTTCATAGAAACAGGCATGTATATGGAACTATTCCTGTCCTCAATTTTATAACAAATCAGTGCTGAGTACAATTTTAGGTCATTAGAGATTAGTAGATATTATACTGAAAAAACATATTTTATTTCCATTGTAAAATGCAGCATATGCACATTTTTATTTACAGTATTTTTTCAAAATTGCCAAAATTATATTCCAACGATTTAATTTAGAACATTTTATTGTAGATACATATTGGTAAAAACAGCCTTCACAACCAATATACATGTTTGGAGTGGTACAGAAATCAAATTTGTGTCACCAACAAACAATAATAATAGTAACAATTATAAAATAAAAATGTTATTCTAATATTTACATACTACTTTTGGTTTATAAAGCACTTAACACACACTTTACTCATTTAATTTTCATAATAATTATCAGATTGCTTGTACTGTAGGTAGCTGATTCTCATTTCCCGAACTATGATTATGATTTAGTATATCTGTGTAGACCAATAATTTGAATTTTACATACTCATCTGCAGGTAATTCTAAGGGAATGTTGCTACTCAGAGTGCTGGCTCACTCAGAACAGCCGTGTGGGCATCACCTGGGAGCTTGTAAGAAATGCAGAAACTTGGGCCTCAACTCAGAACTACTGAATAGGAATTTGCATTTTATTAAGATTCCTCAGGTGATTCAAATATATATTAAAGCTTGAGGAGCATCCCTCTAACTACACTTCAAATGTAGATGTGGTTATCCTTCCATTGAAGATAGTGTTCTCATTTGCAAAATCGGCATAATAAATACCTGTTTCCAAAGATGGTTGTAAAAATATAAAATATAAAGATTATAAAATATAAAGATTATATTAGCAAACTTTCAGCCAATGGTCTCTGCTAGCATTTTCATTCATTTAACAAATATTTTTCTTGAGTACTTGCTGCAAGTCAGGGACACTGTTGGGTTTGCCTTATGAAATGCTAAAGAAGATAGATACAGTTCCTGCCTTTATGGAGTTAATTGTCTAGGGCAGAGCTTGAAGTCATCATAACCATCATCAATGTCATTATCAGCATTAAGATATTTTTTATTATAATGACAGGTCTTAAAATAATATAACAGAAATAGACGAAGGAGGACAAAATGTTTCTCATCAGCAGTGTTGCACAAGAAAAGCAAACAAAAGTTAGCATATTAGTTTGATTTCACAGAGAGAGAGGTCATGGCAAAAAGTATTTACCTGTGGCTGAAGGAGTAAATGGGAGGGGAAAAGGGGGACAAAAAAATACATATCCGGAGCCATATAAATCATTTTCACGAAATTATAGAGAATTCTCTCTTGATAGGTAATACATTTTAAATTGGATTTTAAAAGCAATAGGGAAATAAAACATGAATTTTCCCTAGTTCTTACCTCAATATGTCCTTAGAGCTGACTTCACTGGGGCTGTTTGCCTAGGGCTTAGTCTTTTGAAGGTCTCAGAAACAAGTTCTATCCTACTGTGGTTATAAGAGGACTGACTCCACATGAATTGGCCTTCATTTCTTAGGCCCAAAGTGTCTCTCTCACATGAATGCATGAATGACAGGCCTAAAAGAAAAAAAAAAAGGAAAAATTAACCCACACAATTGATTGACTCAACGTTGGAGGGATAAAAAGTAATGCATACTTAGATTCAACTTCTGCCTGCCCCAAAGTACACACCAGGAACCCATTGCTTGCATTGACAAATCTCTTAATTAGAAGATGGTATTTGTTCTCAATTAGAGAAACAGATTGAGATGCTCCCTTTAAAGATAAAACCATTGAAAAGTGTGCAGCAGTTTGGTGGAAAAAGAGGCAATTAGGCATATCACCTGGAGACTCCTTGCATTTGCAGCAGTGAATGCGTAAACAAAACAATTACTCCACTCAAGAGATACTTCACCATGGCTCAGAGAGAGAAGGGGATGAATCACTGCTGATGAGTATTTAAGAAATGTCCCCTGAGATTAATTCCTATACACACAAAAAGATAATCACCGCCATCCACATTACCTTGGTATACTTTTCCTGAAACTACACTGAATTTCTGGAAAATAATATGAAGATCATACTTAGAACACAATCAGAAGCAAGCACTTTTCCATGAATTTACTGCAGCAAAGAATACTATTTTACTCAAGTAGCCCAGGTGTTTTGTGTCATTTCATTAATTCATTCAATGAGTAGCACTTATTTTGTGCACAACTCTACTAAATACACAAGTGTACTCAAATATGTAAAAGAATAATCCACTGTCCTCCAGGACCTCATTTGCAAAACATTTGGCAAGATGTTCCATTAGAGGAAAAAATCAAGTCCATGTGTTACAAAATGTGTGCTGGGGAGCTAGTGTGTGTGTGTGTGTGTGTGTGTGTGTGTGTGTGTGCAGGAAGAAGTCTAAGTCTGAGAATCATCAGAATACATTCTTAGTAATATGTTGGAGATGAGTCATACACTAGACCTTGATAAGAGTACAGACTTTAAATTTGGCTGCCTTTAAAAGATACCAAAAGAACCCATTAAAAAGCTGAAAATCCAATGACATCATTACATCTTTTTGTCTATATGATGTAAAATGTTCAGCCTAACATTTTAATTGAATTTTATTGTTTATTCTATCACACAGCCCACCCTACCTTTTCGGCTGAATCCAATAGGATAATGAAATATGTTTTCAGTCATAACTAACTTATTTATATAGGGCATTCCTGTGTGTAGGCAACATGTGATAACAGGAGCTCTACAAAGATCTGTTGTCCAGGACAAATAATTCTTCAACTGTTTCTATCTAATATTATAAGAGAAAAATATTTTATTGAAAGAGAATAAATAAGAGGTAAAATTGCAGTTCGAGAAGAAAGAGAATGCAGGAATTTAAATACATCTTTATGTGCAAATGAAGCCACCACTAGAACTTGGAGATTTGGCCAATGAACCATCTCAATGAGAAGGTTTCCACAGTAAGTGGCCCAAGGACCCCCTTTGATTTATTAAACCTAAGAAGTATGGACAAATTATAAGGCCCAGCCATAAACTCTACATGATTCTCCTCTGTTTGTTAGGCATGACTCAAATATTTTAAGGTAGTTTCAACTAAACAATATGCCAAATATATGGTTTGTTGGCATTTAAATTTTCACTCTATTGTTTAGGAATATAGGCAGAAATATAGATGCCTACAAGAAAAAAATAATTAAAAACCTGGATATTCAAGCATATTGCAATTTGTGAAGGGACAATCAACTCACCTGACAGTTTGCTAACTTTTTTGGATACATAATAGAATTTTAAAATAAAATATAAATGTGAGAAAACTTTCTCCAAGTATTATTATTTACTGTGATTAGAAACAGTTGTAAAAAAGTATGAGACAACAAAGAAATTTCACTTTTATTTTGCATTTCCTTTTAATGTAGGCAACAAAGCAAGTACTTTTGTGCTGAAAATACATCCTACAGATATTTACAAGTTACCTTGCTGTTAAAAATTAGTTCTATCCATTGCATAATTTCAAATCTCAGAATACCAAATTCCCTTGACAGATACTTATTAACATCAGATTTACAATTTACTCGCAAATCAAAAGTTTGACTTATTATATTTTCCTCCTAGGGAAAACACTAACTTTAACGAAGTTTTTTGAAGTCATGCTATGAATATATATATATTCCTCCCTTTGCATCTTTGATTCAGCTGGAGATGTACAAGACATTAATTTTAAATAGCACATAAACCATCTTTACATTCTTTTAGGCTTAATTTTATTTTTTTCAATTGATTTGAACTGTGGTAATCTGAACTCCAAGCATAGCAATCTGACTCTGATGCTCTAAATTTTGCACAGCTTGTCTACCCCAGAGGTGCTATTGTCACAAAACTTGTTAGTAACGAAGTACAGTAAATCCATTCTTACAACAGGATTAATTAATAATCACTGCAAATTCATTCTTACAACAGGATTAATAATACCAAAGTTTATTTCTTATGATGTGTCAGGGATAAAATCTTTGGCCCAAACAAGAAATCAAATAATTGCCTACCTTTTCAGTCTCATTTCCTCATTTATACTTTATGCTCCAACATTTCCTATTCCCCTTTACTTACTTGTATTCACTATGATGGTGCTTGACTTTGCTACTTTGCTTAATGCTACCTCTGTGTCTGAAAGTTCTTCCCACAAACTCAATTATTCAGCCATTAACACTTGGATATTACCTCAGCTCCTCCAGAAAACTTTTTTACTTCTTAATCATTCTCTCCACCTCCACCCAGGCTGATTTAATTATCATTATAATTCTTCCAGTTCTCTTAGCTCAAGGTATGCATATTTCATTTCTATGGTGTTTCATCTTAAGCACATGAGGCTAAAAAGTAGTTGAAATTTAAAAAAAAAAAAACCTTCAAAAATACCTTCCGTAGAAGGACGCCCTAGTGAAAGCAGACATTCAACATCCCAGGAACCACCTGATTTGTCTCTTTTCACCAATCATGACTAAGATATATTTTAAAGTCTATTTTGATGAAACGACTTGCCGGAGGCATCGTTTGCTTGAATGTAAATTTTCACTCTATTGCTTAGTAATATAGACAGGAATTTTGAAATCAGCATGTACTTAACACTGTGAGATTGCTAAGGTTGAGTGCAGAAATAAAGGGTTGATACAGTAACTTTCAAAAGTAGATTGTTGGGGGATAGGAGGAGTTGAGTCATATCAGACAGCAAAACAAGTGTGTTGTTTTCTATTGGAAGCCTAATAAATGGCATTGGCATTTGGGAGAAGGATAATGGCAATAAATGGCATAGCACTTGTTTCTGCCTCTCTGGAGATCATGAAGTCCTCATGATCTCAGTCCTCTGTCTCTGCTGTGATGACATCTATGAAGCAGCTAGCATAGAGAGTATGGTAAAGAAATGTTTGCTTCTTCACTCTCTTTCCTCTCTTTTCTACATCTCCATATGTTTTAGGATACACTTTGTCTTCAATGATCTAATCACACTTCAGTGTGGCTGGTCCCACATGATAGAAAATAGTAATTCACAACAGAATGAAACTGTTGACTTTGTAACCATTTAAACATTTTATTGTTTTTATTTTTAAAATTATTTTTAGAAATTATTTTAGATACAGGGGGCTCATGGGCAGGTTTGTCCCATGGATATATAGCATGATGCTGAGATTTGGGCTTTGATTGAACCCTTGATCCAAATAGTGAAACATAGTACCCAAGATAGTTTCTTAACCTTTCCCCTCTCCTTCCCTTCCCCACTTTGGAGTCCCCAGTGTCTATTTTTCCCATCTTTATGTCCATGTGTACCCAATGTTTAGCTCTCACAAGTAAGAATATGTTAATCCACTATGGATAATAACATTCAGCTGCATCCATGTTGCTGCAAAGGACAAAATTGTGTTCTTTTTGTGGCTGTATAGTATTCTATAGTGTATATATAACACATTTCCTTTATCTAATTGATGATGGGAGGGCGCCTAGGTTGATTCCATGTCTTTGCTATTGGGAATAGTGCTGTAAGAAACATACAAGTGCAGGTGTCTTTTTAGAAGAACAATTTATTTTCCTTTGCAAATATATCCAGTAATGGGGTTACTGGGGTGAATCGTAGTTGTCTTCATAGTTCTTTGAGTAATCTCCAAACTGCTTTCCACAGAGGCTCAACAAATTTACAATTCCACCAACAGTGGATTGGTGTTCTCTATTCTCTGCAACCTTGCCAACGTCTGTAATTTTTTTTGACTTTTTAATAATAGCCATTCTGACTGGTATGAGATGGTATCGCATTGTGGTTTTGAGTTCAGTTTCTCTAATAATTAGTGATTTTGAGCATCTTTAAAGTATATTTGTTGGCAGATTGTATTCCTTCTTTTGAGAAGTTTCCATTCATGTCCTTTGCCCCCTCCCCCCACCTTTTTTTTTGAGACGGAGTCTCACTCTGTCGCCAGGCTGGAGTGCAGTGTCGCGATCTCAGCTCACTGCAACTTCCACCCCGCCCCCACCCCCACCGGGTTCAAGTGATTCCCCTGCCTCAGCTTCCCAAGTAGCTGGGACTACAGGCATGCACCACCACGCCCAGCTAATTGTTTTGTATTTTTAGTAGAAACGTGATTTCACCATGTTGACCAGGATGGTCTCGATCTCCTGACTTTGTGATCCACCCGCCTCCGCCTCCCAAAGTTGCCCACTTTTTAATGGGGTTACTTGTTTTTTGTTGTTGTTAATTTGTTTAAGTTCCTTGTAGATTCTGGATATTAGTCCTTTGATGGATGTATAGTTTCAAATATTTTCTCCCATTCTGTAGGTTGTCTGTTCACTCTTTTGACCATTTCTTTTGCTATGCAGAAGCTCCTTATTTTAATTAGGTTCCAATTGTGAATTTTTGTTTTTGCTTCATTTGCCTGTGAGGACTTAGTCATAAATTCTTTGCCTAAGCCTGCGTTCAAGAGTATTTCCTACGTTTTCTTCTAGGGTTTTTATAGTTTGAGGGCTTATATTTAAATCGTTAATCCATCTTGAGTTAATTTTTGTATATGGTGAGAGGTACAGGTCCAGTTTTATTCTTCTGCATGTGGCTAGCCAGTTTTCCCAGCATTAGGTTTTGTGGCTCTATTTACAGGTTCTCAATCCTGTTGCATTAATTATGTGTCCACTTTTTTTATTTTTCTTTTTTGTTTTTCTTTCTTTCTTTTTTTTTTTTTTTTTGAGATGGGGTCTCGCTTTGTTGCCCAGGCTGGAGTGCAGTGGTGCAATCTCGGCTCACTGCAAGTTCTGCCTCCCAGGTTCATGCCATTCTCCCGCCTCAGCCTCCCGAGTAGCTGGAACTAAAGGCGCCCGCCAACACACCTGGCTAATTTTTGTTTTTGTATTTTTAGTAGAGACTGGGTTTCACCATTTTAGCCAGGATGGTCTTGATCTCCTGACCTCGGAGTCTCACTCTGTCGTCCAGGCTGGAGTGCAGTGGTGCGATCTTGGCTCACTGCAAGCTCTACCTCCCGGGTTCACACCATTCTCCTGCGTCAGTTTCCAGAGTAGCTGGGACTACAGGCACTACAGGCGCCCGCCACCACGCCCGGCCAATTTTTTTGTATTTTTGGTAGAGACGGGGCTTCACCATGTTAGCCAGGATGGTCTTGATCTCCTGACCTTGTGATCTGCCCAGCTCGGTCGCCAAAGTGCTGGGATTACAGTGTGAGCCACTACACCCGACCAATTATGTGTCCATTTTTTCTTACCTGTAACATGCTGTTTTACTTAATATAGCCTTATAGTATAGTATAGTTTAGTAATGTGATTCCTCCAGTTTTGCTCTTTTTGCTTAGGATTTCATTAGCTATTCAGATTCCTTTTGGTTCCATATGATTTTTAGAAGAGCTTTGTCAATTTCTATGGAAAATTACATTAATAATTTGATAGGAATTGTTTTGAATCTGTAGATTGCATTGAACAATATGGACATATTAACGATATTGATTCTTCCAAACCATGAGCACGGAATAGTTTTCTATTTTCTTGTGTCATCAACTATTTCTTTCATCAATATTTTGTAGTTCTCACTATAGACATATTTCACCTTTTTGAATAGAGGTACTCCTGGATATTTTCTTCTTTTTGTCGCTATTATAGATGGGATTGCATTCTTGATTTGGTTGTCAGCTTGAACTCTATTGATGTATAGAAATGTTACTGACTTTTGTACATTGATTTCATATCTTGAAACTTTACTGAAGTCATTTATCAGACCTAGGAGTGTTTTGGCAGAATGTTTAAAATTTTCTAAGTATAGAATCTTATTTTCAGTGAAAAGAAATAATTGGTTTCCTCTTTTCCTCTTGAGATGATTTTTAATTGTTTCTCTTGCCAGATTGTTCTGGCTAGGACTTCCAATACTATATTAAATAGGAGTGATGAGCATGGACATCCTTTTCTTGTTCCAGTTCTTAAAAGGAATTATTCTACATTTTCTTCATTCGGTATGATATTGGCTGTGGGTTTTTCACAAATTTCACTTATTATTTCAAAGTATGTTCCTTCAGTGCCTACTTTTTTTATGGTTTTTATCATGAAGAGATGTTGGATTTTATAGAATGCTTTTTCTACATCTATTGAGATGATCGTATGGTTTATGCTTTTTAATTTTGATTATGTGGTGAATCATATTTATAGATTTGTATGTATTCAACCATCCTTGCATCCCAGGAATAAGTCTACTTGATTGTGTTGTATTATGTCTTTTATGGGCTACTGGATTCAGTTTGCTCATATATTGCTGAGGATTTTTGCATCCATGTTCATCAGAAATATTGGCATGTAGTTTTGTTTTTGTCATGTCTTTGCCAGATTATACTATCATAATAATACCATACCTGCTTATGATATCAGGATGATAACATAATCTGGAGGGGTCCCTCTTCCTCAATTTTTTGGAATAGTTTCATTAAAATTGGTACCAGCCATTATATGTACATCTGGTAGAATTTGTGTGTGAATTAATCTAGTCCAGGCCTTTTTTTTTGGCAGGTAGATATTTTATTACTGATTCAATTTTGTAGCTTGATATTAATCTGTTCAAAGTTATTATTTCCTCCTGGGTCAATTTTGACAGGTTGTGTATGGAATGGAATGTATTCATTTTTCTTTTCCAGATTTTCTAGCTTGTGTGCATAGAGATGTTGACAGTATCTCTGAAAGTCTTTTGTATCTATGTGGGATTGGTTGTAATGTCACCGTTATCATTTCTACTTGTCCTTTATTGGATCTACTCCCATTTTTTTTCTTTGGTAATCAAGCAAACAGTTTATTGGTAGCATTTATTCTTTCAAAGAACCACTTTTTTTCATTTTGTTGATGCTTTGTATGGTTTCGTAAGTCTCAATTTTGTTTATTTCTGACGTGATTTAAGTTATTTCTTTTATTCTGCTAGGTTAGAGTTTAGTTTGTTCTTGTTTTTTTCTAGTTCCTTTAGGGGTAACATTAGTTTATTATCTGAGATATTTCCGTCTTTTTGATGTAGGTGTTTAGCAGTATAAACTTTCCTCTTAACACTGTTTTTTCATATCCCAGAGACTTTGGTACATTGTGTCACTCGTTTCATTTATTTCAAATAGTTTTGAAAATTTCTGCCTCAATTTCATTGTTTACCCAAAAGTCATTCAGGAGCAAATTGTATTGTTTCCATGTATTTTTATGGTTTTGAAAGTTCACCTTGATATGAGTTTCTATTTTTATTCCACCATAGTCTGAGAGTATGCTTCATATGATTTTAATATTTTTGAATGTGTTAGGGTATCTTCTACATGTATATGATAATTTTGTATATTCTATGGTTTTGGGGTAGAGTGTTCTGTAGATTTCTATTAACTCCAATTTGTCAGCTGTCAAGTTTATGCTCAGAATTTCTTTGTGAGTTCTCTTCCTTGATGATCTATCAAATGCTGATGGTGCCATGTTGAAGTTCCCCTCTTTTAATGTGTGAGTGTCAGTCTTTTTTTGGATCTAGTAGTAATTGTTTTATAAATCTGGGTGCTCCAATGTTTGGTGCATATTTATTTATGATAGTGAAATCTTCCTGTTCAATTGAGCTTTTTACCATTATATAATGCCATTCTTCATCTTTTTTTTCCTGTTGGTGGTTCAGTCTGTTTTATTTTACATAGGAATAGTGATTGCTGTTCTTTTTCATTTTCCATTTGTATTGTAGATCTTTCTGTATCCCTTTACTTTGAGCCTAAGGGTCTCATTACTTATGAGATGAGTCTTTTAAACACAGCAGAAGGTTGGGTCTTGAGTTTTTGATTTGCCACTCTGTGTCTTTCGAGTGGAGTGTTTAGGTTGCTTATGTTCAAGGTTATTATTGATAGGTAAGGTTTTGTTCCTGTAGTGGTCTTGGTAGCTAGTTGCCTTGTAGTCTTGATGTGTAGTTGCTTTATATGGTCTGTGGCTATGCACTTATGTGTCTTTGTGTGGTAGCAGGTATCATTCTTTTGTTTCCATGGTTGAAACTTCTGATCTGTAGAGAGTATTTACCTCTCTTCCTCTCACTTTTCTTTCCCTCCTATGGTCTTCTGGAGACCTGAAATGTCCCATTATATTGAATTTATTTAAAAACAAACTGTTTTATTGATGCTGCAAAACTGAAAACCTCCCATTTACTGCATATAGCTTAAGACAGTAAGGACTCTGAGATAGGACCCTATTTAATCATTTTCACTTCAAAGTGGATTTTAAATGTAAACAATATTTTACAAGACTCACAAGAAGAAATCAGAGTAAAAGTATATCTCAGGGAATTGTACATAATTGTCATTTTCAAAATTTTGTTTTGCAACACTTTTATTTTAAAAGTACAGAATAAGGGCTCAGTTTCTTTCATAGATAATGCTGTTTTTAATTAAGAGAACTTTTCCTTATTTATTGACAAATAATGCCATTTCATATTAACATGTAATAATTTTTGACTCTGTCTAATGATACATACAAATTAGACTTTTGATGTTAATTGTTAATCATCAGTACTAAATGACAACCCTCCAATTCCTTTCATAGCTTTTATTATCCTTAATAACACTATTAAAATATATTTACTAGAAGTTCACGGAAGGTGTTGGTTCTGTGCAACATAGTAAATTTCAAATATCATTGTGTATATTTAAATGAAGCAATTGAAATACAAAGTGTTTAACAGACTTGGAAGAAGTCACAAAAATAACTGGCATTTGAACTCCTGAAAAAGGTCTGCTATCAGCTGGGAAATACTATCATAGTCACTCACAGAGCCAAAGTCATCTAACTCTGATGATTCAGAGTTTTCTGCTTTTCCAAAGCTTAATTCGCTTCCATTGGGATTTTTAAATTCACCTCTTAAAGTAAGAAAATAAGACTTAGAGGTCCAGACAAGGCAACTAGCACTTGCATTATACTATGCAAAAATTGACATTTTTTAAAAAAGCGCAAGTTCAAAAAAGTGTGATCTTCACATACTTGTTATTCAGCATGTAATATTAAAGAGTAAGTGGACATATATAAAGTGTAACTGTTGAGGCAACATTGAGATTCTCCAGAAGAAGATGGCATGCTCTTTCTTATATAAGTTGGACATCTGATATCAACCAAAACCTACTAGCTGACATCAGTCACATAGCTCACCTCTATTCATCATCCATCTTGGAAAGGCACTGAAAACCGTAAGACATAATTTGACATGAATGGCACTACTTCTCCAGGGATAATGGGAGATGATTTATGTGCTGAATTTGACAGTGACAAAGAGTAAATCTTTTCCATATCAAAGCAGTGTCCTCTCATCCCATGACATCTTTACCAACTTACTCAGTCCTACCAAAGTTTTGGCAATATCATAAAAATATTAATCTATTTTTGTTACTCTAATTAGAAGTTGTGTGAATAAATACTGATAAAAGATGCTACCTACACTCTACTCCAAAGAGCCCAATTATGAAAAGGTACATATAGCATATCTTTCCAACATTAAAACAACTGGTTTAAAATTAAGTAATTCAAGGTAGAAAACATGGTGACTTGTGGATAACTAACCTGATTACATTTTTTTCCCTTTCAAGTTAATAAATTTTATTTCACTCAGAACTTTGGTCATTCTCAGAACTTTGGTCATTCTTGAAAGTGGCAAGAATTGGGATTAAAAGATAAAAATCAATCATTATGTGTTGTCCTTGGTATAGATAAATTTCTAATCTCATTTGGAAGATAATACTGAGACATATGAAATAATTAGAAAACAAAAGAAGATAATATGGCTGCAAGTGCCAGATTGAGTACTACAGGAAATTCACCATTTTGATACTACTAGGCCCCATAAACCCATTCTTCTATAGTTGACCTAAACCTTTAAAATGTTTTAAGCAAAGGATTTCTGCTAAAATAATCTAGTCATATATTTGTTGTTATTTCATAACAAATGAAGATGCTAAATTAACACTGTCCCTCCAATCACACTTGAAATAACTCATCAAATAATACTTTAAAACAAGTAAACAAAAAATTTACAAGAGAAGAATTTGTATTACATATAAAACAATACCAGATACATTAGTGGAGAGAAAAAGTAACGTAATCTAGATATATTCTACTGTCCAAATGTTTGTCTCTCTGTCAATAAATTCTGGTTGCTATATTCTCTGCTACTAAAAAACATGATTTCTAAATCTTAACCATAACTAACTCTAGTGGTATAAAGTGATCAGTAATTGACACCCCTTTTGCACTACTGAGTTCTGAAGCAACTGGGGATTGAAGAAGGATAAGGTGGCTGAAGAACTAAATGACAACATTATTATTGACGAAATTATTTAAGAATTTGGATTACATGTGTGTCAAAGGTGGAATTCTTAATGCTGAACCTCAGTCATAGACAGTGTATGGCAAGCTGCTGGCCTCTCTCTGTTTTAGAAGAGCCTGGCCTTCAAAGACTTAAGGCACAAAGCAGCTTAGCAAAATGGATGGTCCCTGAAGAAAGACTGAGCTTAAAGAGAAAGGGAGAACGTATTGAGTTCTGTATGCCCAATTCTTTGTCTTAAATTTACCAATTGGATAATTAACTCTTCTTTTTCTGAGTAGGAGGCACAATAAGAGGGAATGCAGAAAATCCAGGAGTTCCTTAACTGATATTTCTACACATAGACAACATTTAGGATAAAAGATTTTTCAGATATTTTGGCCCTATCCCATTCCTTATAACATTCCACGAAAAGTTAATGCAATATAAAAGCACTATGAAGAGTGGTTAAGAACTAAAGCTCTGGAACCAGACAGAGATGAGTCTGAGTCCCCGCTCTGCAATTTACCGGCTGTGTAACACAAGGCAGGTTAATCATAGAGTTTCCGTTTCTCCATCAGTAAATCAGTTATTTTAAGAGAATTAAGCTAGTTAAGTCATGTGAAACACCATAAGACAGATTATAGCAGACAGTATAATGAAATACTCAATGAATTTTAGTTTGAAAGACAAAAATGAGTTTGTGTAATATGATTAAAAAGATGCTTGAAAGCTTCGCCTGTCCAAATAATCTGTCCTGATGCCCTGCCATATTTCTCTAGAATTCTTATTGTCAGAATAAAATTTTTGTCTTAATTTGAGGTCGTAAATATCCAGAAGACCCTCTTTCAAATTCTTAACTCTTCAGAAAGGTAACCCAGAAGTATATAGCATCACTAGATCACAGCAGTTTTTTAAAATTGATTAGTTGGCTAGCAGAGAGTAAGTATCTGAGAGGATTAGGCATGAATATATAAAATTTTGATATGGAAGAGGTTTAGGAAAGTTTGGATGATGAGCTTGGTTGTAAATATTCTAAGAACAAGGATCAGGAAGACTTAAAATACCCAACTTTATCTTTTCTATTGCCATGCCTTGGGCTATTTCAAAATACACGAGAGATATATGTATGTCTAATGCAACTAGCTCTCCCTGAAGTACTGTAATTTGGGAGGTAATAGTATCTGATCCATCAGAAGTATTTATTAACAGCCTATTGGAGACCAGCTACTAATTATGCCTTCAAACACATTTTTCAATGATTGTTTTATACTATCTTATGCATAACTACTAAATTCTCAAATAGTTGTAAAATCTCCATCTTGTGACATAACCATACTGAATTTACTATACTTCTAAAGATGCTTATATCTGATTTTCACTGCTACTCTCCTACTTTGCTTAGCTGCCTAGAAACAGAACTGAACTTTTTATATTGTGATTAAAAACAGAAATCACACAAAGGACATGAGAATCCAACCCAGATGTTTCCTACTCCCTAATGTAATTTTTTTTCTCATTTAAATACTAGCTCCTGGTTGTTCGCTTTTCTGCCTAGTATCCATTAGTTCCAACTTGCTCAAATAACTCTTAGAAAAGAAATGAATTATTATTGTTAAATATATACTTGAAAATGCACATACTTAATAGTCATTTTTAATTGGAGTTTCTTCAATTTATTAGCTAATCCATTCTGTTTCTGATCTCTCTGTCATATAATCATAAAGGTTTCCCATCACCAGTGCCCCTTTTTAATCTCTGACTGCTTTTGTGAGCATGAATTCATTTCACTTTCCTGCTCCCTTTATCTCTTTTCTAAAATTCTTAACTTCTGCAATGGACTCTTATTTAATTCCATTTCCTCTTTCCCCCAGTTTCCAAAACAAAGTTTTCTTTACCTGGAGATCTTTGAACAGTCCTATGGGAAGCTTCACTGAATTCATCTTGATCTTTGTAATTCCTCTGAAAAAGAAAAATACAATCTGTTATGCTTTAATTATAATCTCCCTTAGGATATGCTGTTCTTCCATAGTCAGGAAGTTTAACACTTCTTCCTAGGAAACTAGAGTCACTAGAGTGCTTAGTTCCATCAAATCTTAAAGCATTTTCCATTTGAAATTCCATTTATAACCCAATTTAAGTGGCTTTGGTTACCGGTTTCCTGTTGTCAGAGTTTCCCACATTTCCAGTTAATTTCCAAGGTTAAAATTGGTTTTCTTCAAAGCCTAGAACTGACTAAGATATATTAGCTTGGCTGCATTTGCTACTCATATATCTAGATGGATTCTGCCTCCTCAAGCTCAAATGAGTGAAGGGATGTAAGTCTATAAAAGAACAACTTAAACACAGTGGTTTTACTTTAACTTGTGTTAAAAAGAACACATCTATAAAACAACACTTAGGAAATGTAGTTAGGATGTTTTGCCAAATAAAAAACATTTTGAACTGTTTTTAATGAATAGGGTGAAATGTGATACACACTTTTATGTTAAATAAATAAAAATGAATAATACAAAAGCACTAAAAATATTTTCTTAAATAAAACAGGTACTATCTCTCCAAAATATGCAATACAGCATGTATTTCCTGAAATACTCAACACACACAGTTATGTGTGTGTATACATACAAACACACATGACTTTTGTATGTACACACACACAAAGCATTTATGAGTTTAAAGACTGGTTAATTTTTTAAATTACTGTTTCTGTTTTGGGTCTCAGAAAAATAGCACCTGTTCTATTTAAACCCTCATCGTTACTTAGTTCGTTAATGCAGACAGAGTTAGTTATTTGCTCCTTTGTGATCCCATGGCACTAATAATATCTGTGAAATAGGACTTATGACATTATAATGTAATTATTTAGTCACAGCTGTCTGTAACCTCCTTAAGGGCAAAGACTGTATCACATTAATTTCTGCCACTATTCCATCTCTGGAGTCTAGCATAGTAACTGACATTTGTTAGATCTTCAGTATAAATTAAAACAAAACCTCTACATTCATTGCTTACTTTGTTAGTCTAAATTGGTGAAGTCAGTGATATGGTTTGGATCTGTGCCCCACCCAAATCTCATGTTGAGTTGTAATCCCCAGTGTGGGAGGTGGGGCCTGGTGGGAAGTGATGAGATCATGGGAGTGGATTTCTCATAAATGGTTTAGCACTATTCCCCCTTGGTTCTGTACACTGAGTGACTTCTCATGAGCTCTGGTTGCTTATAAGTAGGTAACATCCCCCCTTGGTCCTGCTCCTGCCGTGTAAGATGCCTGCTCCTGTTTTTACTTATGCCAGGAGTAAAAGCTCCTTGAGGCCTCCCAAGAAGTAGATGCTGCTGTGCTTCCTGCACAGCCTACAGAACCATGAGCCAATTCAGCTTCTCTTCTTTATAAATTACCTGTTTCTGTTATTTCTTCATACCAAAGTGTAAATGTACTAATCAGAAAATTGGTACTGTATTGAAAAATTGGAGTGGGGTATTGCTATAAAGATACCTGAAAATGTAGAAGCAACTTTGGAACTAGGTAAAGGACAGAGACAGAGGTTGGAACACTGTGGAGGGCTCAGAAGAAGACAGGAAGAGGAGGGAAAATTTGGAACTCCCTAGGGACTGGTTAAAGGACTAAAATAAAGGCTGATGAGGTATCAGATGGAGATGAGGAACTTATTGGGGACTGGAGCAATGGTCACTTTTGTACTGTGTTACCAAAGAAACTGGCAGCATTGTGTCCCTTTCCTAGAGATCTGAGGAACTTGAACTTAAGAGTGATGATTTAGGGTATCTGGTGAAAGAAATTTCTAAACAGTAAAGCATTCAATAAGTGGCCTGGCTGCATCTAACAACATATACTCATATGTGTGAGCAAAGAAATGACATAAGTAGAGGGATGGCCTTATCTCTGACTGACCTCTATCTATAATATATCATTACTGACTGCATATAAGGCCTTTTTGAGCTGGGAAAGTAGTGGGTCTCAGAATACAATAACAGCTCCTATCTCATTTTCAGACTTTCAGATTCCATGAGAAAAACGAAGCCTTCCTTGGGCTTTCACTCAAAGCAAAAAAGAAGAGTGGCTATATTACTGCCACTATTTTGGCCACAAATGGGACATTTTTCTGCCTTTGTCTAGCCTAAAAGAAAAGAAATAGAGGACAAGTGAGTGGTGGGGTGGGGAATGGTGTGAAACACAGTTCTCTGAGAAATGCTCAGGGATAAATGGACACTATTATGGAGATGTCAGGGCAGGCATTGAATCAACTCCTGTGTCTAGAAAGGAACTAAAGTGAAGCCATGTTTGGCTAGCCTGCATGTTTTCAGTGGCAAGCACATCACTTGGTACAAGGCACACCAGACAAACACACACACACACACACACACACACACACACACACACACACCAGTTCTTTTGCTTCCAACTCTTTAACATGTCTCAAATCTATCTACTTTTCTCCATGTTCACTACTGACATCCCAGTTCAGGCACCATAATCCCTAACCTGGGCCATTGCAGGAGCATCCTAACTCTCTGCCTGCCTCTGATCTCGCCAAAATGAACTTGTAAACTCCTTTCCCTGACCCAGTCTAAAACTTTTAATGGTCCACTTGAGGAGATATGGAGTGTATCCAAGTCACTGCCTCCAGTTGATTCTGGAGAAAGAGAACATATCTCCTCCACTGAGGATTATGTGATGTTAGTTTTCAAATTATTCTGTTACAAAGTAGAAGGTAACGTAAAAAGAAGGATAGTTTTTTTTATAGCATATTGTGGCACTTTCAGTGCCTCAGTTGTGCTACTATGTAAGTACCCAACTGAATGGCGCTAGGACACAACAGGAGATTAGGAAGTCCACTGAAACAACAATAACACCTAAACGTGTATTTCCTCACTCAAAGAAGTCCACGTTAGAAACTGACATAAAGGAAAGCAAGAGTGAATGAAATTTGAATATCATTGCTCCTTCTGTTCAGAGGCTGGAAAGATTTGGGGAAATGCAAGTAAATTAAGTATGTATACTACTTAATCTAATAACTGTATTAACATAGCTGATGTTTCAATTTATATAAAGGGTCACCTGTTAGACTCATCTGTTTGAAACTGCAGATTGGAAAAAAGGGGACATCTTAAGTATAGGGAGTATGATATTTCTTTGAAACTCTGGAGACTAGAATGATTTCTATTTACACTTAAGTAATTAGATCTTGAAGAAATTGAATGAAAACTATTGCTAAAATTAGTAGTATTTGGCATAATGTTCCCACCAATGAACTACCCAGCTTCAGACTGTTTATTTCTTCTCAGCCATATTGAAACAAACTGTATTTCAATTTAATCTGGTAAAGTTCAGTCTTTCAAACAAAACCTGTACATCTTCGCTTCAAAATTTGCACTTATTGATGTTACTATGCATACTGGCTCTTTAATCTCTTGCAGTTTTACACTTATAAAATAAAACAAGAAGATCTAAGAAAGAAAAAACACAGTCTTGCCAGTTTAAACAAGCAGTCAAATGAAAGACATGTAACTCTAGGGAGCATACCATAATTATTGTCCAAGATCAGAGATTCTTGATAAATTGACTTTCTGAATGTGCAGCAGCATAAATTGAATGAACATTGTCTTGAAAATTGAAGATTAAAACAGGAGCTTACACCCAGAGAAGATACCCATTGAGAGGTAGTAAATAGCCATCTCTATACTTTCGGGGACTTCAATAACATTCCTTCAGTAGCTATAATACCACAAAGAGTATCTTCATTCATGGATGCAAAATTTCTTTAGACAGAATATAAAATCATTATTAAAAATAAAACAAAAATGTTGGTATTATACAGTAAATTGATGTGGCAAATTATTATCTAACAATTGAAATATAATTATTTGTAAATATTTTTATTTTATTTTAGATTGAGGGGGTATGTGTGCATGTTTGTTACATGGATATAATGCATACTGGTGGGAATTGGGCTTCCAGTGTACCCATTACCCAAAGAGTGAACATTGTACCCAATAGATGATTTTTTCACCTCACAGGGTTGCAGGGGAATGGCCTATACAATTTGTCGCAATAAATGTAGATTCTTCAAGAAACATCGTACAACATTCAGAAAGATAGCTTACTTAAGTTGGTCCAAGAAAGATTTTAGAGACATGGAGAAGCTTCTTATATCAGATTTTAGAAAATCCCATTACAAGAAAGCTGTTAAAAATAAAGTCTAAGGGGCAATTAGGCAAGTTACAATAGTATCAAACATATTCATACTCTTTGACCAAGTAGTAAAAAAAATTTCTATGAATTAACTCTAAATGTATAAATATATACACAATGATTTATGTAGAATAATGTTAATAATCATGACTAACACAATTCCTGTAAAAATTGAAAATACGTTGTGGATATTTGAAGTCCTACATTATGCATGTAAAGAAAATAACTCATAAAATTTGATTTATAATGGTTAAGGTGAAACCATTACTACCCATGACTATTGAGGCCTAGAGAACCTTGGAATTAGAGAGAGAATACTGTGAATCCTTAAATTTTCAAATTTTAGAAGGATATTTAATGATATGGGAAATTTCTCAGAACATATTTGTATATGGCTAGAAAGATATACAGTTGTCCCTCTATTTTAGAGGGGAATTGGTGCCAGGACCCCCATGGAAATCAAAATTCATGGATGCTCACGTTCCTTAAATAAATGATACAGTATTTGTGTATAACCTACACACATTCGCCTGTACACTTTAAATCATCTCTAGGTTAATTATAATACTTAAAACAATGTAAATGCTATGTAAATAGTTGTTATACTATATTGTTTTAATTTGTATTATTTTATTGTTGTATAGTTTTTTTGTTTATTTTTCTAATATTTTCAGTCCTTGGTTGGTTGAATCCATGGATGCTGAACCCATACATAGAGATGGCTGAGTGTATATCAACATGTTAATAAGTCACCTCTGGATAGTAATAATAAAAGAGAATTTCCCCTTTTATAGTTTCTGTTTTTTTCATACAAGTTTGTGGTAACTAAAATTTCCTAATATTTTCCTTCGTGCTTCATTTACTCATAATTTTACAGTATATTGACTCTATTCTTTGCTAAGTTTTTTTTCTTTTCTTTTTTTTTTTTTTTGAGACGGAGTCTTGCTCTGTCACCAGGCTGGAGTGCAGTGGTGCAATCTCAGCTCACTGCAACCTCAGACTCTCTGGTTCAAGCGATTCTCCTGCCTCAGCCTCCTGAATAGCTGGAATTACAGGTACATGCCAACATGCCCAGTTAATTTTTGTATTTTTAGTAGAAACGGGGTTTCACCATGTTGGCCAGGATGGTCTCGATCTCCCGACCTCGTGATCCGCCTGCCTCAACCTCCCAAAGTGCTGGGATTACAGGCATGAGCCACTGCACCTGGCCTAACTTCTTGATTTCTACATGAAATAGAAGTGTTAGTATTGAAGGAACAATGCATGATATTTTCACCAAGCACTGATCTCAGTGAATATTTATGCATCCTCCAAGCAACACAGACGAATTTACAACAAATATCATGTACATATATTTGTATAAATTATTTTTATTCACAGTATAACAATTATAAGCACATATCAGTTATAATGACTGAAACATATACATAGTATTACTATAGTTTATATGTGCTACATATTTTTATTTAAGGTATTTAAAATAAACTAAATACTGGCAAATAGCATTCACTCTTTTTTAAGTGTGTTAGGTTTTTCACCCCAAAACAATTTTTAAGATTTTAATCAAAAAGACCATGTCTTGAGCTTTATTTCCAAATTTGCTTCCTCCATAGCGCCTAATACAATACTGATGTATAACTTTAAATAAAAATGAGTTGGTGATTAATTATATAACCTTCTTAATGACATATCAGAATTGCAATGATAGAATAAGTGAAGACAGGTTTATTGTATGGATATAACAGACAATCTTACAGACATCCAAGGACTGAGCTCTAATTACTAACTGGCTATGCTGGGACTGAAACTGAAGTCAGGAACTGAAAACATTTTTCCTGTCTCTTGTGGGTCATAAGTTACCTTTTCTTTGTTTCTATCTGTGTATATACTTTATTCTCCAATTTCTCATTACAGACCTATGTTTTCACTCATGGATCTCTGATACTCCATACTTTCAGTCTTACTATGGCTTAGACTTGGAGCTGTCAGATTCCAAATTTGACTGGAAATTTGCCAGTCAAAATTTCATTTGGACTTTTTCTTCAAATGCCCTTTGCTTAATTGTCCTACTCACTCAGTACCTCATTCCAAATAAGAAAAAATGAGAAAGCACTCATTATTTAATAGGTCCACCTTTGTCCAGGTATTCATCTCTAATCCAATCAGCCAAAGGCCAGAGTTTGGAATCATATTGATAACTTTTAACTAGGAATTATGAGTGAAGCAAGTTCTCTGAGAAGGGTTTTGTTAAGAAATCCGTGATTTTCACATCTAATATATTAATAGATTTGCTATTTCTGAAATATGATATACACATAAATCCTGACTAATTTAGGAAACTGCAAAGAATCATTACATTTTGGAGTAAGAAGACACATTTCTCATGTTTCAAATTAGAAAACCAAGGACTAATGAAATTATGTGACTTGTTTAAGGTCATATAGTTGGCAATGGTCACACCTATGAGTAGAATCTAGGTTACCTGAGTCCTCATCAAGTATTTTTTCTAATGTAGCTTACTATAGTGAAATAAATTTGAATGGTCAATGTATTAGTCCGCTCTCATGCTGGTAATAAAGACATAACCAAGACTGGGTAATTTACAAAGGAAAGAGGTTTAATTGACTCAGAGTTCAGCATGGCTGGAGAGGCCTCAGGAAATTTATAATCACGGTGGACAGGGAAGCAAACATGTCCTTCTTCACATGGTAGCAGCAAAAAGTGCAGAGCAAAAGGAGAAAAAGCCCCTTATAAAACCATAGATGTCGTGAGAACTCACTCACTATCATGAGAACAGCAACATGGGGGTAACCGCTCCCATGATTCAGTTACCTCCCACTGGTTCCTCCCAGGACAAGGGGATTATGGAAACTACAATTCAAGATGAGATTTGGGAGGGGACACAGCCAAACCATATCAGTCAGTTTGAGTTGACAAAATATTTGTAAAGAAATGCAGTTACGTTATCTCAAGTAGGCATGCTAATATAAATGAGCCTAAAGGAGTATTGTACAGTTGGTTCCTAGGAAACCTGTTTCAAAGTACAGGTAAAAATTCGTAATAAGAAGCACTCCAAGTTTTGATTTCAAATAAATATTTAAAATTTTTTCGAAGAAACTTGTTTTACTAAGCAATGTAAACAGTGCCATTCTAATCTTTGGTTCTATATTCGTTTGCTCAGAAACCCTTTTATTTCTCCAAATATAAAGAGAAAGTATGTTACCACACAATATTAGTTTAAATGGTTGCAAATGCTAGAATCCAAATTAAGAAATTTTAACTGTTTATCTCATAAGACATTGTGCCACAAAGTAGTATGAAAAGCAAACAAATTGATATTCTGCAAACACAGGCTGTTATCTATGTATAAATTATAAATGTAATAATAAACCAGGGAGAAACATGTAGTTAAAGTAAGCACAAAACAGTTGTGCAATAAGTATGTATAATACTAATGGCATTAAAACTACATATATTTACATGTCCTATAAATGACACGCTCAAATATTCAGTTGTTTTGCATGCAACATCCACGCTCTGCAAGTAGAAAATAGAAATTTCCTTTGTGTGGTATTTTCTCTCCTGTTTAGGAATCATGCTAGTAGTGTCAGAAATGTTCTTAATAAAGTGGCTTGACTATAAAGTCTATTTCCAGATGACTGAATATTTTGTCCATACCACGAGATCAAGATTCTAATTTGTGACCTAACAATTTAACCAACAAACAGTTTAAGTCTTTTAATGAGATGACAAGGACTTGCTTATGAAGCCAATTGCCATTTTCCTTGCTCTATCATAGGAAGCAATGCTCGATTACTACAGCTCAAAGTCAGCTTACTTTAAAGCCTATAGGAGTCTCCTATAATCAATCAGTTCACATTATGGTAGGGGCAAGTAGCTCTTCTGTCATCAAAAATAAAACAGAATACCCTCCACCCATGGCACCATATAATGTCCCCAACTTGGATTTATGAATGTTATTAAAATATTGTCTATGAATGAGGATGATCATGTATGAAAATTAGAAAAGGTGAATTTATTGAAGTAAAGACATAAGTCTATCTCTGTAAATAGCCAATATGGAAGGAAAACACATTAAATTTATCAGTATTACGAAGCTGAAGCATAAGGTGAAAGGTGTATGGAAATAATGCTCACTGAAAAGTTATTCGAACTATCAAATAAGAGCCACACTTTGTAAATTCTGGAGAACTAGATTACCAGACTACACAGAACATGGGTTGGGAGGCCTTTAAGGGTAAATGGGAATGATAGGATCCTCATTAAAGTTGGAGATTTTCAAATGGAACAATTGATAATGCCTTTGAATTATTAATTCCAAATGGGACAATTGATAATGCCTTCAATTATCAACTCCAAAATGGAAGAGTTCCATAGACTTCCCTTATATAAAAAGCATAGTCTTCACTATCTTCCTATCCTCCCAATAGTTGTCCAGAAATGTTCTACGCAAGAGTCTCCTTCTCTCACCAATGCTAAGCAAGGCAGTACTGTGTTCTTTTCTCTCTCTCTCTCCTCTATCCTCATTCACCTAATTTTAACCTGCACCGGGGTAGGTTAACACAAAAGACTCTTGGAGATTGAAGAATTACAATTCTCAATCACTGACTAGTTTTCAATCTCCATTCTGTTCCTAATTAAAATAATCTATAACAGGCTACATAAGTAATATTAACTAACATTCTGATATTTTATTCCAAAGCAATAAAATTAGACCCTTGTTCTAGAGCCTTTGATAATAAAACAGAAACAACAGAGTACTTAAAGCTGGTAGTTTATAGACTAATCTGGAAAGAAAAATCAACAATATTTGAAAAGCTCGAGGAATTTTAACAAATGGAAACTAATGCCGCTGAAAGGAAATGCAAATACAAGGGCTTAGGAGTTTCGAAAACAAAGAAGTGAAGATGGTGGTTGTAGAGAATAAAGAGTGGAGGCAGCAATAGGTCAGTGCTAACCAGGCAATATTCATAGAGAGGTTTAGTCTAAATCTCAACTTTCAGGGGATAATTTGTCATTATTCAGAGACAGAAATGAACAAGCCTACAGGATTTACATATTTTTAAATTGCTTTTTATTGAATTGACCAGGATCTCTAGGATCTATAAGGTTTTTGTTAACATTATCTGGAAACCTGCCTCTACATCCCTTCATTTTCTCTCTGAAGTTTGGTCTGCGTAGGCTCCAGACTAACTTGGTCTAGAAGTCCCATTGTCCCTTTCTTATTACTTAGAATTGTTTTTTTTAAACTGACTCAAATAATTCCAAGGGGATGGAGTCAAATGAGACTATTAGCTTTTCTGAGAAGCCATTTGCCAATATTTCAGAAGCCCATAAAATGGTCCTGCAATAGGTCTATGTAGAGGATATTTCTCATACCTCAGACCTTTTTTCTTTTGTTCAGTCTCCCTCTACTACACACACTTTTCTCCTAGAAACTAAAAATATATCACTGTTTTTCTAACTTTTTATTTGTGGTCTTCCTGATGTAAATCATAAAAAGAACAAAAAAGCATAAATCTGTGATATATAGCATATTTTTGAACAAAAAACAACAACAAAAACCTCCTCTATCTAATCCTTACAATCCTCTTCCTCAAAGGCGTTAATTAAGGATACACAGGGAAAGGCAGAAAATATTGTTCATTTCCCATAAGAACCCAAGCTTTGATCTTCCTCTGATAGGCCAGCCCTAAAGGCATTAACTCAACAAATGCCAACAAGGAGACTGAGTCAGAAATAAAACACCTTCCTCGGGCTCATCTCTCCTTTCTGTGTGAAACTTTCACTTCACAGTTATTAATCAGTGCAGTTATAGGGAAATTCTGTTGCAAAGTGACCTAAACCAATTTGATCATGCACAACTCTTAGGTTCTGTTTAGTAGATAAGAGTTGTCATTAAGGAAGCTTGAGGTGAGCCAGGTTTATCCACTTTTCTTCAATTTCACTGTCAGGTTATAATGAAAGTAAGTCTCAGACCAAATTCTGCCACATATACATGAATTAAACACTCCCTATCAAACAGGCACTAAATCAATCACAAATCTGTTCTCTAAGCTTAATAAAGGCTTAGCTCTTTGCCCTATTAGTTGCTTCTACCACTACATTGCATGAAAGGAAACTAAAGGAAGACACAATACTACTCTAGAAGCATAACATTATTGTCTTTATAGTTGACCTCAGGCAACTAGAAATCTTCTAAGTACACTAGAAATCTTCCAAGTCCACGAAAAACGGCTGTTCAAACTGAGATCAACTTGACAGTAATGCCTCACTACATACTAAAACCTTTTCATCAAGTTGGGAGAGAGACTCTAAAATGCTTTAGCTGATACTCATATTTGTATCTTCAATGCCTTTCATTTCTCTAGAAAGAGCCCCTTTCTAACAATACAGCATACTAATGAACAAGGAACAAATTTCACCAATAAAAGACTATTTTCTGACATTTTGTATGCTAATCATCAAAAGCCTCAGATGTTAATAGAAATAGAATAACAGAAGTACTTGAAAAACCTGGCTCTGAAGTCTGGTCTTTCTGAAAGAAGCTGGTTATCAGTCTCTGAAATGTAGATTATCCCTGCCATAATATCAATGATCATTAATAACCTGTTTAATCTAAACAACCAGCTGCTCCTAAAATTGAAGTTTAACCTGAACAAAATATACATAATATCACACTGTCTGTTCTGACATAAATAATGAATTATGAACATCACGATATTCAGCTGACATAGAAATGGCAGACTGTGTTAAAAACTAGATTAGTACCCCCTTTGATAAAGGGAAAAAAGGTTGATCTCAAGACTCAACTTGAGCAGGGTTTGGGGTAGTAAACCTTAAGATCCTTTCAAACCCTTGATTCCAGTGTGAAATCACTGCTCTGAAACTGTATTTTGAGCTATGTTGTCAGGAAGTTTTCAGTGGCTCTGGAAAGATAAGAATTCAAGTATTTCTTCAAATAGAGCTCCCTCACTCCACTTTCAGGAGGGTGAATTTGAGTCTTTATTCCAGTGTCAGAGATGGGTACATGTTGACTCTGCAAAAGTGTTTGGATTCTGGGTGTTGTTGGCTGTTTTATTATGATTGGCATTTTGGAGGTCTCTATACTATCAATGAGTTAAAAACTACAAATTCAACCACAATGTGTTGTTTAACTGACAATGCCCAAAAGCCCTTGGAAGCATCATGATTCTTCCTCAATTACCCTGTAGGTCATGTCAAAATTTAATTGCCATTGTATCAGTATTAAGAAGTGAGACTCTTAAGCAGTTGTTTGTAGTTCTCCTTGAAGAGGTCCTTCACATCCCTTGCAAGTTGTACTACTAGGTATTTTATTCTCTTGGTAGCAATTGTGAATGGGAGTTCACTCATTATTTGCTCTCTATTTGTCTGTTACTGGTGTATAAGAATGCTTGTGATTTTTGCACATTGATTTTGTATCCTGAGACTTTGCGGAAGTTGCTTACCAGCTTAAGGAGATTTGGGGATGAGATGATGGGGTTTTCTAAATATGCAATCATGTCATCTGCAAACAGAGACAATTTGACTTCCTTTTTTCCTATTTGAATACCCTTTATTTCTTTCTCTTGCCTGATTGCCCTGGCCAGAACTTCCAACACTATGTTGAATATTGGAAGTTCTGACCAGGGAGAGAGAAGCATCCTTGTCTTGTGCCGATTTTTAAAGGGAGTGCTTCCAGGTTTTGCCCATTCAGTATGATATTGGCTGTGGGTTTGTCATAAATAGCTCTTATTATTTTGAGATACGTTCCATCAATACCTAATTTATTGAGAGTTTTTAGCTTGAAGAGGGGTTGAATTTTGTCGAAGGCCTTTTCTGTATCTATTGAGATAATTATGTGGTTTTTGTCATTGGTTCTGTTTATGTGATGGATTACATTTATTGATTTGCATAGGTTTAAGTAGCCTTGCATCCCAGGGATAAAGCCAACTTGATCGTGGTGGATAAGCCTTTTGATATGCTGCTGGATATGGTTTGCCAGTATTTTATTGAGGATTTTCGCAGCAATGTTCGTCATGGATATTGGTCTGAAATTTCTTTTAGCGTTGTTGTGTCTCTACCAGGTTTTGGTATCAGGATGATGATGGCCTCATAAAATGAATTAGGGAGGATTCCCTCTTTTTCTATCGTTTGGAAGAGTTTCAGAAGGAATGGTACCAGCTCCTCTTTGTACCTCTGGTAGAATTCGGCTGTGAATCTGTCTGGTCCTGGACTTTTTTTGGTTGGTAGGCTATTAATTACTGCCTCAATTTCAGAATTTGTTATTGGTCTATTCAGGGATTCAACTTCTTCCTGGTTTAGACTTTGGAGGGTGTATGTGTCCAGGGATTTATCAATTATTTCTTCTAGATTTTCTAGTGTATTTGTGTAGCGGTGTTTATAGTATTCTCTGATAGTAGTTTGTATTTCTGTACAATCACTGGTGATATCCCCTTTATCATTTTTTATTGCATCTATTTGATTCTTCTCTCTTTTCTCCTTTATTAGTCTGGCTAGTGGTCTATTTTGTTGATCTTTTCAAAAAACCAGATCCTGTATTCTGCTCAAGGAAATAAGAGAGGACACAAACAAATAGAAAAATATTCCATACTCAGGGATAGGAAGAACCAGTATCATGAAAACGGCCATACTACCCAAAGGAATTTATAGATTCAATGCTATCTCCATAAAGCTACCACTGACTTTCTTCACAGATTTGGAAAAAACTACTTTAAACTTCATATGGAACCAAAAGAGCCCACATAGCCGAGATAATCCTAACCAAAAAGAACAAAGTGGGAGGCATCACGCTACCTGACTTCAAACTTTACTACAAGGCTACAGTAACCAAAACAGCATGGTACTGGTACCAAAACAGATACATAGACCAATGGAACAGAACAGAGGCCTCAGAAATAATGCCACACATCTACAACCATCTGATCTTTGACAAACCTGACACAAACAAGCAATGGGGAAAGGATTTCTATTTAATAAATGGTGTTGGGAAAACTGGCTAGCCATATGCAGAAAACTGAAATTGGATCCCTTCCTACACCTTATACAAAAATTAACTCAAGATGGATTAAAGATTCATATGTAAGACCTAAAACCGTAAAAATCCTAGAAGAAAACTTAGGCATTACCATTCAGGGCATAGGCATGGGCAAAGACTTCATGACTAAAACACAAAAAGCAATGGCAACAAAAGCCAAAATTGACAAGTGGGATCTAATTAAACTAAAGAGCTTCTGCACAGCCAAATAAACTATCATCAGAGGGAACAGGCAACCTACAGAATGGGAGAAAATGTTTGCAATCTATCCATCTGATAAAGGGCTAATATCCAGAATCTAAAAAGAACTTAAACAAATTAACAAGAAAAAAAACAAACAACCCCATCAAAGGATATGAACAGACATTTCTCAACATTTCTCAAAAGAAGACATTTATGCCCCCAACAAACATATGAAAAAAGCTCATCATCACTGGTCATTAGAGAAATGCAAATCAAAACCACAATGAGATATCATCTCACGCCAGTTAGAATGGTGATCATTAAAAAGTCAGGAAACAACAGATGCTGGAGAGGATGTGGAGAAATAGGAATGCTTTTACACTGTTGGTGGGAGTGTAAATTAGTTCAACCATTGTGGAAGACAGTGTGGCAATTCCTCAAGGATCTAGAACTAGAAATACCATTTGACCCAGAAATACCATTACTGGGTATATACCCAAAGGATTATAAACCATTTTACTATAAAGACACATGAACACATGTTTATTGCGGCACTATTCACAATAGCAAAGACTTGGAAACAAAACCCCAATGTTCATCAATGATAGACTGGTTAAAAAAAAATGTGGCACATATACACCATGGAATACTATGCAGCCATAAAAAAGATGAGTTCATGTCCTTTACAGGGACATGGATGAAGCTGGAAACCATCATTCTCAGCAAACTAACACAAGGACAGAAAACCAAACACCGCATGTTCTCACTCATAAGTGGGAGTTGAAATATGACAACACATGGACACAGGGAGGGGAACATCACACAACAGGGCCTGTCAGAGGATGGAGGCTAGGGGAGGCATAGCATTAGGAGAAATACCTAATGTAGGTGATGGGTTGATGGGTGCTGCAAACCACCATGGCACGTGTATATCTATTTAACAAAACTGCATGGTCTGAACATGTACTCCAGAACTTAAAGTACAATAATAAAAAAAAATAAGTTGTTTGGCCAGGAGGGCTCCACCTTCATGAATGAATTAATGTCATTTTTAAGAAAGTGGATTGATTATAAAGGGGTGCATTTGGCTCCCGTCTCTCTCTCTCTCTCTCTCTCTCTCTCTCCCTCTCTTGCCCTCACTCTTCTGCCTTATACTATATGAAGGTGCATCCAAATGTTCTCACCAGATGCTGCCACCACCTTGATCTTAGACTAACCGGCCCCCAGAAATCTGAGGAAAAAAAAATCTGTTCATTATAGATTACCCAGTCTGTGATATTCTGTTACAGCGACACAGAAGAGACTAAGACTTAAAATTGGCACCAGAGAAATGCGGTATTGCTATAACAAACACCTAAAAATGTGTAAGTGGCTTTGGAACTGGGTAATAGAGGCTAGAACAGTTTTGAAGTGAATGCTGGAAAAACTTGTATTGCCATGAAGAAAGTGTTGAGAGTGATTAAGGTGAGCGCTAGAAAAAGAGTAGATCTGTAGGGAAAGTCTGAAACTCCTTAGGAATTACTTAAATGGTTGTGATAAGAATGCTGTAGAAATTTGTATGGCAAAGGCAATTTTAATGAGGTCTCAGGAATGAATAGCAAGGTATTCGAAACTGGAGTAAAGGTTACCCTTGTTATAAAGTGGCAGACAAAATGATAAACTATTCCTCTGGCAGAGGAAATATGTAAGCAGCAAAGCCTTCAATGTGCTTGCTATGTGGCCTCTTGTAACTGCACATAGTAAGAGGTGAGGAGAAAGAAATGATTTAAAGACAACTTATAATTAAAAGAGAAATCGAACTTGGGGATTTAAAGGTTCTCAGCCTGGATGTGTGGTAGACAATAAAAGAACATTTTCTAAAAAGGAAGCTAAGTGTTTGGCTAAGCAACTGTTTGATAGAAAGGTTATTATGAAGAGAATGAAGCCAGAGGCTATTTATCAGGACAATGGTAGAATAATCTGAAGGGTATTTTGGAGATTACCAGTGCCACCCCTGCCATTACAAACCGAGAGTGCCAAGGCCAAGGGGAAGTAAATATGTCAAAAGAGAGGCCTCGGGCACACTCAGAACCTTGAAGCTTGCTGCCTAGAGGTGCCTGCAGTTTCTGCACCACACATTCTGGTCCAGTGCTCCTCAGTCACCCCAGGCATGGCCCAAGTGGGCCCAGGTGCCATTTGACGCACAAATCTGGAAAATAGAAGCTATAAATGTTGACAGTGTCCATATGGTGCTAATTCTGTAGGCATGCGGAATGCAAGAGCGTTGAGAGCATGGCTTTCTGTATCTAACCTTCAACGGATTTTGCAGACTGCCTGGGAGCCCTGACAGAAACTTGTCGCAGGGGAGGAATCACCATGGAGTCCCTACGAGGGCAATGTCCAGTTAGACTGTGGAGGCAGAGCTAAGAATAGGAGTCCCCACTAGGTCAATGTCCAGTTAGACTGTGGAGGCAGAGCTAAGACTAGGAGTCCCCACTAGGCCTAGTGGAGCCATGTGGGTGCGACCACCCTTGAAATTCCAGAACTGTAGAGCTACCAGCATGCAACACCAGCCTGGGATGGCTGTAGGCAAAAGACTCCAACTTGTTAGAGTTGCTGCATGGGCTGTGTCTTGCAAAGCCATGCAGGCAGAGCTGCCTGGAGCTTTGAGGGTCCAACCTGCACTTGTGTGTCTGGATGGTGGGATGTGGAGTCAATGACGATTATTCTTAAGCTTTAGGATTTAGTTTGCTTTCCCTGTTGGATTTGGGATTTACTTGGGAACAGTCACTCGGTTTTTCTTGCCTATTTCTCCCTTTTAGCATGGGAATGTCTATTCTATGCCCATCCCACCATTGTATTTTGCAAGTAGATAACTTGTTTTTATTTCACAGGCTCATGGCTGGAGGGAATTTGCCTCAAGGTGAATCATGTCTTGAGTCTCGCCCATGTCTGATTTAGATGAGACTGGACTTTGGACTTATGAGTTGCTGCTCAAATGAGTTAAGATTTTGGGGGCTACTGAGATGGAATAAATATGTTTTGTATGTGAGAAGGACGTAAGTTTTCGAGGGTTATGGGTGGCCTTCCGAAATAAAATTTAAATATTTGTCCCTTCCCAAACTCATGTTGAAATTGGATTGCCATTGCTACCGTATTAAAAAGATGAGACCATTTAGAGGTGATTAGGCCAGGAGGGCTACTCCCTCATGATTATATGCCATTATCATAGGAGTGGGTTTGTTATAAAAGGGCAAGTATGATTCTCTCTCTCTCTCTCTCTCTCTCTCTCTCTATGTATATATATATATGTCTCTATCTCTATCTCTGCATTTATCTCTATCTCTCCCTTCCTCTTTCCAGTATGTGTGTACACAACATGAAAGCCTTCTTTACTAGATGGCAGGGACTTAAATTTGAACTTTCTAGCTGCCAGGTATGTGTGAAATAAATTTCTGTTCATTATAAATTAGTCAGTTGGTAGAGCTTTGTCAGAGCAGTACAAAATGGACTAAAATATTAAGCAAGTGTTTTCTTGCCCCTCTCTCTTTCCTATCTATTTGACCCAGAGAAGCACAGACATATAGGAAGGGAGAGGTCGAAGGCTACTTAATCAACTCTCTACCAACTCACATACTGCTGGAGAGAAAATGCATTATCTACAAAGGGCAGTAAGGTCCAAGCAGCTGGCTAGATATGTAGGCAGGTAGAACTTCAAGGCAAAGCAATTCTAGAAGGCATTCTACCTAAGTGATTTGTTGGAACATTTTACCTACTCCACTAGGTATACACATAGACAGAACCTAAATCACTTCCCAACTGTCAAACCTTCTGCTAAGAACAAGGCCCTTTGATTTGCCCCACACCTCCCCACAGAACTCTGCTGATATCCTGAGCACATGGTTCTTACTATTTCTGAAAATTTATCTTTAAAAATTGTCTCAGTCCCTAAGATAAACATAGTATTTTTTTTTTTTGCTAACCTATTTTTCTGTTACCAAACTAGTAGCATAGACAGACCATAAGCTGATCCTTGAATACATGTGATTGAACTGTGGGGGCCCACTTATAAGTGAATTGTTTTCAATAACTACAGTCAGCTCTCTATGTCAGCGGGTTCAGCAGCCATAATCAAACACAGATTGCAAATACAGTATTTGCAGAATGCAAATGCATATAAATGCAAAGGTATATGGAGGGCTTTTTGTATTCATAGCTTCTGCAGAACTTGAGAATACACAGATTTTTGTTATGTGTAGGCAGTCCTGGAACCAATCCCCTGAGAAAACTGAGTAAAGGGTCATACATACATGTATATGTGTATATCTGTGTGTGTGTGTGTGTGTGTGTGTTGTTTCTAATATAAATAGCTTTCTAGTTGATAATCTTTTCCTACAATAATACATACTCACTGAGAGTACTTATACAGCATTCCTAAATGAAAGTACAATGATCACAAATACTATACATAATAGTTGGGTCTTCAATGAGTAAGAATTTAAAACATGCTTTTTTCTTATGAAAGAAGATGAAGTTTAACGTATTTTCACTTGCCCTACTGTTAAACAGGTTAATACTCACTCTTCTATTCATCTCAGATATTTTTCACTCACTTCTGTCTCTGCCATTCCATTCCTCCTACCTTCCCTAGACTCAGAGTGTAAGATTTTTGGTTCCTCAGTATAATTATAATCTTATGAGAAAATGGGAGGAGAAAGCTGGGGCTACAGCTTTCTGTAATTCCTTGAAAGATTCCTCTAAACAAAACTTCAGAACTTGCTTTTGAGGCATGTTTTGAAAAGAATTATACTTCTAAATTAATAACTCCTTTGATAATTACTTGTAATCCTCATTTTAAAAACTTTCATGTAAAATGTATTACCTCCATTGTACAGATGAGTAGACTAAATAGTCAAAGAAATTACATAAGTCTATCTCATTTCAAAACCCGATTGTTTTCTTTCTTCCATACCTCCCTGCCTCTAATCACTTGCCCTTTCAAAGTACTTTACACTTCCCTCTTCTCAGAAGGCCAGCTGCCAGAAGCTCAGCTTACTGCCTCTGAGATTCCATAGAATGCCTTATATACCTCCTATCAGAGTTGTTACTACACTCTGTTTCATCGTGCATTTATTACCTGACATTCTCTCTCATTGTACTGAACTCCTCAAAACCAGCAATCATGTCTTAGTCATCTTTTTGTGTCTAGATTTCACATAATTTCCAACACATACCAGAAGATGTTTCAAAAATGCTTTTCTGAATAAATGAATAAATCCTGGGGAATTTCAAGAGGAAGAATGAAACATTAAAGAAGCTAGATTCCCATTTATTTAGCCATTAATTGCAACACAACTAAGCAATTTGTTATTTAAATAAATGAGGACTATCAGAATGTAAATAGTTGGCACATGGTAGTATCCCACAGGAAAAAAAATCATTTTACCAACCTCTCTTTTGTAGGTAAAGCAAGAAAATCATGAAAATGACCATGGCAACAAGTACTATTAAATCGTGTCAAGAAAGGTAAGCTCTCAAGACTTTCCTTTGAACATTTTACCTTCTTGAGTGCTTCAAGAATATTGTTGCTGTGTTGGTTCAGTCCTATGTGTAGGTTAATTAAGCATTATCTAGAGGATATGACATGAAGAATGTCAGGAAAAACCTCCCTGAGTAAAAACGTTTCCCCCTTGTCCCTCATACTACATGGAATTAGGAATTTTCACAGTAATCATTACTTTCAGTTATGGCTCTGAAAGCCCAAGCCAAAATGCACACATGCCAAGTAGGAAAGTAAACATATAAAACTGCTGTTAGTCATTGACATTTAGACATCCATTAATTTCTCAGGAAATTTTCACCCAGTCATTCAGAGACAAGACCCAGGAAAATGGAGTTCTGATGGATATGGTTAAACTGAGGATACGTAAAATAAAAAAGAGATTTTGAAGTGGACACATCCAAAGGGACTCTATGAGTATTGTTAGAGAGGGTGGGTCAAAGGACAGAAAAGGAAAGCAGAAGAAAAAAAATAGTTCAACTGACTTTGCAACTTGAAAATATTACCAAGGACCAACCGTTGCATTTCATCATGGATTGTGACTGTGACTATGAACACAACGGGTTACCCAAAGAAGAATAATTATATCTCTGTAGTGCATGAAGCTTGGTCTTTTTTAAAATAATATTTGCAATAAAAACCATGTGGTTCTTAATAGAGTGGAGAATATGCAGAAAGCCTGAAAAGAACTAGAGCCTCTGCTCTCTTTTGCATTGAGAATGGGCTGCTACTTAGCGTGTCCATGCTAATTGCAGCCTCATAGTTCACTGTACATGTTATTTCTTTAGAGTGACCTAAGATGTTAATCAAGCTTTGCTGTAGAATTTATGTTTAAACTCTCTACGCATCTTTTTAATGTGTCAACTGACATTTGTTATTATTTGGTTGTGAACTGGCTTTGAATATCTTATGAAATATTTATAGCAGCAAAGAATGTGGGAATCATATGAACAAAACATATACAAGTAGCAAAAGATTAATGACAATTACTGACAGGGCAAAATCAGTAATGAGGCTTCATTTTCCACTTGTTTATTTTTAAGTGTGCTTGATTTGTGGAAGGTGGATATGTCTTTCAATCTCAAGTTGCAGTCTGTTTGAAGACATTTGCTTACTGAATGGAAAGTTCAAATAAAATCTGGATTTCATTAAAACTTTTGTAAATTAACTCTCCTTAACCAGAAAAACCTATAACATTTGCTTCCAAGAAATAATTTAATGTTTCCCTTCTGTGATTGACAGCAGATATTAAAATGAAAAATGAATCTCAGACGAGGAGCTTGCAAATGGGCCTGAAGGGGAGAAGAGGCAAAATGCAATGTGGGATATAATTAGGATTCCAGAACCAGAATATGGGCATTTTGCCTTGAAAATGCTGAATGTGACATGCATCCCAAGCCACCAGCAGGGCTATTAACTATTTCAAACCTCCAAAAGTATCTTGACACTCATGTAAGGCTACATGCCAGTGTGGAAGAATTGGAATTTGACCCTTATTCCTAATATGCCATGACCTGTGCTTTCTTATTATGCTTCAGCTCTTAGGTCATATGACTGCCATTTTCACCAAGGTGAGAACAGAAGCCCATAGGCAAAAATGAGCTAATCCCTCCCTTGTTCTTTTCTTATGTTTTAGAGCCTTCTATGAAAGCATCTAGAATACCTTTTTGTACTACTTTCCTAGCACCAAGTTTGTGTCATTTGGCACTGCTGTCATCTGCAAGTAACAGAAACACAGAGTTTAGCTGCTTAAACAAAGAGGGGCTTATATCTCTTTATAAAACAAAAAGTCTGAAAATAGGTTATTGGTAGCACAGTGACTGACATTGGCTTAACAGTTCAGTGATGCCAAGAACACCGTTCCTGAAATTTTCTTGGTGTTTATTCCAGGGCCACAAGGTGATTGCTGCATGAGTTAATGTCCAGGTTCTCTAGAGGCCAAAACACTTCCTTGTTCCCTAGAGCTCAGTGTCACAATAGGGCACTGGGAACTATAATAAGTTGGAGAAAATTGTTACACAGGGTAATTCAAGAGTCGTGAAGTCAAATGCCATCCTTTTGCAATTCTGCAAAGATTCAAGTTTGCTACTAAAGTAGTTACAGAATTAGAGATTTAAAGCCAGTGTAAGTACCTTGCTTTGCCTTTCAGGGGTATATTAAAATGCACAGTCTAAAAAATATTTTCATCTTGCCCTGGAGAGACATTAGAAGGCTGGAAGAAGGAGGACTATTTACTTCCTGAAATTTATGTGATAAAAATAACACACTTTAACAGACAATCGGCCAAAGGCCTCTTTCAACTGCTAAGAGAGTGGGCTTGCAGTCTTTAAATATACAGGTAAGGCAAAGAAGCTGAATTTCACAAATTTCTCCCATACTCATTCAGAGGGAATAACTTGTCAAGTGTATTTAGTACACCTGGTGTAGTACTAACTAAAAAACAGTTAAAACAATTAAGGTCCCATAGCAGAGAGCAGGAAGTGAATATAGGAATGGGATCTTGTCAATTAAAACACGCACACACACACGCACTCAAGAGATTACTTTGTCACCAAGGGGTAACAGTTACACAATGCAAATATATAATGGATGATGTCTAGGTTCAGTAATTAGGATCTAGAAAAACAGCACCTATATCAATCAAATGCATTTATGTACTCTTGCTTTCTGTTGGGAAAAACAAAACAGTATCAATTGAAATAAAGCCAGTTGTCTATACTTCCTACATGTTTTTGTATATTAACGGGACATACTGGATATGCTGCTAGGTGCTGAAGATTCAGGCATGGAAGACAACACCTGCCTTCAGGTAGCTCACAGTCTAGTGGACTGGTGATCTTCCTCTTTCATTATTTTATCAGCTCTGACAAATGTGTCTATAACCCCTAGGTGCTTCTTGTCATTGAAATAGGCTTGAAAGTACAAGACATAATTTGGTATTCTTGTCATTTTCAGGTACAGGGCAGTTCTCTTCCCAAGAGTGATCATCTAACTCAAATATTTATACTTGAATATGCCTTTTGTTGTTTAGCAAAGCTATTTATTTAAAACAGCCACAACATTTATTATTTTTGTCTGTAAGACAGCATGTTACTGCCTAGTTAAAAAAGAATGTAAAAGATCTCATCTAATTGTTCCTTCATTACCTTCAGAATGAAGTCCAAACTCCTCATCATGTCACCAAATGCCTTTCACAATGTGTTTTCAGTCTTACTTTACCAGATATTCTCACAAATACCTTGTGCTCCAACCAAACTGAACTTATGTGAAACCCTGTAGTAACATGCCCTGTAGTAAAGTCAATTTGGATCTAACCAATTGTCAACTGGCTGACATCTTCTGTGCCGGCTCAATGGCAAATGCAGTGATGTTAAAGCTCTTATCTTGGTCCAGAGTGGTAAGCAGCAAGATGTAGAGGAGCGAAGGGGTGAGTCAAGTTTGAGAATAAGCAAGCAATCCAAATTTGGGAAGCAGAGAGGTGTAGGCCACATCCCATGCTGCCAGCCTCATCCTATCTCCATAGATCTGGCTGGTGAAACATGAGCCAAGTGGTGGGATATTCTTGTAATTACTGTTTCAGTCCTGAAAGAATATTGCCAGTTACTAAGTGTTGTCAAACCACAATCTGGGCAAATTTGAATTATTCAACCAGAAACCTAACAGACTAGCTGAATAAGCCAGTTTTGGTTCTTCCATTAACCACTCAAAAATGTAACTCTCCGTTGTACAAAATTAGGTTTTTTAGGGACATCACTCATTGTATATTATGAACTTTACTGTAATTCAATTTCCATGAATGAATACACCCAGGACTTTCTCATGTCACTGCTTTTGTTCATACCATCTCCTGCTAATACTGCCCTTCTCTTTGTTAGAATCATTCTAGGCCAGTCTCAAATATCATTTTTGTGAAAATGTTCATACAGAAAATTGTGGGCATTGTGGCCATACAGTCTCTGTTATAACTACTCGACTCTGCTGTCATAGCATGAAAGCTAACATAGACAATACATAAATACATGAGCATGACTGTGATTCAAGTAAAACTTATTTATAAAACAAAGTAGTGGGCAAGATTTGGCCCTTGAAAACTATAGTTTCTTCACCCTAGTCTTAGATGATTCCTTCTGTGATGCTCTGGATAGAATTAATCTCTCCTTCTTCTGGGATGCATAGAACATTGCTTAGGCCTTTCTAACAATGTTAGATTCTGCCTTGTAGCTTTTTTTTAATTTTTAATTTTTGTGGGTGTATAGTAGGTGTATATATTTATGCATTACATGAGAATTTTGATACAGGCATGCAATGTATAATAATCATATAAGGGCAAATGGAGTATCCATCTCCTCAATTATTTATCCTTTGTGTTACAAACAATCCAATTATACTCTTCTAGTTATTTTTAAATGTACGAGTAAATTATTTTTGTCTATAGTCACTCTGAAGTGCTAAAAAATAATAGGTCTTATTCTAACAATTTTTTTTACCTATTAAACATCCCCACTTCCACCCCACCATCCCCTTCTGAGCCTCTGGGAACCATCCTTCTACTCTCTACCTCCATGAGTTCAATTGTTTTTATTTTTAGATTCCACAAGTGATAACATGCAATGTTTGTCTTTATGTGCCCAGCTTCCTTCATTTAACATAATGATGTCTAGTTCCATCCATGTTATTGCAAATGAGATGTTCTCATTCTTTTTATGGCTGCAGAGTATTCTATTGTGTATATGTACTATGATATATTTATCTGTTCATATGTTGATGGACACTTAGGTTGCTTCCAAATCTTGGCTATAGTGAATAGTGCTGTAAGAAACATGAGAGTGCAGACATCTCTTGATACAATGATTTCCTTTCTTTTGGGAATATAGCTACAAGTAGGATTGCTTGATCATATAGTAGCCTGTAGCTCTATTTTTAGTTTTTTGAGGAAGCTCCAAACTCTTCTCTGTAGCGGTTGTATTAATTTACATTCCCACCAAAAATGTTCAAGGGTTCCCCTTTCTCCACATCCCCATCAGCATTTGTTATTGCCTGTCATTTGGATAAAAGCCATTTTAACTGGGGATGAGATGGTATCCCATTGTAATTTTGATTTGTGTTTCTCTGAGGATCAATAATGTTGAGCATTTTTTCACATACCTGTTTACCATTTGTATGTCTTCTTTTCAGAAATGTCTATTCAGATATTTTGCCCATTTTTTAATTGTATTATTATTAATAGATTTTTTGCAATAGAGTTGTTTGAGCTTCTTATATATTCTGGTTATTAATTCTTTGTCAGATTGGTAGTTTTTAAATATGGTCTCCCATTCTGCAGGTTGTCTCTTAACTTTGTTGATTATCTCCTTTGCTGTGCAGAAGCTTTTTAAAATGATGCACTCTCATTTGTCTACATTTGCTTTGAAGCCTGTGCTTATATGGTATTACTGAAGAAATATTTGCCCACTCCGATGTCTTGGAGTTTCCCACAATGATTTCTTTTAGTAGTTTTATAGTATGGGGTCTTAGACTTAAGCCTTTAATCCATTTTGACTTGATTTTTGTATATGGTAAGAGAGAGAGGTCTAGTTTCATTCTTCTGCATAGGGATAGCCAGTCTTCCCAGCACCATTTATTGAAGAGATTGTCCTTTCCCCAGTTTATGTTCTTGGCATCTTTGTCAAAAATGAGTTTACTGTAGCTGCATGAATTTATTTCTGGGTTCTCTCTTTTGTTCCATTGGTGTATGTGTCTGTTTTTACACCAGTACCAAGCTGTTTTCATTACTATAGCTTTGTGGTATAATTTAAAGTGAGGCAATGCAATAACTCCAGTTTTGTTCTTTTTACTTAGGATAGCTTTGGCTATTCTGGGACTTTTGTGGTTTTATATAAATTGTAGGATTATTTTTTCTATTACTGTGAAGAATGGAATTGGTATTTTGATAGAGATTGCCTCTGTAGATTACTTAGGGTAGTATGGATATTTTAATAATATTGATTCTCCCAATCCATGAACATGGAATATCTTTTCATTTTTGCTTGTGTCCTTTTCAATTTCTTGCATTGATGCTTTATGATTGTCACTGTAGAGATCTTACACTTCTTTCGTTAATTTACTTTCTGGATATTCTATTTCATTTGTAGCTATTGTAAAAGGGATTACTTCCCTGATTTCTTTCTCAGGTTGTTCACTGTTGGCATATAGAAATGTTGCTAATCTTTTTTTATTTTTTAATTTTTGTGGGTAAATAGCAGGTGAACATCATAAATAATGTGGTATCCATCCCCTCAAGCATTTATACACTGAGTTGCAAACAATCCAATTACATACATTAAGTTATTTTAAAATGTACAGTTAAGTCATTATTAACTATAGTCACCCTGCTGTGCTATCAAATAGTAGGTCTTATTCACTTTTTATAACTATTTTTGTACCCTATATTGCTCTTCAAAGTTCCACAGATATCTGGAGCAGGGACAAAATGCCACCATCTCTTTGCTAAAGCATAGCAAGAGTGACCTTTACTCCAGTTCCCAATCAGTTCCTTATCTCCATCAGAGACCACCTCAGCCTGCACGTCATTGTCCATATCACTATCAGCATTTTGGTCACAACCACTCAACAAGTCTCTAAGAGGTTCCAAACATCCCCTCATCTTCCTGTCTTCCTCTGAGCCCTCCAAAGCATTCCAACCTCTGCCCATGTCCCAATTCCGATGTCGCTTCCACATTTTTAGTTACCTTTATAAAGTACCCCACTACCCCAGTACCAATTTTCTGTATTAGTCCATTTTCATACTGCTTTAAAGAACTACCTGAAACTGGGTAATTTATGGGGAAAAAAAGATTTAATTGACTAACAGTTCCACATGGCTTGAGAAGCCTCAGGAAACTTACAATCCTGGTGGAAGGTGAAGGGGAAGAAAGGCACATCTTACATAGTGGCAGAAGAGAGAGCGAGAGTGTGAACGGAAAGTGTCACACTTTTAAACCATCGGATCTTGTGACAACTCACTCACTATCACAAGAACAGCATGGGAAAAACTGCCCCCATGATCCAAACACCTTCCACCAGGTCCCTCCCTTGACATGTGGGGATTACAATTACAGATTAGATTTGAGTGGGGACACAGAGCCAATTCATATCACTGGGGATTGCTGCTAGTTATTCAGGGCCCAAGGGCTCTTTAGTCAGCAAGTGATGGATCCTGCCAGGACTGGATCCTTTCTTTCGAAGCAGCGAGTTCTCTTCTGACCCATGGTGTGTCTAGAAATGTCATCTGCAAGCTAGGACCTGGAATGGGAGCCTCCTGACTCTGACAAATGCCTTATCCTACTGTGGCTGAGCTGATATCTAACATGAAAGACTAAGTCCACTTTCCTCTCCTCTACTCAAGTGGAAGGAAGGGGTCTCCATGTAGTTGTGAGCTGTGCTGCCTATGATTGGGAGAGAAATGGCACAAGTACTCCCTTAGCCACCCCAGCTGGTGTCTCAATAGGTTGCATGTCCCCAAGTCCACTGGCTCCAAGCCCAGCGCAGCACAAGGACTTGCCTAGGAGCTGCAGTCCTTGTGGCCTATAATGCCTTTCAAGTTTAGTTAGAGCCCCAGAGCACTTTAGCTTGTGGTGGTGAGGGATGGGTGATTCTCCTCTGGCTAGTGCTGGTCTAAATAGTCCTTCGGTGGGTGTCACCTAGATTCAGCCCCAGTTTCCTTTCTGCTGTGAGGGAATAGCACTAAATTCAATGAAATGGCTCACAACTGCTGTGCTTTCCCTCTCCCATGCATGGATAGATTCTCTGTGCCATGTGGCCACTATCTGGGGGTGGGGGAGGGATAGCATCAGTGTTGCAAGACTGTTTCTCCTACTCTCTTCAGTGCCACTTTTAGCAAAGTGAAGTTAAACTAGATAGTCAGTGCTCACCTGATTTTTGGTTCTTCTTAAGGTGCTTTTTGTGTAAACAGTTGTTAAATTTGGTGTTCCTGCATGAGGGACGATTGTTAAAGGCTTCTATTTGGCCATCTTTCTCCATCCCTCCCCTAGTAGGTTGTTTTTGTTTTGTTTTGTATGTTTACTCTCATCTGGATTAAAATTTCCTTTATTCATTTAAAGTGCTAAATATGCTATTGTTGAGTTGAATTTACCAAAGAAACAATAAAGAATACTCTTAGGTATATTTTATAATTTGCAATACATTTTTTAATCTGTCAATCCTGTGCATTAATGTTGTAGGCAACAGAGACTCCTAGTTTGCCTAATTTCTATTCTATTCTTTTTCATTAGCTATTTAACTACTGAGGTAGAAATGTGGTTCTCTGTAATAAAGACTATAATTTTCAGTCTCCCTTTAAGTTAGATGTGGCTATATGATCGTGTTTTGGCTATAGAAATATAAAACCAACTGTCATGTGCAATATCTGAAAAATGTCCTTAAAGAAAGCAGGTTTACCCTTCTTATCCCATTGATTTGAACAGCCATGTTGGATCATGTGGTGAGAAGCTCACAGTAATACAGCAGAACAAGAGACATAGAAGGAGACCAAGTCTTTATGGTGGTGGAGCTGAGACATCCTTGAATTACTGTCTTCAGATTTCTTTAAACAGAAAATAAGTTAATTCTATTTCATTTAAAACACTTTCATGTGGGTATTCACAGCCAAACCACTCCTCACTGGCATAACTAACAGCTCTCTACTTAACAAAATTAAAGCTATGGCCCGACATTGAGTCACTTTCCAAGGTCAGAGGCATTCTTTGGCTGATCTCATTGATTGCATAATTCTTTACAATCATAGGACAGCAAGAGGAAGAAAACCTGTCACTTAGACACACTTCTTCCCCTTTGATGTAGCTACACCCAGCATTGACATTGCTCTTCTCTTTTGTCTCTAGTTTTTCCCTAGTACAAACCTTGGCCTCAGTCGGTGCAGCTTGGCTCCAATTGAGCCATTGTTGACATGATATTTCCTCTTGTTAGTCACAGTTTCTCTCTCACTAAGTAGTTCCGCCAAATAAGCACAAAGCCTCAACTCGCTGTTTTCTCCATGCCTCTATTCCTTGAGTATTTTCCCCTAAGTCATAAGCAATAAACATATATATGTATACATATGTATATATGTATACATATATATGTTTATTGCTTATGACTTAGGGGAAAATATATGTATATTATATATGTATACATATATGTATATATATAAACATATATTTGTATACATATATATGTTTATTGCTTATATATATTATGTTGCATATGTATGTATGTGTGCGTGTGTATGTGTATATATATATATACACACACACACAGAAAGATTAGGTTAATCCTCTTCTCTCTCCCTTCTATTTAACAATCACAGTTCCTGACAACTACCTTTATGTAAGAAAAGCTATGGTTACCTGGGCGACTAAATTACCAGCTTGGTTAACTTCTATTCTCCATCTGACTTCCAAATCTCAATTCTCCTCTCTCCTTCTTGTCTAATGAATAGCTAATCAATTCTGAAAGGTTAAGCTAAAGTGCATTTTGTGACTCTTGTCCTTTCTATAATTTTCAAGCTACATCTTGCCTGAGATGATCTTGAAGGGGCCTGAACTCTTCTATTTCTTTGAAACACTTAAAGCATTTTCAAACATAAGAAAACAGAAGAGTTTTTAACATAGTATTTCTTCATTGACTACATGATAACGTCACTCTTCTCACCTCCATTTATTCATTCCTGTGCATTTTGTCATTTTCTTTCCTGTAAAAGAATTATCTGTCTAGTAAAAGAATGTAAACACTTTAATGGACTTGGGATGTACCTGGAAAAAGAAACAAGGTTTTATAAACTGAAGCATACTTTCAGAATTACGAATGACTGACACACATTTCTCTCGTTTATCAGGTGGATTTTAGCTTATTGTTTCTAAAAATCCATATACATTATTCCTGCTTTTTGTCTCTTCCCTCTTTCATTGTTTTCAGTTATAGGAAGATAAGGATGCAGCATCAGAGTTTCATGCTTCAAGATTTCCTTCCAGTGATATCAGTTGTTTATAAAAATCCAGAAAATATTAGCAATTAAAGAAATAAACAAGGATTTCACATGGCTAAAAATACCAAGGAAACAAGGGATTCATGAATTCAAAGAGTGTGAATACATGCAAATAAAAAGTCATCACACTATCTGGAGATGGTTAATTATACTCTTCTTATAGCTGAAATAATCTCAAAACAGAAAACTGTTGCCTACATTGGATTCTAATTTAATATTCAATACTGTTTTAGTTTAGTGAAAGAGAAAGAAAAATCATTAACAGGCTAATATATCTTCTACAGGTAAATAGCAACTTAAGGAAGCCACTTTGCTTACAGGATGAAGACAATATCACAGAGCTCAAGGGTATAATAAAACAATAGTCACTGCTTCCTACAGTGTGCCCATTCTAATTTGGATAAAACCAGAGGGTCAAATAATCCCTAGATTGTCAGTAAATCTTCCAATCTTAAAGTATAAAATGTTCATTAATATGATATTATTATCACTACCAATATAATATCACACTAATATAATTATTATCTCACTAATAGTAATAATAATATCATATTATTGAACATTTTATACTAGTAGTAACAGTAGGAGTAGCAACAGTAGTTTTTCTAGCCTCTGGGAGAAGTTGAGAACACAAATATATTAGGAAAATAAAACAATTTACAAAGGACTTTAACAACGACTTGTTTCATAAAAAAGCCCTACAAACTAGTTCAAGCAGGTACTTTTACCCCACTTTGAGTTTCATTTCTACTTTCTGCCTCCTAGATCACCAGTGACTCCAGCCAGAACACTTTACCTATAACTCTGCTACAAGCTTACCCAATAACCTTGGCCCAGGCAGAGGTGTTTTTTTAAAGTTCCTCAGCTGATTTTCATGTGCAGCCTGTGTTGAGAATAACTAAATTCATGTTAATTTATTAATGATTAAATAACTCAAATAACAATTGACTGCCAACAGGCACCTTTGGGAAAACACATTTTACAATACATAAGAATCACCTAGAGAGCTTGTCCAGTTTCCTTGGCTCCGTCTCCAGTGATTCTGATTCAGTGAATCAGGTTGAAGCTACTGAATCTGCATTTCTAACAAGCTCATGGGTGATACCATGGAACCACACTTACAGACCACAAACTTATACCAGAGAAATGAGTTTTGTGGTATAAAATTTTAGGTTTTCTAGCAAGCCAAGAGTGGATATTTGGTGGAGAGTCTTAGATTTGTACCTACAGAGGCAGCTAAATTAATTATATTACAGAAAATATGTGGCCTGTATTTTCATATAGATTAGCTACCTTTACATACAATCCAACATAACATTGGTTTAAATACAAAGGGTTTATTCTTTTGCATAAAAATATCTGATAGGCAATCAAAAGTTGGTATGGTTGCACAATGAGGCAATCAATCACCTAGAATTTTTGTATATTTATGTTCTATCAATGTTTATACATGGCTTTATCACTGACAGCACTTCATGTTCTAATATGACTGCCATGGTGTAGAAATTGCATCAACATTCAAAAAGGTAGGAAATACTTTTTAAAATATTAGGGAATGGGGTACTTTTCCTATCTAGTTTATCTCTGTTTCAAGAGATTTTGTAGAAACTTCTTCCAATAAATTATACGTACATATCATGGTTCACAACTGTATAATATGGCCACACCAATCCACAACAAAGTTTAAATATAATAGAATATAGGTAAAGATATTGTAATAAATAGACCCAATGCATATAACTCAAAAACAATAGAAGTTTATTCTCACCACCCAACAGTCTTAGGCAAATGTTACTGGTTAGTGGCAGTTCTCTTCTACATGGTGATTCCAGAATTTAGATTCCTTCCACATTATGACTCTGTCATTCCTTAAAGCCTCATCACCAATATTACATCCACCAGGTGGAAATGGATAAAGAGTGGGGACAACCCAGCATAGAGAAAAGAGAAATGTTTTAGGTGATAGATATCCCAATTACCTTGATTCGATTATTATACATTATATGAATATGTCAAAATATCACATGTACCTTCAATATATGTATATGTATTATATATCAATAAAAATGAAAGCTAAAAAAGAATATGAATGAAGATATCATTTTGTTAAAAGCCTTGGCCCAGAACTGACAGGCCTACCTTCTATTTATATTCGCTAGGCTATAACTTAGTCAACATGACCACAGCTTGTAAAAACAGGCTGTAAAATGTAGTACAGCTATGTGCCTAGGGACAAAAGAAGCAGATTTTTTATGAAACATCTCTTACACAATAGAAACTATAATCTTATAGATGGGAATATGATGACACCAATCAACGAAAGAGTTCTGTTACTAAAGAAGATGGGAAGAATGGATGTAGTATAGGCAGGCAACAGTCTCTATCACCTTAACTTTTTTTTATTTTTAATTTCCATAGTACAATATAGAATTGCTAGGTTCATCTTCTTAAAACTGTAAGAAAGAACCTGTTGTAGAAGTGAGATGACCTACATTCTCATCTATAATTGTTTTCTTTTTATTGAACTGAATGATCAGGAGGATATCACTTAAACACTTTGCTTTAATTTCCTTATCTATAAGCTGGGAATAACTGCCTTTTATTTGGCCTATACCTGAAAAGTGTTGTGATAATCTAATAATAATATTTATGCCAAAGTGTCTAAAAAAGACAAAGCAAGCATATGATTGCCAGAAAATACATTTTCCTTTTTAGGCTATCAGTATAAAGTGAAATGTATCTCCGTCTGTAAGTCAAGATAGAATTCAGGGAAGGAGAATGAATAAAGTGAAGAGCTATGAAAACTGACTCAAGCTTTACAACAGAGAAAAAGCTAACAAGATGGCTTGTCACTGTAGACTTGTAATTCAAAATAAAAGACCAATCATTTGATTTCACAATAACATATTGGTTTGTGACAGTAATGGTCGTCTTTATAGCCATAAAATGGATGGTCATGAACACTGATAAAAGATGGCAAATGCAGAGTGGCAACTAATGTGACAAGACAAAATTACTCCAAAAGGCTAAAAGGCAGTGTCTGCCTTAGTTTCAGGCCATGGTCGAAAAGGACATAGACATTACATTTGGGCAAAACAAGTGAGAAAACTAGAGTGCTCATTCCCTCCTACAAAGTGCAATTTCACTTCTGAAGCAAAAAGGTGCTGCTCCTTTCTTGAATTCATAAATTTATTCAAGTATCCTAGGGAGAGCAATTTACACCTCTTTTAGGGGGAGGTAAGAGGCAGTACTTGAGTGAAAGGAATGACAGCAAAAAGAAGGAAAAAAATGAGGAAACCTGACTTGAAAAGTCAACCTATACTTCTCAAAGTAAATACTCTGATGACAGAGATTTGATGGTGTGCACTGACCAGTGTGCCAACTGTAAACTGATGTGGTCCATGGAGAAGTACTAATATTGGGGATCAGGGGAAGGAGCTACCTAATGGAGTCGTGAAAGGTTTGAATTGAACTACTATCCCTTGATCCACAATTATCACATGCAACCACAACCCACTCATTTCTCATTACCAAAGCCTACCTATATGAAAAAGGCTAGCTGAGTTAGGGCTATGGCCTGAAATATACTTTTCTTTTGTTCCTGTGTGTAAAAATACGCCTTCTCAAGAACATAGAAAAATTGTTATATAAAGTCTACATTTCATACTTACTTTTCACCCCCACTTCCAAGTGCAAAAAAGTCTGGCTCATTGTTATATACAGGACAGATACTCATTGAATGCCTAAGGACTTAGGTTTAAAGAATACCAGGCTCTTCCAGGGATTCCCAAGGTCTCATTTCCACCATTCTGGAATCCACTGGTTTCTAAACACTAGTAGTCAAATTGGCACCTAGCTGTACAGATTGCTGGGCCTGCTGCAAGATCTATTAAATCAGAAGTGTAGAATAGGCAAGAAACTTGATTTTTATATTTTTAAAAAGCTCCTTTGGTATTGCTTATGAAGTGCATAAGACAGTGGTTGTTAATCTGTGGTGCAGAAAAGAATCATCTGAAGAGCTTATACACTTTTTAAACTAAAATATTTTTCCCTGGACATCTTAGTAAGTCTTGGAAAAAATTTAGGCGATTTGTGTTTTGTAACAGCTCCTGAAGTAATTCTGATACCCAATCCTGGTTAAGTAAAACTGCTCTGAACTAAATATAACTCTCCCTTTTAACAGAAACTGATATTTAACACCCTTGTTGTCATTCTCCCACCCATACACACTTCCTCGAGGAAATCCAAAATCTTCCCTTCCGAGTTTTAACACTAACCAATTTCCACAAGGCTCAGGCTCTCTAGGTACCAACTCTACCTCCATAACCCCAGGGGAGAAATTAGGCTTGGTGATGCATAATTTAATGATCTGCACTGTTTAAAATTTACAACTGTTTTGATCATTTTACTAGAGGTGGTAAGAGGGGGCTTACTCCAGGTTCATTGTAATACATTTGTTTATGGAACTACAGCCCAGGCATACTCATTCTGACAGTTTGACGTTTATGTACCTCTTGATGCAAATATATAATCCATGTCACTGTTGATGGGAATAGTAGCTTTCCAAAGAGGAGGAAAGATACCCTAATAATCTTGTAATAATGACTTAGGAGAGTATATTGACAACATAAATGTTAGTACAATTATGTACAGTCTCCATCTGCCTCCTCGCTTGGTAGATTTAGGTGTTCTATTTATAAAACAAGTGCATCTGCATTCACATATTTGGGGAGGCTGTTGCAGAAGTAGATGTTTCTATCAGGTCTCTTTAACTGAGAACATAGCAAGTTTGATCTTTATTAGGCAGTAGAGCACTATAATCAAAGCTCTGTTTTCCTGTCATTGTTTCCAAGGGTTAGAATGAACAATACAATAAAACAAGAGTTCATAATGTACAATTAGCATAGAGTTTTAACTTACTTCTCCTTTCCCCTCATTCTACTGAAAATGGGCTGATGGATGTCAACTAGATAGTTAATAATGGAAGATGTTGAGCAGATACCATACATTTTGGAAGTGTCTTATGTGTACTTTTTAATTTCCATTTCACAACATTATAAAATGAGTGTACTGGTATTATTATCTACTCCATCCACATTTTACAAGTGAGGGAACTGAAGCACAAAAAATTAAAACAATTTTTTCACAGTCAGTCAGTCGATAGACCAGATTTTAAACCCAAACAATCTAGATACAGAGTCAGAGCTCTTAATCATTTCAGTATATGTCTTCCTAAGAAAGACCATTATAGTGGAAACAGGATGTGCTTTGGAATCAGGCTGGAACCCACTTTCGTCATTTCAAAGCCAGATGATTTTAGGTAAAGGCAAGTGATCTAACGTCTTGGAGTCTCAATATCATTATCTGTAACATGAGAAAAATAATAATAGAGCCACATTATATTTGTGCACTTAAATTAGAAGCAAACTTTAATAACCTAACACCACAATGACCCCAAAGTGCATTCATAATAATTTGTGTAATCCTCTTACCAAATTGAATATCATATATTAAAGTTATAAATACCTAATATAACAACTGTGGAGTAAACTGTGCAGACCACCATGAACACTTTAGTATTCTCCAACCCTCCATTTTCCCCCTAGGGATTTGATACTTATCTTTCAGGCAGTATGGCTGAAATTTTTTGGCATCTGCACATAGTGATATTTTTTGTCCCTTCCCTTAGTTTAGCTAAGGAACTGTCAAACTTTACTGTGCATGAGAACTATCATACAATAGAACATACACAAAGTTGTGCAGACTTTTTTTTACAGGCATTTTAGGAGATTTTGATGAATCACTTTAACTCTTACAATCTTTACATATTTGTGTGAAGTGCAAATATCCAAGTACCTAATACGTCTCTCCCTACCTCAGAGGTGTTTTGACACCTCTGTTTTGAGCTCTCTGATATTGTCTTCATCCTGTAAGCAAAGTGGCTTCCATAAGTTGCTATTTACCTGTAGAAGATATATTAGTCTGTTAATGATTTTTCTTTCTCTTTCACTAAACTAAAACAGTATTGAATATTAAATTAGAATCCAATGTAGGCAACAGTTTTCTGTTTTGAGATTATTTCAGCTACAAAAAGAGTATAATTAACCATCTCCAGATAGTGTGATGACTTTTTATTTGCATATATTCACACCCTTTGAATTCATGAATCCCTTGTTTCCTTGGTATATTTAGCCATGTGAAATCCTTGTTTATTTCTTTAATTGCTAATATTTTCTGGATTTTTATGAACAACTGATACCACTGCAAAGAAATCTTGAAGCACGAAACTCTGCTGCTGCATCCTTATCTTCCTATAACTGAAAACAAAACTCATGCTTTTCCAGCATCTCCCTGTCTATTTGGTCTCTAACCAGCCAGTATGTAAGAGACTACATAGCAAATAATTAATAAACTCTTAGAGCCTAAAACGGTAGGAAGGCACACCCCATGCCTTCTTTCTCAACTTGTCTCAGCAATAATTCCTACCCTATAATCTCCTTGGAAAGAGATTGGAGGCCTCATCCAGCAAGAACAGGTGGGATGGCACTCCCTATACCTGCCTCCCTGGCTTGCTCCTGAAATATATTTCTGCAAACTCTCATTGGAAAGAGGTGGAGGGATCCCCATATCTGAAAAAAAAAGGGGGGCACTCCCTATACCTTCTTTCCTGGCTTTCTTCAGAGATAGATCCAGACCAGAATGATTTCCTTGCAAGGAGGATGTGAAACTTCTGTTACTCTGAAAAAATAAATGGACACCCCCATGTCCCTTCCTCCTCAGCTTACTCCAGTGATAATTCCAGTCCTACAGTCTCTCTGTGGAAACAGATTTCAGGCCTCTGCTGGCAAGAACAGGAGTAAAGGGACTCTGTAGCTTCTCCCCTGGCTAGCTCCTTAGATAAATTCCTACAATCTCTTATTGGGGGGAGATGAAGTGATCTCCTTGTGCCTAAAAAAATGTGGATACTTCCTTTCCCCTCTTTTTCAGCTTGCTTCAGTGATAACTCCAGACCAGAAGCCTTCCCTTGCAAGAAGGTCTGCGATTTCTGCTTGCTTTAACAGGAGAGTTGGCACTGCCCATGCCTCCTTCTCCAGCTTGCTCCAGTGATAATCATAGCCTTAAATCTCTCAATGGAAAGAAGTTAGAGGCCTCTGCCAGGAATTACAGAAGAGAGGGCACAACTCAAGCTATTTTTCTCAGCATGCTCTAGAGATAATCTCCTGTAATCTCTCGCTGGAAGAAGGCTCAGGGACATCTCTGTTCCTGAAAGGGAAAGTGGACATCCCAATATGCCTTCTTCCCCATCTTGCTCCAGCAATAAATCCAAACATACAGACTCTTTCTGGATGTCGTTTCTGTATACATCAAGCATCCCAACTTTTATAGCCTTCACCCAAGGGAATGACCCCTACATCACCTAGCCCTGGAAGTTGACAGAGCTCTGCACTCTCAGATCTTTCAGACCACAGAGGACAAAACGTTGGCTTTTAAAAGTACAAACATTCAGTAGTTATTTCCCCATGTTCAAAGTGAGTAGTCGGACCAAGAGTAAAAGCATGTGCTTCAGACACTGGCCTCAGTATAGGAATGGGTAAAAGATGAATTCTGGCTCTCAGCTGCTCTGTAAGTAAAGAAGAAACTGGATCATACATCTAACACTCCAAACTCTCTAGTTGCATACAAAAGGACTGGTTTGATCCCACCTCTCTCAAAGCAATAGCACTAATTGACACTCTAATTTATTGGGAGCCACTCAGAACAAAAATAGTAGGTTGGGCAAGCACATAGTTTGGAGGTGCATAGAATGTCTGGCCAGACTAGTTGGGAAGGAACATTTTCTACTGGAGACAATTCTAGCAGGACTAGAAAAGGTGATGCTCTTATCTGATGCACATAAACCAACATAGAGGGGAAATAAATTTTTTTAAAAATCAAAAAAAGTCCTAACTAAAAGAAAAATATAAATAATCAGAAACCAACTCTAATACAATGGAGATATGTTATTAACCTAACATGGAATTATAACCTATAGTCATAAATGTAAAACCCAAAATTATAAAACCCCTAGAAGATAATCTAGACAATGCCATTCCAGATACAGGAATGAGAAAAGATTGCATGACAAAGATACCAAAAACAATTGCAACAAAAGCAAAAATTGACAACTGGAATCTAATTAAACTTAAGAGCTTTGCACAGTAAGAGGAATTATCAACAGAGTAAACAGACAACTTACAGAATGGGAGAAAATTTTTGCAAAGTATGCATCCAACAAAGCTCCAATATCCGGGATCTATAAGGAACTTAAAGAAATTTACCAGGAAAAAACAAACAACCCCATTAAAAAGTGGACAAAGGAAATGAACAAATACTTTTCACAGGAAGACATACATGGAGCCAACAAGCATATGATAAAAGCTCAACATCACTGATCATTAGAGACATGCAAATCTAAACCACAATGAGATACCTTCTCACACCAGGCAGAATGGCTATTACCAAAAAGTAAAATATATATATTATATATATTAATAAAAATAACAGATGCTGGCTGCCTTGCAGAGAAAAAAAGGAATGCTTATGCACTATTGGTGAAAATGTAAATTAGTTCAACCACTGTGGAAAACAGTATGGCTATTTCTCAAATACCCAAAAACAGAAATACCATTTGATACAGAAATCCCATTACAGGGTATATACCCAAAAGAATATAGCTCATTCTATTATAAAGGCACATGCATGCGTTATGTTCATAGCAGCACTATTCACAATAACAAAGACATTGAATCAAGCTAAATTTCTATCGATGGTAGAATAGATAAAGAAAATGTGGTACATATACACCACAGAATACTATGCAGCTATAAAAAAAACTGAGATCATGGCCTTTGCAGGAACATGGATGGAGCTAGAGGCCATTATCTTCACCGAACTAACACAGGAACAGAAATCCAAATACCACACGTTCTCACTTATAAGTGGGAGCTAAATGATGAGAACATGTGGATACATAGAGGGGGGAAATCATAGGATGAGTGAGAGGAGCAGAAAAAATAACTATTGGTTACTAGGCTTAGTACCTGAGTGATGAAATAATCTGTAAAACAAACTCACCATGACACAGGTTTACTTATATAACAAACATGCACAGATACCTTTGAATCTAAAATAAAAGTTATTAAAAACAATCTAATCTGAGGAGGAAAAAGACAAGAAAAAAGAATAAAGACAGACTAAAGGACTTATGGGACACACTAAGTGAAATAATGTACACATTATCAGAGTAATAGAAGGAAAAGAGAGAGAGAGAAAAGAACAGAAAACACATTCAAAGAAATAATGGCAGAACACTTTCCAAATTTGGGAGAGGAATTAGAACTCCAGATCCAGGAAGTATAACAAACACCTAATAGAATGAATTCAGAGACCAACAGCAAAACACATTATAATCAAATTGTCAAAAGTTAAAGACAGACAGAATACTGAAAGCTGCAAAAGAAAAGCAACCTGTTACATACAAGGAGGCCCTCATAAAACTATCAATAGATTTTTTTTAGCAGAACCCCTACAGGAAATATGGCAGTGGGTAATATATTCAACTGCTGAAAGAAAAAAAAAATAAAAGCAACCACCTAGCAGCCAAGAACACTATACTCAGCAATCTTGTCCTTTAAAAATAAAGGGGAGATACTGCCCAAGGTAATTTATAGATTCAATGCCATCCCCATCAAGCTACCAATGACTTTCTTCACAGAATTGGAAAAAACTACTTTAAAGTTCATATGGAACCAAAAAAGAGCCCGCATTGCCAAGACAATCCTAAGCCAAAAGAACAAAGCTGAAGGCATCACGCTACCTGACTTCAAACTACACTACAAGGCTACAGTAACCAAAACAGCATGGTACTGGTACCAAAACAGAGATATAGATCAATGGAACAGAACAGAGCCCTCAGAAACAATACCACACATCTACAACTATCTGATCTTTGACAAACCTGAGAAAAACAAGAAATGGGGAAAGCATTCCCTATTTAATAAATGGTGCTGGGAAAACTGGCTAGCCATATGTAGAAAGCTGAAACTGGATCCCTTCCTTATACCTTATACAAAAATTAATTCAAGATGGATTAAAGACTTAAATGTTAGACCTAAAACCATAAAAACCCTAGAAGAAAACCTAGGCAATACCATTCAGGACATAGGCATGGGCAAAGACTTCATGTCTAAAACACCAAAAGCAATGGCAACAAAAGCCAAAATTGACAAATGGGATCTAATTAAACTAAAGAGCTTCTGCACAGCAAAACAAAACAAAACAAAAAAAAAACAACAAAAAAAAACTACCATCAGAGTGAACAGGCAACCTACAGAATGGGAGAAAATTTTTGCAATCTACTCATCTGACAAAGGGCTAATATCCAGAATCTACAAAGAACTCAAACAAATTTACAAGAAAAAAAAAAAACAACCCCATCAACAAGTGGGCAAAGGATATGAACAGACACTTCTCAAAAGAAGACATTTATGCAGCCAACAGACACATGAAAAAATGCTCATCATCACTGGCCATCAGAGAAATGAAAATCAAAACCACAATGAGATACCATCTCACACCAGTTAGAATGGTGATCATTAAAAGTCAGGAAACAACAGGTTCTGGAGAGGATGTGGAGAAATAGAAACACTTTTACACTGTTGGTGGAAGTGTAAACTAGTTCAACCATTGTGGAAGACAGAGTGGCGATTCCTCAGGGATCTAGAACTAGAAATACCATTTGACCCAGCCATTCCATTACTGGGTATACACCCAAAGGAATATAAATCATGCTGCCATGAAGACGCATGCACACGTATGTTTATTGTGGCACTACTCACAATAGAAAAGACTTGGAACCAACCCAAATGTCCAACAATGATAGACTGGATTAAGAAAATGTGGCACATATACACCATGGAATACTATGCAGCCATAAAAAATGATGAGGTCATGTCCTTTGTAGGGACATGGATGAAACTGGAAACCATCATTCTCAACAAACTATTGCAAGGACAAAAGACCAAACACTGCATGTTGTCACTCATAGGTGGGAATTGAACAATGAGAACACCTGGACACAGGAAGGGGAACATCACACACCGGGGCCTCTTGTGGGGTGGGGGGAGGGGGGGAGGAATAGCATTAGGAGATATACCTAATGTAAATGACGAGTTAATGGGTGCAGCACACCAACATGGCACATGTATACATATGTAACAAATCTGCACGTTGTGCACATGAACTTAAAGTGTAATAAAAAATATATGTATATATATAAAATAATAAAATAAAGGGGAGATAAAAACATTCTCAACCAAAACCTGAGGGAATTTATTCATCACTAGGCTTGCGTTACAAAAAATGCTAAAAGGAGTTCTTCGAAGTGATTAAAAGTTTACCAAGCGGCAACACTGAAATATAAAACTCACTAATGAAATTATACAGTCAAGCTCAGAATACTCTTATACTATAGTGGAGGTATGAAAATCAGTTTTATCTCTAGTGTAAAGGTTAAAAGCAAAATTATTAAAACAATGGCTGCAAAAAATTTCTAAGGGACATAAAATATAAAAATTACAAAACATCATAAAAACATATCAAACTGCAAAGGAAGATAGTAAGAGAGGAAGAGAGAAACAAAGGATCTATAAATTAAACAGAAAATAATTAACAAAATGGCAATAGCAAGTTCTTTCTTCTCAATAATTACTTTTAGTGTAAATGAATTAAATTATCCAATCAAAAGACATCAAGTGGGTGGATGGATTTAAACAAAAAAAGACCCAAGAATATGCTGCCTGTAGGAGATTAATTTCACCTATTAGGACACAAATAGACTAAAAATGAATGGATTAAAAAAGATATTCCATGTAAACTGAAGCAACAAAATAGTAAAAATAGCTATACTTACATCAAACAAAATAGACTTTAAGTCAAAAATTTAAAAAAGACAAAAAAGGTAATTATATCATCATAAAAAGTCAATTAATTAGGGAATTATAACAATTATAAATATATATTTACCCAACATTGGAGCATATATATATTTAATAGACCTAAGGGCAAGATAGACTATAATACAATGATCATAGGAGAATTAATTGTCCAACTTTCAACATTGGACAGATCTAGACAGAAAATCGATAAGAAAACCATGGACTTGAACTACACTCTAGACCAAATGAACCTAACAGATGTTTACCAAATATTCCATCCCAAAACAACAGCCTACAAATTTTTCTCAAGTGCACACAGAACATTATCTGGGATAGATTACATGTTAGGCCTCAAAACAAGTCTTAACAAATTTAAGAAAATAGAAATCATATTAAGTATCCTTTCTCACCACAATGCCATAAAACTAGAAATCAATAACTAGAGAAATTTTGGAAAACTCACAAATACGTATAAATTAAACAACATGCTCCTTAACACCGATTGGTCAAAGCAAACTTTAAAAGTTATCTTGAGACAAATGAAAATGGAATGACAACATACCAAAAAAATGGGATGCAGCAAAAGTTGTTATGAGAGAAAAGTTTATGGAAATAAAACTACATCAAAAGGGAAGATTTATAATAAACAGACTATTATTACACCTCAGGGAACTAGAAGAAGAACAAATTAATCTCAAACTTATCAAAAAGAAGAAAATAATATAGATCATAGCAGAAATAAATGAAATTGATATTAGAAAGAAACAACAGAACACATCTATAAAATAAAAGTAGTTTTCTGGAAAAGATGAACAAAATTGAAAAAACTTTAACTAGACCAAAAAAGACAAAAGAAAAGACTCAAACAAAATCAGGAATGAAAGAGGAGACATTGCAACTCATGCCACAGAAATACAAAGGATCATAAGATACTAATATGAACAACTATACATCAAAAAATTCAATAACCTAGAAAAAATGAATGAATTCCTGGAAACATGCAACCTACTGAGATTAAATTAGGAAGAAATTGAAAATTGGAACCAATAATGAGTAAGAAGATTTTAAAGGTAATAAAAAGTCACCCATCAAAGAAAAGCCCAGGAACTGAAGGATTAACTGCTGAATCCTGCAAAGCATTTTTGAAAAGAACTAACACCAATTATTCTCAAACTCTTCCAGGAAATTAAAGAGGAAGAGAAAACTTTCCAACTCATTTTATAAGGCCAGCATTACCCTGATACTACAGTCATAGTAGGACACCATAAGAAAACTACAGGCTGATACATCTGAAGAACATCAACGCAAAATTCCTCATCAAAATACTAGCAAACTGAATTTAACAGCACATTAAAAAGATCATTTGCCATATTCAAGTGGGACTTATCCATTGGATGTAAGGATAATTTAACATACTTAAATTAATAAATGTGATATACCACTTTAACAAAATGAAGGACAAAAAATATGATTATATCAATAGATGCTGAAAGAGCATTTGACAACATTCAACATCTGTTGATGATAAAAAAAAAAAAAAACTCTTAACAAAATAGAAACATAAGAAATGTGCCTCAACATGATCAAGTTCACATAATGGCAAGCTCAAGCTAATATTATTCTCAAAGGTTCAAAGTTGAAAGCTTTTCCTCTAAGATCAGGAATAAGACAAGGATCCCAACTCTAGGCACTTCTATTCAACATAGTACTTGAAGTTTTAACCAGACCAATTAGGCAAGAAAAATAAATAAAAGGTATTTATCTAGGAAAGGAAGAAGTGAAATTATCTGTTTGTTGATGACATGATCTTATTTACAGAAAATCCTGAAAACTTTATCAAAAAAACTGTTATAACCAATTAACAAATTCAATACCATTAAAAGTTACAAAATTGAGATACAAAAATCAGTAGCATTTCTATGAAGTAACAACAAACTATCTGAAAAATAAATTAAGAAAAAATCTCATTTTTAATAGTATCAAATAATAAAATACTTCAGAGTAAACTTAACCAAGAAGGTGAAAGGTCTGTACACTGGAAGCTATAAGACATTGGAGAATGAAAATGAAGACAAATAAATGGAAGACATAACATGTTCATAGGAAGGAAGAATATATATTATTAAAATGTCCATACTACCCAAGGTGATCTATAGATTCAATGCAATCTCTATCAAAATTACAATGTCATTTTCCACAGAAATAGAAAAAATATCCCAAAATGTGCATGGAAACAGAAAAGACCCCAAATAACCAAAGCAATCTTGGGCAAACAACAAAGCTGGAGGCGTCAAATTACCTGAACTCAAATTATACTAAAAGGCTATAGTAATCAAAACAGCATGGTGTTAGCATAACAAAAGACACATTGACCAAGAGAACAGGATAGAAGACCAGGGATAGAAATAATTCCAAGTATTTATATAGTCATAGGATTTTCAACAAATGTACCAAAAACACATTGGGGAAAAGACAATCTCTTCAATAACTGGTACTGAAAAATTTAGACATTCACATGCAGAATAAAATTGGACCTCTATCTCACACCATATAGAAAAATCAGCTCAAAATGGCCAAAGACTTAAATGTAAGACCTGAAACTGTAAAGCTACTAGAAGAAAACATAGTGGAAAAGCTCCATGACCTTGGTCTGGGTAATAATTTTTTAATAGGATTTCAAAAGCACAAGCAATGAAAGCAAAAATAGACATATGACACTTTAGCAAACTAAAAACCTTCTGCAAAGAAAAGAAATAACAGAGTGAAGAGATCACTCATAGATTGGGAGAAAATATTTGTAAACCATGTATCTGATAAGGGGCTAATATCTAAAATATATAAGATATTCAAACAAGTCAACAGCAGGAAAACAAAAAACCGAATTAGAAAATAAGCAAAGATCTGGACAGATCTTTCTCAAAAGAAGAGATACAAATGGCCAACTAATATATGAAGAAAATGTTTAACATTTCTAATAATTAAGGAAGTGCAAATTAAAACTGCAATGAGAAATCACCTCATATCTGTTAGAATGGCTATTATCAGTAAGACAAATGATAACTAGTGTTGGTGAGGATGTGGAGAAAATAAAACCCTTTTACACTGTTGGTGGGATTATAAATTAGTACAGTAATTTTGGAAAATAATGTGGAGGTTTCTCAAAAAACTAAAAATATAGTTATAGAATATGATCCTGCAATTTTACCATATGATCCAATAATCCCACTTCTCGGTAAATATCCAAAAAATTGAAATCAGTATGTCTAAAAGGTCTGCACTCCCATGCTCATTGCAGCATATTTAAAATATCCAAGATATGGAAGCAGCCTAAGTGTCTACCAATGGAGAAATGGATAAAGAAAACATGTTGTACATATAATGGATAACTATACCATCTTTAAAAAGAAGGAAATTCTGTCATTTGTGACAACACAGGTGGAACTGAAAGACCTTATGCTAAGTGAAATAATCCAAGCAGAGAAAGGCAAACATTGTATGCTCCAACTTATATGTAGAATGTAAAAAAGTCAATCTCACAGAAACAGAGTAGAAAGGTATTTACCAGAGACTAGGGGGACGGTAAGGGATGAGCATAATCAAAGGGCATAAAGTTTCAGTTAAACTGGAGGAATATGTTTTAGTAATCTGCTGTACTGAATGGTGATTACAGTTAATAATAATGTATTGCATATTTCAAAATTACCAAAATAATAGATTTTTAATGTTCTCACCACAAAAATATAAGTTGGTGAGGTGATAACATATATTCGTTTGATTGAACCTTTCTACACATAGATCAAAATATTATATTGTAACCCATAAATATACACAATTATTATCTGTGAATTAAAATAAATTTAAGAAATAAAGAAAAATCATGGCAGACGGGAGGCAGGACTAGATTGTAGCTCCGAACAGAGCAGCATGTGGAGGCTTGCATTCTGAATTTTGGCTCCAGATCAACGGCAAAAACAAACCAGCAATCCTGAGAGGACCCACAGACCCTCTGAAGGAAGTGGACTGCTTCTGCAGGACTTGGGAGATACCCCAAATACTGTGAGTGCCCCGACTACGGAAGTGGAAGAGGGAGAACCTCATCTCCCAAACACACATCCCCAATGGAGAAGCTGAAGGTCTGTTTGTGGGAGAAGTTTCCAAATTTACCTGGAGCTGAGTCAATTTAGAGAGATGAGCAAAATACAGGGGTAAAGGAATCAGCAGAAAGGCCCTGGGAGCTCACTGCATCCCCTAGCAGGCCATTCCTGCCTGGCACCACAGGGATCCATCGGGAGGGTGGCCAGAGGAGCAGGGGTTAAAACTCCACAGGGAGAAGGAAATCTTTAGCTAAACTTTGTGACGATTTGAACAAGGCAAGAAGCCTAATGGCCAGAACTCAGGGGAGGGCACAAATCCAGTGTGCAGATTCCACAGGCAAGGGAAGAACCAAGCCCTTTTCTTTCACATTTGGGAGGCAGGTAGCCTGGGGCAAGTTTTCAAGCCTGTCTTGCCCTCCACCTGGAAACAGACTCAGGGCTGTTGCCGGGGCATGTGGTAGTGAGGCTGGCCCTTCGGTTTTCATGGGAGCTGGGTGAGGCCTGTGACTGCAAGCTTTCCCCCATTTCCCTGACAACCTGCATGACTCAGCAGAGGCAGTCATAATCCTCCTAGGTACACAACTCCAGTGACCTGGGAATCTCACTCCCATCTCCCACAGCAGCCACAGCAAGACCCGCCCAAGGAGAGTCTGAGCTCAGACACGCCTAGCCCTGCCACAACCTGATGATCCTTCCCTATCCACCCTGGTAATGGAAGATAAAGGGCATATAATCTTGGGAGTTCTAGGGTCCCACTCACCAGTGATCCCTCTCCCTACAACTACAGTTGAAGCTTTCTGGAAATTGCCACACCTGGCAGAAGGCCAACCAGCACAAAAATAGAGCATTAAATCACCAAGCTAAGAACCCTCACAGAGTCCATTGCACCCCCACCACCACCTCCACCAGAACAGGTGCTGGTATCCACAGCTGAGAGACCAATACATAGTTCATATCACATGACTCTGTGCAGACAACCCCCAGTACCAGCCTGGAGCCAGGTAGGCTCACTGGGTGGCTAGGCCCAGAAGAGAGACAAAAATCACTGCAGTTCAGGTCAAAGGAAGCCACATCTGTAGGAAAAGGGGGAGAGTACTACATCAAGGGAACACCTTGTGGGACAAAAGAATCTGAACAACAGCCTTCAGCCCTAGACCTTCCCTCTGACAGAGCCTACACAAATGAGAAGGAACCAGAAAACCAATCCTGGTAATATGACAAAACAAGGCTCTTCAACACCCCCAAAAGATCACAAAAGTTCACCAGCAATGGATCTAAACCAAGAAGAAATCCCTGATTTACCTGAAAAAGAATTCAGGAGGTTAGTTATTAAGCTAATCAGGGAGGGACCAGAGAAAGCAGAAGCCCAATACAAGGAAATCCAAAAAAAAAAAAAAATCATACAAGAAGTGAAGGGAGAAATATTCAAGGAAATAGCTTAAAGAAATAGCAATCAAAAATTCAGGAAACACTGGACATACTTTTAGAAATATAAAATGCTCTGGAAAGTCTCAGCACTAGAATTGAACAAGCAGAGGAAAGAAATTCAGAGTTCAAATACAAGGAACAAAGACAAAGAAAAAAGAACAAGAAAAATATGAACAAAGCCTCCAAGAATTATGTCTGGGATTATGTTAATGACCAAAGCTAAGAATAATTGGTGTTCCTGAGGAAGAAGAGAATTCTAAAAGCTTGTAAAACAAATTTGGGGAAGTAATAGAGGAAAATTTCCCCAGCCTCGCTAGAGACCTAGACATCCAAATACATGAAATACAAAGAATATCTGGAAAATTCATCACAAAAAGATATTCACCTAGGCATATTATCATCAGGTTATCCAAAGTTAAGACGAAGGAGAGAATCTTAAGAGCTGTGAGACAGAAGCACCAGGTAATCTATACAGGAAAACCTATTAGATTGACAGCAGATTTCTCAGCAGAAACACTACAAACTAGAAGGGATTGGGGCCCTATTTTCAGCCTCCTCAAACAAAACGATTATCAGCCAAGAATTTTGTATCCAGTGAAACTAAGTATCTTATATGAAGGAAAGATACAGTCCTTTTCAGATGCACAAATGCTGAGAGAATTCGCCATTATCAAGCCACCACTACAAGAACTGCTGAAAGGAGCACTAAATCTTGAAACAAATCCTCAAAACATATCAAAACAGAAACTCTTTAAAGCATAAATCACACAGGACATATAAAATAAAAATACAAGTTAAAACAAGTTAAATACAAGTTAAAATCAAAAACAAAAAAAACACAAAGTACACAGGCAGCAAAGAGCACAATGAATGCAATGGTATCTCATATTTCAATACTATCATTGAATATAAATGGCCTAAATGCTCCACTTAAAAGATACAGAACCACAGAATGAATAAGATCTCACCAAACAACTATCTGCTGCCTTCAGGAGACTCACCTAACACATAAGGACTCCAATAAACTTAAAGTAAAGGAGTGAAAAAAGGCATTTCATGCAAATGGACACCAAAAGCCAGCAGGAGTAGTTATATCAAACCAAACAAACTTTAAAGCAACAGCAGTTAAAAGAGACAGAGAGACATTATATAATGGTAAAAGGCCTTGTCCAACAGGAAAATATCACAATCTTAAACATATATGCACCCAACACTGGAGCTTCCAAATTTATAAATCAATTGCTAATAGACCTAAGAAATGAGATAGACAAGAACACAATAAGAGTGGGGGACTTCAATACTCCACTGACAGCACTGGACAGGTCATCAAGCCGGAAAGTCAACAAAGAAACAATGCATTTAAACTATACTTTGCAACAAATGGACTTAACAGATATATACAGAACACTTTATCCAACAACTGCAGAGTACACATTCTATTCAACAGTGCATAGAACTTTTTTTCCAAGATAGACCATATGATAGGCCATAAAACTAGCCTCAATAAATTTAAGAAAATTGGAATTATATCAAGCATTCTCTTAGACCACAGTGGAATAAAACTGGAAATAAACTCGAAAACGAACCTTCAAAACTATGCAAATACATCGAAATTAAAATAAACTGCTCTTGAATGAGCATTGGGTCAAAAAGAAAATCAAAACGGAAATCAAAAAATTCTCCAAACAGCATGACAATAATGACACAACCTATCAAAATCTCTGGGATATAGCAAAGGTGGTGCTAAAAGGAAAGTTCATAGCCCTAAATGCCTACATCAAAAAGACTGAAAGAGCACAAACTGGCATTCTAAGGTCACACCTCAAGGAACTAGAGAAACAAGAACAGACCAAATGCAAACCCAGCAGAAGAAAGGAAATTACCAAGATCAGAGCAGAACTAAATGAAATTGAAACAAAAAAAATACAGAAGATAAACGAAACAAAAATTGGTTATTTGAAAAGATAAATAAAATTGATAGACTATTAGTGAGATTAACCAAGAAAAGAAGAGAGAAAATCCAAATAACCTCACTAAGAAAAGAAACAGGAAATATTACAATTGATACCACTGAAATACAAAAGATCATTCAAGGCTACTAAGAACACCTTTACACAAATAAACTAGAAAACCTAGAAGAGATGAATAAATTCCTGAAAAAAGACAACCCTTTTTGCTTAAATCAGGAAGAATTAGATACTCTGAACACACCAATAAGAAGCAGTGAGATTGAAATGGTAATTTAAAAATTACAAACAAAAAACATGTCCAGGACCAGACGGACTCACAGCAGAATTCTACCAGACATTCAAAGAAGAATTGGTACCAATCCTTTTGACACTATTCTACAAGATAGAGAAAGAAGGAACCTCCCTAACTCATTCTATGAAGCCAGCATCAGCCTAATACCAAAACCAGGAAAGGACATAACCAAAAAAGAAAACGGCAGACTGATATCCTTGATGAACATTGATGCTAAAATCCTTAACAAAATGCTAGCTATTCGAATCCAGCAACATATCAAAAACAAAAAGTCCACCATAATAAAGTCAGTTTCATACCAGGGATGCAGGGATGGTATAACATATGCAAGTCAATAAATGTGATACACCATGTAAACATAATTAAAAACAAAAATCATATGATCATCCCAATAGATGCAGAAAAAGCATTCAACAAAATACAGCATCACTTTATGATTGAAACTCTCAGCAAAATCAGCATACAAGGGACATACCTTAATGTAATAAAAGGCATCTACGACAAACCCACCGCCACTGAATGGGGAAAAGTTGAAAGCATTCTCTCTGTGAACTGGAACAAGACAAGGATGCCCATTCTCACCACTCCTCTTCAATGTAGTACTGGAAGTCCTGGCCAGAACAATCAGACAGGAGAAAGAAATAAAGGGCATCCAAATTGGTAAAGAAGAAGTCAAACTGTCACTGTTTGCTGATGATATGATCGTGTACCTTGAAAATCCTAAGGGTTCCTCCAGAAAACTCCTAGAACCGATAAAACAATTCAGCAAAGTTTCCGGATACAAGGTTAGTGTACACAAAAAAGTAGCTCGCTATACACCAACAGTGACGAAGCAGAGAATCAAATCAAGAACTCAACTCCTTTTACAATAGCTGCAAAAAAATAATAATAAAATATTTAGGAATATACCTAACCAAAAAGGCAAAAGACCTCTACAAGGAAAAGTACATAACACTGCTGAAAGAAATCATAGACAACACAAATGGAAACATATCCCATCCTCATGGACAGGTAGAATCAATATTGTAAAAATTACCATAGTGTCAAAAGCAGTCTACAATTTCAATTCAATCTCTATCAAAATACCACCATCATTCTTCACAGAATTAGAAAAAAAACAATTTTAAAATTCAGATGGAACCAAAAAAGAGCCCGCATTGCCAAGAATGACTAAGGAAAAAGAACAAATCTGGAGGCATCACACTACCTGATTTCAAACTATACTATAAGTCCAAAGTCACCAAAACAGCCTGGTACTGGTATAAAAATAGGCACATAGATCAATGGAACAAAATAGAGAACCCAGAAATAAATCCAGATAGAGCCAGCAGATCTTTGACAAAGCCAACAAAACCATAAAGTGGGGAAAGTACATCCTTTTCAACAAATGGTACTGGGATAATTGGCTAGCCACATGTAGGAAAATAAAACTGGATCCTCTTCTCTCACCTTATATAAAAATCAACTTAAGATGGATTAAGGACTTAAACCTAAGACCTGAAACCATAAAAATTCTAGAAGATAACATTGGAAAAAACCCTTCTAGACATTGGCTCAGGCAAGGATTTCATTACCAAGAAACCAAAAGCAAATGCAATAAAAACAAAGATAAATAGCTGGGACCTAATTAAACTAAGGAGTTTTTGCATGGTAAAGGAAGAGTCAGCAGAGTAAACAGACAACCCACAGAATGCGAGAAAGTCTTCACAATCTATACATCTGACAAAGCACTAATATCCAGAATCTACAATGAACTCAAAGAAATCAGTAAGAAAAAACCAAACAATCCAATCAAAAAGTGGGCTAAGGACATAAATAGACATTCTCAAATGAAGATATACAAATGGCCAACAAATATATGAAAAAATGCTCAACATCACTAATGATCAGGGAGATGCAAATCAAAACCACAATGCAATATCACATTATTCCTGCAAGAATGGCCATAATCAAAACATCAAAAAAGAGTAGAATGTTGGTGTGGACGCGGTGAACAGGGAACACTTCTACACTTGTGGTGGAAATGTAAACTAGTACAGCTGCTATGGAACACAGTGTGGAGATTCCTTAAAAAACTAAAAGTAGAATTACCATTTTATCCAGCAATACCACTGCTGGGTATCTACCCAGAGGAAAAGAAATTACTTGAAATAGATAATTGCTCACACATGTTTATAGTGGCACAATTCACAATTGCAAAGTCATGGAACCAACCCAATGCACATCAATCAATGAGTGGATAAAGAAACTGTGATATATATGTGTGTGTATATATATATATATATATGATGTGATATATATGTGTATATACATATGATGGAATACTACAATAAACTGTGCTATGTGTGTGTGTGTATATATATATATGATGGAATACTACACAGCCATAAAAAGGAATGAATTAACAGCATTTGCAGTGGCCTGGATGAGATTGGAGACAATTATTCTAAGTGAAGTAACTCACTTAGAATCTAAGTAACTAAACATCATATGTTCTCACTGATATGTGGGAACTGAGCTATGAGGACACAAAGGCATAAGAATGATACCATGGACTTTGGGGTCTTGGGGGGAAGATTGGGAGGGGGGCGAGGGATAAAAGACTACAAATATGGTGCAGTGCATACAGCATGGGTGATGGGTGCACCAAAATCTCACAGATCCCCACTAAAGAACTTACTCATGTAACCAAAAACCACCTGTACCCCAATAACTTATGGAAAAATAAAATGAATTTAAAAAATTATTTCCCCTAAAAATATTTACAATGCATGGGTTAGTATAAATGCAGTGCAGAATAAATTCATCATAGCCTCATGGTATGAAGGTTAAAAACTTGAGGTCTAGAAACAGACTCCCTGGGTTAATAGCTTCCTTCTTCCACTTACTAGCTATGTGATATGGACAATTATTTTTTTTTTTGAGACGGAGTCTTGCTGTCTCCCAGGCTGGAGTGCAGTGGTGTGATCACGGCTCACTGCAAGCTCTGCCTCCTGGGTTCACGCCATTCTCCTGCCTCAGCCTCCCCAGTAGCTGGGACTACAGGCGCCCGCCACCACGCCCGGCTAATTTTTTGTATTTTTAGTAGAGATGGGGTTTCACCATGTTATCCAGGATGGTCTTGATCTCCTGACCTCGTGATCCGCCCACCTCGGCCTCCCAAAGTGCTGGGATTACAGGCGTGAGCCACCACACCTGGCCATATGGACAATTTTTAAATCTCCCTGTGACTAGTAACTTTCTCTATAAAAAAAAGAGAATAATAATAATATTACTGAAAGAATTAAATGAATTAATATATATAAAAATATTTTGGACAGCTCCTACTACAGTGTATGTGCTAATTATTATTACTATTTATCTCAGAAGATAATTTCTGAATTAGCTCTTGAAGAAAGTCATGGACAGAGATTGCCGGAAGAAAAGAAGACAGCCATGCCTAGATCCTGGTAGGTATGGAGGCCAGACTCAGCAAGGTGGTTATGACTTGAGTGCCTATAATCAGGGACACCATTAAGCATAAGGGTAGAAAGTCACTCACTGCATGAGTGAACTCCCATTCACAATTGCTACAAAGAGAATAAAATACCTAGGAATACAACTCACAAGGGATGTGAAGGACCTCTTCAAGGAGAACTACAAACCACTGCTCAACAAAATAAGAGAGGACACAAACAAATGGAAAAACATTCCATGCTCATGGATAGGAAGAATCAATATCGTGAAAATGGCCATACTGCCCAAAGTAATTTATAGATTCAATGCTATCCCCATCAAGCTACCATTGACTTTCTTCACAGAATTAGAAAAAAAAACTAGTTTAAATTTCATATGGAACCAAAAAAGAGCCCATATAGCCAAGACGATCCTAAGCAAAAAGAATAAAGCTGGAGGCATCATGCTACCTGACTTCAAACTATACTACAAGGCTACAGTAAACAAAACAGCATGGTACTGGTACCAAAACAGATATATAGACCAATGGAACAGAACAGAGGCCTTAGAAATAATGCCGCACATCTACAACCATCTGATCTTCGACAAACCTGACAAAAATAAGCAATGGGGAAAGGATTCCCTATTTAATAAATGGTGTTGGGAAAACAGGCTAGCCAAATGCAGAAAACTGAAACTGGAACCCTTCCTTACACCTTATACAAAAATTAACTCAAGATGGATTAAAGACTTAAACATAAGACCTAAAGCCATAAAAACTCTAGGAGAAAACCTAGGCATTACAATTCAGGACATAGGCATAGGCAAAGACTTCATGACTAAAACACAAAAAGCAATGGGAACAAAAACCAAAATGACAAATGGTCTCTAATTAAACTAAAGAGCTTCTGCACAGCCAAAGAAAGTATCACCAGAGTGAACAGGCAACCTATAGAATGGGAGAAAATTTTCGCAATCTATCCATCTGATAAAGGGCTAATATCCAGAATCTAAAAAGAACTTAAACAAATTTACAAGAAAAAAACAACACCATCAAAAAGTGGGTGAAGAATATGAACAGACACTTCTCAAAAGAAGACATTTATGCAGCCAACAGACATATGAAAAAAAGCTCATCATCACTGGTCATTAGAGAAATGCAAATCAAAACCACAATGAGATACCATCTCATGCCAGTTAGAATGGTGATCATTAAAAAGTCAGGAAACAACAGATGCTGGAGAGGATGTGGAGAAATAGGAACGCTTTTACACTGTTGGTGGAAGTGTAAATTAGTTCAACCATTGCAGAAGACAGTGTGGTGATTCCTCAAGGATCTAGAACCAGAAATACCATTTGACCCAGCAATACCATTACTGGGTAAAGGATTATAAATCATTCTACTATAAAGACACATGCACACGTATGTTTATTGCGGCACTGTTCACGATAGCAAAGACTTGGAACCAACCCGAATGACCATCAATGATAGACTGGATAAACAAAATGTGGTACATATATACCATGGAATACTATGCAGTCATAAAAAAGGATGAGTTCATGTCCTTTGCAGGGACATGGATGAAGCTGGAAACCATCATTGTCAGCAAACTAACACAGGAACAGAAAACTAAACACCGCATGCTCTCACTCATAAGTGGGAGTTGAACAATGAGAACACATGGACACAGGGAGGGGAACGTCACACACTGGGGCTTGTCAGGGTGTGGGGGCTAGGGGAGGGAGAGCATTAGGACAAATACCTAATGCATGCGGGGCTTAAAACCTAGATGACGGGTTGATAGGTGCAGCAAACCACCATGGCACATGTATACTCGTGTAACAAACCTGCACGTTCTGCACAGGTATCCCAGAACTTAAAGTAAAATAAAATTTAAAAAATCTAAATCACAATAAGTTTCCATTGCATACCAGTCAGGATGGCTATTATTAAAAAGTCAAAAAACCATAGATTCTGGCAAAGCTGCAGAGACAAGTGAACGCTTTTACACTGTTGGAGGGAATGTAAATTAGTTCAGCTACTGTGGAAAGCACCTTGGAGATTTCTCAAAGAACTTGAAATGGAACTACCAATTGGCCCAGCAATCCTAATAATAGGCATATATCCAAAAGAAAATGAATTGTTCTACCAAAAAAACACATGTACTCACATGTTCACTGCAGCATTATTCACAATAGCAATGACGTGCAATCAATCTAAGTGTTCATCAATGGTGGATTAGGTAAAGAAAATACAGTACATATACACCATGGAATACTACACAGCCATAAAAAAGGAATGAAATAATATCCTTTGCAGTAACATGGATGCAACTGGAGGCCATTATCCTAAGCAAATTAACACAGGAACCTAAAACCAAATACCGCATGTTATTACTTATATGTGGCAGCTAAACAATGGATTCGCATGGACATAAAGATGGCAACAAGAGACACAGGGGAATGCTAGAGTGAGAAGGGGTTGAAAAACTAACTATGGGTTACTATGCTCACTTCCAGGGTGATGGGTTCAATCATATTCCAAACCTCAGCATCATGCAATATACCCATGTAATAAACCTGCACATGTATCCCCGACATCTAAAAATAAATGCTGAAATTATAAAGAAAAAAATAGAAAATTTTAAGAAAAAAAGAAAAATGCATATATATGAATATATATTATATAAATATATATATAATATAGTATATAAAAATATATATAATAGTATATAAATATAATATATATACTTTCATATATATGTGTATATGAAAGTATAAACTATCTTCGAGATCTCTAACCTCATAGAGTTTATGGCCTTCTCAATGAAATGACACATCTATACACCAAGATTATAATGCAGGATAGCATATATTCAACTACCCGGCAGTATGGTAAAGATGGGTCAACGATATAGAAATTCAGAGAAGTGAAAGATTACATTTTAGAGTTATGGTCTTTAAGAAAATTCTAATGGCAGAGGATATTAAACGTTTGTTATGTTGCATGAAAATGTATTAATTCTATAGTTTAATGAGCAAACTTCTTGGTGTTATTTTCCCACCATACAAAGAGAGGAGGGTATTAGAGATCTAGGGTCTCCTTAACCTCCAGAGTGGGAACAAATAACATTTTATATATTAGAGGAAGTGAGAAGGGGTTGCCATTCTAAAGATAACTTTGTTTGGGGGAGGAAGCCTCATAGAAAGAATGATAATTTAGTGACTGTTGTGAATTTAATTGTGTTCTCCTCCAATTCATATGTTGAAACTCTAACCTCTAGTACCCCATAATATGACTATATTTAGAGATAAGGCCTTTAAAGAGGTGATTAAGGTAAAATAAGGTCTTTAAGGTGGGTCTTAATCCAAGATGACTGGTATCCTTAAGATTAGGATACAGACACAGAGGGAAGACCATGCAAAGACACAGGGAAAGTAGGGGCATCTACAAGCCAAGGAGAGACACTTCAGAAGACACTAACCCTGCCAACAGCTTGATCTCTGACTTCCAGCCTCCTGAACTGTGAGAAAATAAATTTTTGCTGTTTAGGCTACCCACCCTGTGACACTTTGTTATGGAAGCCCTAGCAAACTCATACAGACACTTAAAATGAAAAAAATTATTTAGCTCCTGTTTCTGCTGGGCACTTCTTTCGTGTTGGGCTGGCTCAGCTAATGTTGATTGGCTTTGCTCATGTGTTTGAAGTTCCTCATCAGGTGAAGGCTGAGGTAAAGGCTGAGTTCACTCTCTTATATGGAAATGGACGGTCTTTCGGCTATGAATCCTAGTTCCCTCCATGTAGGCTCTTTATTCTCCAGAAGGCTTACCTGGGCTTCTTTGCATGCTTCTTGGGATGGCATGAGCAGGAAAAAAAAAAAGTGAGCTCCACAGTGAAAGCACTTTTCAAGCCTCTTGTCACATTTGCTAATTCATATTAGCCAACACAGGTCACATGACCAAACCTAGATTAAAGCAGCAGAGAAAATGACCTCTTGATGAGCATAACATCAGAGTTACCTTGCAAAGGGTGCATGTGTAGAGGGAAGAAAATAATTTGTGGCCGATTTTAAAATTTACCACAGAGAAAATAGGCTTTTGGTGTTTCAAATATTTAAGGGAAATGAACTTATTTCCCACAAATACCTATATCCTTGGAGACTGGTACAAGGACTGTACCAGAAGTAGAGAAAATTTGATCCATGTAGAACATAGTGCTTTGAATGTAGGCCCTAAACATCTATAGCTTGGGAGTCTTGCTGGTTCCTTGTGACCAAGTTTGGCAGAACAGAGTAAAATTTCCATGACAGAATCAAGCTTCAAGGGACCATGATGGGCAAAATATAAAACTAAAAAATTAAGAAATGCTTTAAGGAGTCAAGCCATAGGATAGATAATGGAGAATCACAGTCAAATCAGCATCAGGTAACTATAAGAAAAAGCAACAGGCAAGAATGACTCTTAGTGGGACACCAAAAGCCCCTGAAACTTTAACACAACAATAAGGAGCAAGAAAGTACTCCTGTATAAACTTTCAAATGTTTGACTTTGAACGTTTCATCAAACTTGATAACTGTGTGCTCAAGCTGGATTGAATTTGATTTAAAATCATAAATAAATGTGGTTTATACTGCATTCCAAATATAGTGATAAAAAATTGATACCTACAAGTAAAAATCAATATGAAAGAGAAGGTAATTTCAAACATGGTTAATGGCACTAAAGAAGACGAAGAGGAATATGGAGTGTCTCTGAGTGTTTGTTGTGTGTATGTGTATGAATGAGAGGCAAAAGTGGTACTACAGGAACTCCAAAGTACCTGAGCAGAAGACATGATACGTATTATGGATCGCCTTAAATGCAAGAACAAGAAGTTTAGATTATATCTGTTTAGCTGTAGGGAGGCACTAAACAAGAGAAATGTCAAAACAACAACAACATTATTTTAGGAAGATGGAAAATCCCCAAGACTCCTCTGTGTATTCTCAAGAGTGTCAAGAAATTTTCATTAAATCTCACAAATCAAAATGTAGTTTGATTCCTTTAAATTTAAGATAATAACACCTGCCATTTCGCACTCTTAGGAAGATGTAAGAGACATGACATGAACTCAGATGTGAAATAACAGAGATGTGCTGGCTCAGAATTTTTACCTAGCTAATGAGAAACCCAGTCTCAGTTGTAATCGTTGCTTTCATATTTTTTTCAGTGCCTATATGTGCCAAGGAATATGTGAGTCGCTGGATCAATCATGCAGCACAATTTATTGGAAAAGTAAGGGCTTGGAGTCACACAGGACTGATTTTTCATTCTGTCTCTGCTGCTTATAGCGATGACACTTGGACGGTGTTTTTTAAAATCATTTTGTGCATCAGAGTCCTTATATGAAAAATTTAGGAGGGGTAATAATGTACATATCTTATAGCTTTTTGTGATAAATATATGAGAAAATGTATATAAAGCACTTAGCATGGTAAGTACTGGTAGTAGGTATTTACTAAGTGTTAGAGCTAGACACAAAATAAGATGGCATTCCCCCTTATTCTTATCATTCTTCCCACCTGGGCCGAGGCTCACTCCTGATATTACTAATCATTGCAAGAATTCAGACCAAGCAAAGTGTTCAAATGGGCAGTGACAAGTCAGATTTTGTTTTTGTTCATGCTCCATTGAGAAAGGAGTTAGTTATGGAAGCAGTTACTTGAGAATTCATTTTTTTTCTCCAAAAGATGAGGTTGTTTCAGACACTTTTTCAAAAACAATTCAGTCTGTGTCCTTGAGACAGTTAATGAGATATGCTAATTTGGTATAAATAGGTCTGCTATGAATTCTTTATAAGAAAACATCTGCTTGGCTCACTGTGTTTTGCTTTCTAGGGAGGAAGTCAGACTTTAAAGACAATAAGATATGATAAGGTACAAGACACTGCCTTAAAAAAAACACTTAAGTAACAAATTGTTTCTCAATTCAAGCTCTAGGAGAACTAATGATTAGACAACACAAAGCAAAGAAAGATGACTCGTAGAATTCCAGTGAATGATACACTAGACATGTAGGCAAAAAGGTTAAAAGGCTACAATAACAACTTTGAATAGTTGAGTGAAGTTGGAAAAAATCATGCTTGCCTGAATTAAACCAGTGTAACCCAATGAAACGATGCTGTTTCTAACTATGGCTCAGGGCCCCCAAAAAATTTTGTCCTTGAGAAATATGTCAAAGAACCATGTTACGAGGTTTTAGGTTTTTTTCCCCTCCCCTCCCCTCCTCTTGCCCCACTTCCCTCCCCTCCTCTTGCCCCCCTCCCCTCCCCTCCTCTTGCCCCACTTCCCTCCCCTCCTCTTGCCCCCCTCCCCTCTCCTCCTCTCCTCTCCTTCCTTCTCCTCTCCTCTTTTCTCTTCTCTTCTCTCTCATTTTCTCTTTATCCCTAATAGCAATTTTTCAGAAGCAGGAACAGCCAAGAAAATGAGAAATTTATTTGCTGGCTAAATTCTTGGGAGCAAGACAAAATTGCATTTGTACAGAAGTACAAACCAGAGTTTTTACTTTCGTTTCCCTGGTTTAATACAATCATACTAAAGGAAAAAAATATTTAATGCCCTCAGTTGCTATACAGACAATTATAGCTGAGTTGCTTATATGCATCTCATTAGTTATGCTTGTGGAAGAAATACAGCTTATATAAATGGAGAGAAAAAAGAGTAAGCAAGATAGTTTGGTCATTTGAGAAATACAAGCTATAGATGAGCTATCTCCAGACTTCTAATAGGAGAGGTAAAAAGTGAAGCTAGATATCTAACTCTGCTGGGAGAAGCAATAATGCCCAATACAAGGTTTAAAGCAGTGGGTGGGAAACTAAAATGCTTCCAACCCTCAGACCCAATGATGTCCACTTACCCACAAAAAGAGCTCCCTCACACATCTATAATACTAAACCATGGAGGAGGAATGATCAGAGATAAGAAGGACTAAGAAATCAAGAACAAAGGATGGAAGATACTGAGTAGAGAAGATAGGAAAGAAAGAAATAAAAAGAGAAAGAAGTCAAGAAGAGGATGGGATGGGAAGAAAATGGGACATGCAGAAGAGGGAAGAGAAAAACAAGAAAGAATTGTGAAACAGCAAATAAAGAAGGAAAACTGGGCTAATCTGGAATTATTACATCATTTAGTAGCAAGAGAATGAAATTCAAGCCTCTTTGTATTAAAACACAGTACCAAGGTATACAAGGCCCTGTATGCTGTCACCTTTTCCTACCTCTCCAGCCTCATTTTTGTACCTCTCTCCATGGGCTCTAGCTGCAGTGATTTTCTTTCAGTTTCTCCAACATACTTTGCTATTGACTTCAAAGGCCATTTAGTGACATATTATGTACTTTAAAGATATATGGGAATTTTTAGCCATCATTTTGTTATTGGTGTCTAAATGATCTAAATGAGAGAACATAATTTTATATGGTATTATTAGATGTAAATAAATTTTATTCATAATTTCTCACATGGTCAATTTCTATAAGTGACGTCTAAGCATGAAAGAAGCATACAAATTTTTGACATAAATATGCGTTTACAAATATTTTTGGATGTCCTCTGTTTGTTTGCCATTTCTCTGCCTGATATATCAGCTTTTGAGAGGAGTATGTTAAAATCTCTAACTATGGTTATAAATTTATCAATTTGGCCCAGCAGTTCCAGCACTTCTTTAATTTTGAAGCTACATTTTAGGTATATATATATATATATATATATATATTCCTGATGGCTATATTTTCTACTATTTCTACTATATTTTCTACTATATTTCTACTATTTCTATCACAGCACCCATTTTTTCCTTTATAATATGCAATGCCTTGAACTACATTTTTATAGATATTAATTTTGAGCCTGGAAATTAAACAACACACTACTAAACAACCAATAGGTCAGAGGAAAACAAAGGGGAAATTTAAAAAAATCTTAGCATGAAGAAAAGTGGAAAAACAATCTATCAAAATATATGGGATGGATAAAAAGCAGTTCTAAGGGGGAACTTTATAACAATAAATTCCTACATTAAGAAAAAAGATATCAAATAAACAATCTAACTTTATACCTCAAGGAACTAGAAGAAAACACTAAGCCTCAAATTAGCAGAAAGGAGAAAATAATAAAAATTTGAATAGAAATAAATTAAATATAAACCAAAGAACAATATAAAAAGTTAATGAAACATACAGTTGGTTTTCTGAAAAGATAAAAAATAAACCTTTTGCTATACTAAGAAAAAAGAGAGAAAATTCAAATAAATGAAATCATAAATTAAAGATGATACATTACAGCTGATGTTTCATAGATGAAAATGACTATGACACAACTATGAACAATTATATGTCAACAAATTGGAAAGCCTATAAGAAATTGATGAATTCCTAAAAATGTACAAATTATCAAGACTGAATTATGAAGAAATAAGAAATCTGAACAGACAAATAATGATTAAGAAGAATGAATTAGTGATTTTTTAAAAAGCCTCCCAACAGAGAAATGCTCATGACCTAAAAGCGTCACTGGTGAATTCTATCAAACATTTAAAGAAGAACAAATATCAATTCTTCTCAAAGTCTTTCAAAATTTGAAGAGGAGGAAAATCTTACCTAGTTATTTTACAAGGTTAACATTACTCTGATATGAAAGCCAGAGTAGGATAAAAGCAAGCAAATAAAAGTAGAGACCAATATCCCTAATGAACATAGATGCCAAAATCCTCAAAACAAAACAAAACAAAACAAAAAAAGCACTTGCAAACCAAATTCAACAGCACAGTGAAAAGATCAGACACGATGACCAAGTAGGATTTATCCATGGAAGGAAAGGATGTTTCAATATGTGCCAATAATTAAAAATAATATACCACATTAACAGAATAAAACATAAAAATCACATGATCATTTCAATAGATGCAGAAAAAAATCATCTGACAAAATTCAACATCGTTTCATCATAAAAACTCTTAACAAATAAACTGTAAAATTAATGTACCTTAACACAATGAGGGCCGCATATAACAAGCCAGCCCCACAGCTACATCATACTCAAGGTGAAAAATTGAAAGCTTTCCTCCAAGATCAGGAGCAAGACAAGGGTGTGCACGCTTGCCACTTCTATTCAACCATAGTCCTGAAAGTCCTAACCAAAGTAATTAGGATAGAAAAAGAAGTTAAAGTCACTCAAATCAGAAGGAAAATTAAAATTGTCTCTGTTTGCAGATAACATGGTGCTATATATAGAAAATCCTCAAGATGCCACCAAAAAACAATTATAACTAATTAATGAGTTCAATAAATTTGTAGCATAAAAATCAACATAAAAATCAGTTGTGTTTCTGTACAGTAAGAATGCACTGTTCAAGAAAGAAATTAAGAAGATAATTCAATTTGTAATAGATCAGAAAGAACACAATGCTTAAAATAAATTAAACCAAGGAGGTAAAAGACCTATACACTGAAAACTGTAAAACACAGATAACAGAAATTGAAGAAGACACAAACAAATGGAAAGATATTCCATGTTCATGGATTAGAAGAATTTATATCCTTAATATCTCCATATTACTCAAATCAACTCACAGACTCAATGCAATCCCTATCAAAATTCTAATGGCAATTTTTAACAGAAATTTTAAAAATCCAAGACTTCATATGGAACCCACAAAAGGTCCTGAATAACCAAGTGAATAGCCAAAGCAATCTTGGTCAAGAATAACAAAGCAAAAGGTGTCACCTTAAATGATTTTAAAACACACTACATAGATATCTAATTAAAACAGTGTGGTACTACTATAAAGAAAACAGACATATAGACCAATGGAAGAGAATGGAGAGCCCAGAAATAAACCTACTTACTTACAGTAAAGTGATATTTGACTGAGAGCCAAAAATACACAATGGGGAAATGCTAATCTCTTCAATAAATGATACTAGGAAAACTGGACCTTTACATTAAAAATAATTAAATTATACCTTTACACCCCACCATTTGCAAATATCAAATCAAGTGGATGAAAGACTTGAATGTAAGACCTGAAACTCTAAAACTATTAGAAGAAAAAACAGGGAAATCACCTCTTAACATTGGTATGGGCAATGATTTTTTTGGGTATGACCCCAAAAGTACAGGTGACAAAAGCAAAAGTATCAATCTGAGAAGCTTCTGCAAAGCAAGGGAAACAATCATAGATAACACACGCACCATGGAATGTTATCCATCCTTTAGAAAGAAGGAAATCCTGTCATTTGCTACAATATGGAAGAAACTGGAGGACATTGTGCTAAGTGAAGTAAGCCAGGCACTGAATGACAAATACTCCATGATCTCAAAATGTACAGAATCTTTATAAATCAGTCTCATAGAAGCAGAGTCAAATGATCGTTGTGAGGGTGTGGGGATTGAAGGAATGGGAAGATTTTGGTCAAGGGGTACAAAGTTTCATTTAGGCAGGATAAGTAAATTCTGGAGTTGTAATGGACAGACAACATAATTACTATAGTTAATAGCACTGTATTGTATACTTGAATTTGCTACGAGAATATATCAAATATTCTCACCACATAAATGTTACATATGTGAGTTGATGAATATATTAATTAGCTTGATTTTGGTAATAATTTTACAATGTATACATATATGAAGACATCAAAATATTGTGCACTTTAATTATATACAGATTTTATTTGTCAATTTTACCTCAATAAAGCTGGAAAAAAGTTAATTTTCTGTTACCCTGTACCTACTTCTCATTCTGGTATGAGGCCCACTCTCAGAAAGAGAGAAGATGAAATACAGTAGGAGCAAATAAGTCATTTCTAATCTTTCTCTGTCAGCTTCAAGTATCAAGCCTTCCTTGCTTTTCCTCTTATTTGAAGTATACTATTTAAAGCCCTTTTATTAATCTTAGTTCTTAGTGTAAACCCACATTCACTCTGCATCTTAGTCTTTCTCACACTCTTCTTATACCTCATGCCATTCATATATGTGTTTGTTGATATTTATCCTTTTCTTCTTCATTTGAATAATTTCTTTCTATTCATAATTATACCTTTGAGAGTTCCCAACACTGTTAAATCTTTCTCTTCTCTGGTTGCAGGAAATAGAATCAGATATATCTTTTATTTGGGTTTTTTTTTGTTTTATTCTACTTGTTTTTTTTTTAGCTTTTATTATTAATTTTTGTGGCTACATAGTAGGTGTATATATTTATATGGTACATGAGATGTTTTGATACAGGTATGCAATCTGACATAAGCACATCATGGAGAATGGAATATCCATCCCCTCAAGCATTTATCCTTTGAGTTACAAACAATCTAATTACACTCTAAATTATTCTAAAATATACAATTAAGTTATGATTGACTATGGTCGTCATGTTGTGCTATCAAATAATAGATCTCATTAATTCCATTATTTTTGTACCCAGTAACAATCCCCACCTCCCACCCAGTTACCCACTACCCTTCCCAGGTTCTGGTAATTATCATGCTACTCTCTATGTCCATGAGTTCAATTGTGTGAAGACGAAGTTGTCCCCAGTCTTCCCTCTCCTCTCCTCAGGCGAAAGGAAAAGTTCTCTTTGGGAGCTTTCAGCTGTACAGACGGGGGTTAGGGGAGGTGTGCTGCCAGTGCTCCCTTTGCTGCCCCAGCTGGTGTCTCAGTATGTCACATGCCCCACCCCCTTAGTCCACAGTCTCTGGGTACAGTTTAGCCCTAAGACTTGCCTCAGAGTTGCAGTCCTTATGGCCTAGATCGTCTTTCAAGTTTACTTGGAGACAGAGCGCTGTAACCCTCAGTGGCAAGGTTTGCAGCCACTCAAGTTCGGACCTCTGGGATTGGTAATTCCCCTCAGGCTAGGGCTGGTTTAAATGTTCCCTCAGTGGGAGAACATCCACTGAGTTTGTTCCAGTTTTCCTTTCTACTCTAACAGGACAGCACTGAGTTTAATGCCTCCCAATTGCTGTGTTCTCCCTCCCCGAGCACCCACGGATGCTCTACGCACCATGCCGCCACTGCTGGAGGGCAGGGGGTGGCATCAGAACTGTTTTTGCTCTCTTCAGTGCCTATTTCAGTGATATAAAATTAAAACCAGGTACTGTGAGTGCTTACCTTATTTTTAGTTCTTAAGAATGTGTTTTTTTTTCTGTGTAGATAATTGTTATCTTGGTGTCCTTGCAGCGGGGATGATCAGTGGAGCATTCTATTCTGCATCTTGCTCTGCTTCCTCCCTACATACCACACATATCTTTTTCTTCAAATTTATAAATGTACTTTTCGATAGTTAGCATAAACACACCACTATTTTGCACAGGTGGCACATGTTGAGGATAGCATTTTAGAATATCCTGAATGATTATCTCCTGAAAGGAGATAGTAGTTGGAAATAGAGTTGCAAGCCAGGGACTGTGGGCTCAGGATAGTGGTGTATCTGGGATTGAAAGAACTCGCTAACACACACAGAAAAAAAATACTTTCATTCTCAAGTTTGCTTCAGGCTGGCCTTATGGGATATCTCCTGTTAAAACTGCCCCATTACTAAATAGTGCATCTAGTTATCTGGGTTTAAAATACACTGTGGGAAACTGTCATGTCAGATTGTTTTCTAAGTTGAGCTACATGCTTCAATTCAGATTGTAGAGGAAGCTCTGTAGTCTAATGCTGTCAGACACTAGCCTCTGGCTATTCTAACAATTTAGATATTAGACCCATATTCACATTCATAAAATGAATTCAAAAATGCATGCCAATTATCTTTTCTTAGTTATGTAAAATGCTATTTCTGGTAGATGGGAAGCTGTGGTTGTCATATTCTAGGGTTGGTTCTTCAGCATAATTTCCTGTCTTCAAACAGATAATCTACTTACTTATACTAAACTAATTTGCTCTATTCCAGAAAATATTCTATCAGTAAGATTTATTCATAGAGTGAGATATACCAGAAAATTGAAGAGAATGACACTGTTTTTCTATTCTTGAGGTTTCATCTCATTTCACTTTTACAGAGACTGTGAAATTCAATTCACTGTAGCTTTCACACTTTTTTCTACCATTTGCCCCATCTTGTCTTCTGCATTCATATTTCCTCTAATTTCTCCTGGAGATAGAGAATAACAAAGTTGGAGAATGAAGGCAAGAGGGTGGTGGAGGATTAAGAGTAATTGAGGACTAGAACTATCCAGTTGCTGTTTGTTTCATCACAGTTACTAGCATCAGTGGTTTTCAAACATTATTCTGAAGATATCCCAGGCTCTCAGGAGAGTCTTAGAGTTCCACATAATACCCAAAAATGGGATCTGAGGTTTTAATTTTTAAAATAATGGACATTTGTTTATTAATTCAATAAGTATATATTGTGTACCTATTATGCACCAGGCACAATTGTGGAGACAATGTTAAACAAGACCAACAAGAATCTGGTTTATTGATACACAGTAATTATTCCAAATTGATTAAAATACTGCTTATTTCTGCAGAATCATGGAAAGGAGGCCTTCTTTTCATTATACCAGGCATGAACGTAGGAATACAATCCTTCTATCGGGTTTGGGCAACTAGAAGTGTGATTGGTAGGCCTGGAAGTAGACTAATTACTGCGCTAAACCCTGGACTATGCCTCGTATGTGTTTGCTTCCAGATCAGATAGTCTCTGATTCTCTAATTTTCACTTAACTCGAATTGATGCTACTATAATTTTCACCTTCATAGTGCAAAATCAATACAGCAGGACCCTTTTATAAGGCTGGCATCAGGAGAGAGTATAAATATCAGCCTCATACCCTATTCTCATTCAGGATGTTACACTTGGAGAGACATGATTTAGCCTACTCAAGTATTGTTGAGTGATTTTCTTATAATAGAGTTCTAATGTTGAAAGACCAATTCTGAACATTAAATAATTCTTTTTAAGATTCATTTTAAATGTCTAAAGTATATAATTCCAAACTTGAGGGGACCTTTGGCATTAAGGCATTTAGTGAATAATTCAAAGTGTCTATTATGTCATGACATCAGTGATGTGGTAAGGTGATTTTTCACTTCTGTTTTCAAAAAGTAACCAGAGGATATATTGTGTCCCCTCCACATCAGTCAGATAACTGGTATCTTTCTGTATGCAGAAATAATACATTGCCATTGCTGCAGCTGAAAATATTAAAATGTAAATTACATTCCACCCTGCTGTCAAGATTGTATTAACCAAACTTAAATATACTAAAAATGACAGTATAATAAAATACAGAGTATGATAAATCACTGTGCTTCTCTATTTCATATATGTGGAGAGAAAGTTGAATTAAGTGCTTGAATCTCCCTGCCCAAACTTGTCTCAATGTTTCAACGTTAGTAGGAAAAAAAAAAAAGAATTTAAATTAGCATCCAGTTCTATCCTTAGAAGATATTCCTTGCTCAGGCAGAAATTATCATCGCAAGTAAAACTAAAATCAATTTAAACTTTATATTTTTCATGGGCCAAATGGGGGTGGGGGTAGGATACGTACTGAAGAATTTAATAGTTGTTCTAAAAGCAGAATATCCAGAGTCACACTGATTAAGGAACAGGAATCAATTTTAAGATGTCACCCTTTTCCCCCAAAAATGAGAAGTATAGAAGCAAAAACAAACTTCTACCCATAATCATAATGGGAAATTCTATATGTAGTACATCATGGCAGATAAACAGATAACTTTTATGAAAATCTGCAAGTGGGCACTGGTTCTCGGCAGCCAAATAAAATATCACTTTAATGGATAATAAGGCATAAAACGTTTCTTAACATATTTTAAATATATTTATGGAGTACCTACTATACGTCTGTTGCTGATCTATTTGCTGAGGAAACAGATGAATAATAATGATAGTGACCACCATCGTAACAGTTAGCACTCAAATAATGCTTACTATGTGCAGTCACTCTGCTAGGTGTTGTTTTATACATAGTCTCTCAATTACTCTTCACAACAGCCCTATAATTTAGAGACATTTACTACCACTAATTTACTAATGAGGCATGAATGCTGGCTTAAGAGACTTTCTCACAGGTACATATGCAGGAAGTGGTGAATCTGAGATTCACACCCAGGAAGTCTGCTTCAGAGTCTGCATTGTCATGAAATTTATATTCTAATTGGAGGAGACAGATAATGACATATAGATAAATGTATTAATCAGCAAGACAGCCTCAGCTATCAATAACTGTTATAAAGAAAATAAAACAGGACGATATACTAAAGAGTCACTGGGGAAGTAATATTAGACAGTCTGGTGAGAAAAGACATACATTGCATTCAACAAATATTTATTGAGCATGCACTATGTGCCAAAAACTACTAAAAAGAATCCATGGTGAAGAACTGGACAAATTTCCTATCTTCATGGAACATACATTACGGTAGGGAAGATAATTAATAAAGGATCACAAAAATTAACATGTAATTATAAGTTATAGCAATAATTTCATAAGTGTTACAAAGAAAATATAAATAAGTGGGATGAGAGATGGTAATAAGAAGAGCTTGTTGTCAAGATTGAGAGTAAAAGGCTGGGCACGGTGGCTCATGCCTGTAATCCCAGCACTTTGAGAGGCCAAGGCGGGAGGATCACCAAAGGCCAGGAGTTCGAGACTAGCCTAGCCAACAGGGTGAAATCCCGTCTCTACTAAAAATACAAAAATTAGCCAGGCTGGTGGCAGGCGCCTGTAATCCCAGCTACTCAGGAGGCTGAGGTAGGAGAATCACTAGAACCCGGGAGGCGGAGTTTGAAGTGAGCCAAGATCGCGCCACTGTACTCCAGCCTAAGCGGAAAAAAAAAAAAAAAAGATTGAGAGAAAGTGATCAAGGGAAAACTTTTCTAAAAAATTTCCACTTAAGATGAGTCCTGAAGAAATAATGAAATTTAACCAGATGATAAGAAGAACAGTCCACAGTAAAGGGAGAGAGTAGGTAAAGTCACTGCAGCATAATAGAGCTTGCTGCTTTCAAAAAACTGAAAGAAGGCCAGTATGACTAGATTGACTAGATTGTAGAAAGCAAGGAAGGAATGATAAGAAATGTCAAAAGATTACGAGTCTGCTGTATGAATAAATGATTGGAAGGAACAAGTTTAGAATTAGGGAGACCCAGTTAGGAAAATATTCCTGTAATTTAGCTTAGGATTTATCTTGCTGCCATTTAAAAACAGGTGTAGATTGGGTCTTTGTTGCTCCATATTATACTATAGCATCGGAAGAAGTTCAAAAAAGGGGGACTCTAGTAATCTTAAACATGGAGGAGAAAGACAAAGGTTCAAGGGAAAAGAATGCTTTATTTACTTCTGTACTATATCTCCAGTGCTTCAATCATTGTAGATACTCAGTAATAGTTTGGCAAAGTAAGCTAAATGGAAAAAGCTTGGAGACAGTGAATGCGCAGTTGTTTACCAGACTCTGAAATATAAGGCCTAGGGAGATTCCTCACTTCACATTGAATCTTGAAAACAGTTTATGTAACTCTATGTTTCCCAGCTTTTCATGTGCATGAGAATCACCTGGGGATCTTGTTTAAAATGCAGATTCTTATTCAATAGTTCTGGAAATGGGCCTTTGATTTTACAGCTCTAGCAAGTTCACAAGTGATGCTGATACTGTTAATCTATGGACCACACTTTGAGAAGCATTTAACAAAGGCCCAGGTCAACATTAAAGTTTGAGAATCACTGGTTTCCATGACCTCTAACTAGGCTCTCTTTTAACTCTGGTATTTGATAATTTCAGTAAGTAGTTTCAAGACAAATCAAAATATTAGAAGTATTAAATTATTATTCACAAAAGAAGAGATTAGCTGAAAATAAAAACTAGTTCAAGGTGAATTTAGGTAAATTCAGAGGAAAACAGATTCACACATAATGGACTGTTAAAAGAAGGTGGAGATATTCTATAGCTACCTAACCTCTTTGGCAGAAATTATTGCCTGTGGCAGGGACATAGCACAGCTCTAATTTAATGGTTAAATATTCCATTTGTCTATGATTTATCTATTTTGATTGCTTTTATTTTATAGAGACAGGGTCTTACTATGTTGCCCAGGCTGGTCTTGAATTCCTGATTTCCAGAGATCCTCCTGCTTTGGCCTCTCAGAGTGCTGGGATTACAGGCATGAACCACCGCACCCAGCCTTGATTGCTTGAAATGCACAACATAGCTCTCTGTTCTGTGTTCATCATGTTCTCAGCCAGACTTCCCTATGGGCCCAATTCTGCTACAGTCACTGGTGGCTGAGTTCTGACCCCGGGAGGCAGCCAGATGAAGACACCAATGCCTTTGCCAGCTGTTGCTCATCTGAATAAAATTAACCCATACATTTCCTTAACTTGTTCTGGGACTAAGCACAGTAGTCCATCTTGTGCTTTGGTGACTTTATTTCCATTCAAGACTACCTGATGTTAATTTAAAACATCAGGTAGTTTCCCCATCAATAAAATTGATCTACAAATAATTTATCCAGGCTTAAAATAGCATTTATTTGTGTGTGGATGTATGGGTGTAGGGGAGGAGCTGAGAGTTGGCAGAGGATACAGGGAGTGTTTTCCAGAATATACAGTGTGGTCCAAAGTAATTCCTAGCCAAGATCTTGTCTGGGAGGCTACCAAAATTAATTGTCAATCAGTTTATATCTACCATTTTCTTTCCAGGGAAAGTCCACTGCCAGGCACATAGTCCAGGCCCTCCCATCTTGCATATTGTTAAGCTTCTGACATAAGTAGCTATTCAATGTCCATTTGCTAAAGGGAGGCATACAGAGCAGTGATTCTTCAACTTTATTGTACAGTACAATCACAGAAAAAGCTCTTAAACATCTCAATATTCAGACCATACCTAAAACATCAAAGTCTCTGTGGGCCATGCAACTAGTTCAAATGCCACCAGTCCAAACGGACCCCATAGGCTTAACTTAAGGGTGTATTTATAATGTTGGTTATATACTTATTACAGACCATTTAGTGTGTGTGTATGTGTGTGTGTGAGAGAGAGAGAGAAAAAAAAAAGAGAGAGAGAGAAAGAGAGATTATTAATGATTTAAATAGGTCAGCATAATTATGGTATTTGGAATGGGTAGGAGAATTTGCCCTAATTTGAGATCTCACTTCTATTAACACAAGAGAATTTGTGGAAAGGTGAACAGTAGTACGCTTCTCTCATAATTTCCTGTGATTTTTCTGTTGAAATGTTGGTGTCAGATTATATAACTCCCACTGGGCTGCAAATAAGCTACACTCAAAAAAGTGATGGATGTGAGCACGTGAGCTGTCATGTAATAAAGATAAAGATTTCTTTTTCTAAACTTGTATAGCATTATGAGGAGACATAGCCTGCATGAACTCGTGCAATTATTATGAACATTCTGTAAGTGATAGAAAACAGGCCTGTGATCAGCTTTATAAATGAGTGCCAGTCCCTAATAACTAATGCACATTGCCTGCAGGAAAACTCTCTTGAAGCATGGTTCCTGGAATCAAGCATTCAGTATTCATAACCAGTGAAATTTTCTTCACTGGGAAATGGAAAATTATAGACTCAAAGATCTAAAAATATTAGAATTGTATATACATTATTTATCTTAGATACAGACAGGGTCACTGCAGTATTATAAAATCATTGAGCTCTCACCAAAAGGCATCCCTCAAAACTTCAGTATCTCCCACCTGGGTGTGGTGAGTGAAAAGGGAGTGACCATAGAGAAAATAACAAAATAGGGAAACAAAGGGAGGGGAAAGGGGGAATGTCAATCTTGAACTTTATTTATCATAATTTTGCCAAGGGCTATCCGTAAATACAGCTTATAGTAACAGTTAAAATTTATTTAGTTATTTTCACATAGTATCAACTGTGGAAAGTGATTTGCATGTATTATATTATGATTTTGTGAGAAAGGTATTATTATGCCCATTTTACAAATAAAGAAAATAGAGGTTTGGGGAAACCAAATGACTTGTCCAAGATTATATAACTATAGGGTGATAGAATTGCTCCTCTAACCTAAGTCTATCTGACTCCAAAATCCACGTACATAACAAGTCTCCAATACTGAAACTATAAAGGAAAAAAATAAGAAATACTTTGGGTTTATGGAATTTTAAAGCTTAGAGATAAAATAATTTAGTTTTCCTTTTTTAAAAATAGAAAGAAACCAGTGTCCAGAGTGATAGTGATTTGATTAAAGAAATTCAACTCCCAATTGATTCTTTCACTATACTATCCTGAGTTAAGTGTATGTTCCTTAGAATGATGCAATATTACGCCCCCACTATATACGGTCCTGTAGCCCTGAAGTAGGTACCAGAGGAGATAGAGGAGACAACGATTGTATTATTTCCAGAGTTAAGGAACTTTCAGTAGAACTTGGAATAAAGGTAATCTTGTGTTTTGGTCAATTTATAGTATTTCTAAATAAGGCAAGTTCATGCAGCATAATCTATCTTCATAAGAATGGAAAGAAAGTGAAGGAATGCTGTGATCAGAGCCAAGGAAGAGGAAGGAATGCTTCCTAGATGCAGTGGATACATTTTCTTCACCTAAGCCCTCATCCTGTCTAAGGTTAGAGACGTGAACTAGTTGGAGATTAACACTCCCCTTTTTCCCTTCCTTTGTTTCCTTGTTTTGTTATTTTCTCTATGGTCACTCACTCATCACACCCAGGTGGGAGGTACTGAAGTTTTGAGGGATGCCTTTTGGTGGAAGCTGAATGATTTTATAATGCTGCAGTGACCCTGTCTGTATCTAAGATAAGTAATGTATACACTATTCTATATAGGTGATAACAGGAAAGAATTTGCCACACCCAAAGACACCTAAAGGTATGTAAGGTTATGCCTGAAGATATTGATTTGACGTGGAGGATTGTACTTATTTATTTACAGGCTACAAATCCTAGGACAAATCATTTTACCTCCATATCTTAGGTTTTTTTTTGTAGTTCATAACAAGATCATCTTACTTAATGGATCTTACAAGGGCACCGCCAGGATTATAAGTAAATATTTACAAGATACTTGGAGCAGTATGCAAAACATTATACTCGTATAGAGTTAACTGCTTTTTTGAAGTCTCCAGTAGTTCACCTTTATTCTAAAATATCACTGCAGAACACGAATGTTGTATTTTTAACTGCAAAGTTTAATACAATGCATCTGCCTATTTTCTAGTATAAGTTTACATAGTGTCTACTAAAAATAGGCCTTATACCTTATAATGTCTTTGCCAAGCCAGAATTTTGATAAACATATAACTAGATTCTTTGTATTAATTTTTATATATTGCCCTGCCTCCACCACACAAAATATACACATAGAGAGATGGGAAGGAAATAAAATATTTGAAAATGACTTTGCTAGGAAAGCAGAAATATAAATATAGGCCATAGGTTGTATATTTTAATCACAATCTCTTTGTGCCTTGTCCTAAAGGTGTAAGGATATGGAGTAATTTTTAAATTGAAAACAGGACAGGAATTCAGAAGAAATTATTATTTCCCCACATTGTGGGGTTAATCTTCCTAGTGGTCTTTTACATGAAAGCCATTCTTTCTTTTCTCAAACAATAAGGAAAAGACATGCAACCCCTCAGCATACTTCTAGCAGGCTGGGTGCAGAGAACAGAGAGTGACAATTAGGATGAGAGGGTCTAGGGAGACCAGAAGTGTCTACTATAATTTATATTGTCGGTGAAGACCACAGAGATTAGTTGGTCAAGTACAGCATAATACTATATTGGGAGTATGTCATTATGATTAGTGGAATTAGAAAAACAAAGGTCAATAACCCCAGTCAGTACTGTTCCTTAGGATTCCAGGAAGCCCAAAGTTATCCTTACAGTAAGGTAATCAAAAAGAAAGGCTAAATCAGGCATTAATAAAAAGAAAAGGACATAAGGTAGTATAGCCAATTTGTTAGCACACCATGAGGAAACTAAGTTGATCACAAATGAGAATAGTACACCAAAGCAACAGAAAGAGGAGTCACAATTTTTCTGGCTTTATAGAAAAGCATGTCTCCCACTGAGCAGTGCGAGACCACATACAAATATAAAGACACAGAGATATATGAACAACTATAAAGACAGCAGCAGCCACAACAATGGCAACAACTGTAGTTAAAGCAGAATTTTTAATACATGTCAAACTGGACTGATGTAAGTACAAAGGAAGCTGGAGAGGCTCCTAGAGTGAACATACTTCTAGAGCCATTACTTGCAGGTGCTAGACTCAAGGGCAACACCTCTAAGAGTAGTGGAGATGCATTCACATTTTTAGAGATTTAGCTTCAAAAGAAGCTCTACTGAGCAAAGAAGGTTTATTCAATAAATGATGTCAACACAATTGGTTGATCATTGGTTGGAAAATATGGTAAGTCCTCTATTCCAAGCCTCTCACCAAAATTATTTCTAGATGATTTAAGAAGGAGTCATAGCAATTAAACCATAAGGAAACTAGAAAAAAACACGAGTAAATAGTTACCTGTTTTTATAGTGGGGAAAAACCTGACTAAGTATAAAAGCACATACAGAAATGAAAAGGAACATAATAACAGCTTTGAATATATAAAATTTTAGAACAAATTGGGAGGCATTTCTAACAGATGACAAAGGTTTAATATTTTTAATATATACAGAACTTTTCAAAACCAAAAAGAAAGTGATAATTATCTCCAGCAGCATAATTAACTAAATCGGGGCTAGCAAACTACAGCCTATGGACCAAAACTGGCACATCACCTGTTTTTGTAAGTAAAGTCTCATTGGAACACAGCCATGTCTATCCATATGCATTGTCTATGGCTGCTTTTGCACTGTAGGTATGACAGAGACCATATCACATATGGCTATGACGCCTAAAATGTTGACGCTCTGGCACTTTACAGCCATGTGTTACAGATTCCTGAACTAAAGAGAAGAATAGACAATTCACAGAAGAGGAAAGACACATGGTCAATCTACATATAATTATCAATTGGTTGATCTACTAGTCTTCAAAATTGCAAATTACAAAAATAAGACACTGGGTTCACCTATCAAACTAGCATTATTTGCAAAGGTTCAGGGAAAGTTGTGCTCTCAATCAGCCTTGAATGAAATGTAAACAGATAAGTCTTTTGGGGAATATTGTGGCAATCTGTACCAAAGGCATTGGAAATGATTATAACCCTTGGGCACAGTAATTCCACTGCTAAAATTTTGTCCTAAGAAAATGAGAGATATGTACAAATATTTGTGCATAAGCATATTCATGTAAACATTAACAATAATGCAAAATGGAAAAGAATTATAGAAGAATACTTTAATGGCATGGAATAATATTCACAATTTAATTTTAAATAGAAGAAAAAAGCCAAATAAAGGTAATGCAGCTTGAATACAAACTTTGTGTTTTGTTGCAATTCAAACATATCTAGTCTCAGATAATGAGTGATGTTGAGCCTTTTTTTCATCGTTGTTGACCATTTGTATCTCTTCTTTTGAGAATTGTCTATTTTGTCCTTTGCCCACCTTTTGATGGGATTGTTTGTTTATTCTTGATGATTTGAGTTCCTTGTAGATTCTGGATATTAGTGCTTTGTTGGATGCATAGTTTGTGAATATTTTCTTTTGCTCTGTAAACTGTTTGTTTACTCTGCTGATTATTCCTTTTGCTGTGCAGAAGCATTTTAGTTTAATTAGGTCCCATCTATTTATCTTTGTTTTTGTTGCATTTGCTTTTGGATTTCTGGTCATGAACTCTTTGCCAAAGTCAGTGACTAGAAGAGTTTTCCAGATGTTATCTCCTAGAATTTTTATGGTTTCAGGTCTTAGATTTAAGTCTTTGATCTATCTTAAGTTGATTTTTGTATAAGGTAAGGGATGAGGATCCAGCTTCATTCTTCTATATGAGGCTTGCCAATTATCCCAGCACCATTTGTTGAATAGGGTGTTCTTTCCCCAGTTTATGTTTTTGTTTGCTTTGTCAAAGCAAACAAAAGGTCAGTTGGCTGTAAATATTTGGCTTTATTGGTTCTCTATTCTGTTCCATTGGTCTACGTGCCTATGTTTATATCAGTACCATACTGTTTTGGTAACTATAGCATTGTAGTATAGTTTGAAATTAGGTAATGTGATGCCTCCAGATTTGTTCTTTTTGCTTAGTCTTGCTTTGGCTATGTGGGATCTTTTTTGGTTCCATATGAATTTTAAGATTTTTTTTCTAGTTCTGTGAAGAATGATGGTGGTATGTTGATGGGAATTGCCTTGAATCTGTAGATTCTTCTTGACAGTATGGTCATTTTCACAATATTGATTCTATCCATCCTTAAGCATGGGATGTGTTTCCATTTGTTTGTGTCATCTATGATTTCTTTCAGGAGTGTTTTAAAGTTTTCCTTGTAGATGTTTTTCACCTCCTTGGCTAGGTATATTACTAATTATTTATTTTTTGCAGTTGTTATAAAAGGGGTTGAGTTATTGATTTGATTTGCAGGTTGGTTGCTGTTGGTGTATAGCAGTGCTACTGATTTGTGTACATTTATTTTGTATCCTGAAACTTTACTGAATTTATTTATCAGATCTAGGAGCTGTTTGGATGAATCTTTACGTTTTCAATGTATACATTCATATTATCAGCAAACAGTGACAGTTTGACTTTCTTGTTATGGATTTGGATGTCCAGTACTATGTTGAATAGAAGTGGTGAAAGTGGCATCCTTATCTTGCTCCAGTTCTCAGGGGGAATGCTTTCATCTTTTTGCCATTCAGTATAATGTTGGCTGTGTGTTTGTCATAGATGACTTTTATTACTTTGAGGTATGTCCCTTCTATGTCCATTTTGCTGAGGTTGTTAATCATAACGGGACACTGGTGTTTGTCAAATGCTTTTCCTGCATTTATTGAAATGATCATATAATTTGTGTTTTTAATTCTGTTTATGTAATGTATCACATTATTGACTTGCTTATGTTAAACCATCCCTGAATCCCCAGTATGAAACCCACTTGATGATGGTGCATTATGTTTTTGATATGCTGTTGAATTTTGTTAGCTAGTATTTTGTTGATGATTTTTTTGCATCTATGTTCATCAGAGATATTAGTCTGTAGTTTTCTTTTTCTGTTATGTTCTTTCCTGGTTTGGGTATTAGGGTGATACTAGCTTCATAGAATTATTTAGGGAGGATTCCCTATTTCTCTATATTTTGGAATAGTTTCAGTAGGATTGGTATCAATTCTTCTTTGAATGTATGATAGAATTTAGCTGTCAATCCATCTGGTCCTGGACGTTTCTTGGTTGGCAATTTTTAAATTACTGTTTCAATCTTGCTACTTGTTATTGGTCTGTTCATACCACTGTACTCCTGCAAGAATGGCCATAATTTAAAAAATCAAAAAACAACCAATGTTGGCATGGATGTGTTGAAAAGGGAACACTTTTACACTGCTGATGAGAATGTAAACTAGTACAGCCACTATGGAAAACAGTGTGGAGATTCCTTAAAAAGCTAAAAGTAGAACTATAATTTGATCCAGCAATCCACTACTGGGTAACTACCCAGAGGAAAAGAAGCTCTTATATGAAAAAGACATTTGGACATGCATGTTTATAGCAGCACAATTCACAATTGCAAAAACATAGAACCAGCCTAAATGCCCAACAACCAATTAATGGATAAAGAAGATATGATATATATAACACATTTGTATATATATAAACACATTGTGGAATACTACTCAGCCATAAAAAGGAATGAAAGAATAGCATTTGCAGCAATCTGGATGAAGGTGGAGACCATTATTCTAAGTGAAGTAACTCAGGAATGGAAAACCAAGCATTGTATGTGTGATGGTTAATACTGAGTGTCAACTTGATTGGATTGAAGGATGCGATATTGATCCTGGGTATGTCTCTGAGGGTGTTGCCAAAGGAGATTAACATTTGAGTCAGTGGGCTGGAGAAGGCAGACCCACCCTTAATCAAGTGTGCACCATTTAATCAGCCGCCAGTGAATATAAAGCAGGCAGAAAAACACGAAGTGAGAGATAGGCCTAGCCTCCCAGCCTACATCTTTTTCCCATCCTGGATGTTTCCTGCCTTTGAACATTGGACTCCAAGTTCTTAAGTTTTGGGACTTGGACTAGCTCTCCTTGCTCTTCAGCTTGCAGACAGCTCATTGTGGGACCTTGTGATTGTGTAAGTTAATACCTAACAAACTCCCCTATATCTATATCTATATATATAGATATACAAAGATATGTGTGTGTGTATATATATATATATATATATATATACCAGTAGTACAACTATACATACATACACATCTTATTAGTTCTGTCCCTCTAAGAAAACACAGACTAAGGAACAGAATATTAAGGATGGAGTTCTTTCGCTAGTTTGGGAATTTCTAGAGTTGGCTGCTTACTATGATTGGACCCAAAAAATGCTAAGGACTCTACTTCTAATAATAGGGAGAACACTGATAGTACATGGAGGAGACTGTTTAGAGAGTTATGCAAAATAAATGCATTTGACACTCCTGATTCACTGCTTGTGAGAGGCAAGGAGTTTAGTGACTCTATACATAATACCTTTGACCATATGTGGAGAACCAAGGAACATAATGAAGCTGGTTGGTTGCTCCTAAGTTCAGTGAAAAAAGCAATGAAAGAAGATGATGAACTCAGGAACTCTGTCTCCCAGCTTCAGAAGCAGATACTGAGCCTCAAATCTGCTAAGATTGCCTAGAATAAGAGTCTTATTTCCTGTAGAGAAAGAACTGAAATTGTGGAAAAACAGAAACAAGCTCTTACATGTGAATGGCTAACCTGCAATGAAAGGTGCATGCACAGTCTTGCCAGGTGTCTACTGTTAAAGTGAGGGCAATGACTGGAAAAAATGAGATCCTGCAACTTGGAATGGGGACATGTGGGAAGACCTGATGAAGCTGGGGACACTGAGTTTGTAAACTCTGATAAACGTTTTTTGCCAGAAGGAACAGCTTCCCCATCCACAGTAGTGGCGACATCCCCTCCCTGAACCATGCTGCCATCAGCCTTTCCACATTGGTCTGAGGAGATAAACCCTACACTGCCTGAGGCAACAGTGATGGCCTCCCCTGAGGCAGTTGCCAGACAAGATAATGTTGATTCTCCTCAGGAGCCACCCCGAACACCTCTGTTTGCTTCTAGACCTATAACTAAAGTCCCAGTGAGCCCCTAGAGGTGAGGTTGAGAATGTGATCCATGAGGAAGTGCAATACACTAGAAAAGAACTGTTTGAGTTCTCTAATATATATAAACAGCAATCTGGAGAACAGGCATGGGAATGGATATTAAGGGTATGGGATAATGGTGGAGGGAACATAGAATTGGATAAGGGTGAATTTATTGATTTGGGCCCACTAAGTAGGGACTCTGCTTTTAATGTTGCAGCTCAGGGAGTTAAAAAAGGTTCTGACAGTTTATTTGCTTGGTTAGCTGAAATATGGATTAAAAGATGGCCCACTGCGAGTGAGCTGGAAATGCCTGATCTCCCTTGGGTTAATGTAGAGGAAGGGATCCAAAGGCTGAGGGAGATTGGCATTGTGGAGTGGATTAGTCACTTTAGATCTACTCATCCCAGCTGGGAGGGTCCAGAAGATATACCCTTGACGAATGCCTTGCAAAATGGATTTGTGAGAGCAGCACCTGCATCTTTGAAGAGCCATGTAATTGCTCTTCTCTGTATGTCAGACGTAATGGTGAGAACTGCAGTCACTCAACTACAAAATTTAAATACAATGGGAATAATTGGATCCCGAGGTGGCAGGGGCCAAGTGGTGCCACTTAACCATCAAAGGCAAGGTGGGCATAGCTACCATAATGGACAGCAGAAGCAAAACAGCAATCAGGATAGTCAGACTCATGTAGAGCTCTGGCATTGGCTAATCAATCATGGTGTTCCTAGAAATGAAATTGATAGGAAGCCTACCGCATTCCTACTTAATTTATACAAACAGGAAACTTCTAGGCCGAATGGACACATGACTAATATGAATTACAGAAACAGAGATTCATGGCCCTCCAATCCATTTCCAGACATGAGCCAGTTTACAGACACAGAACCTCCTGAATGAAGGGGAGCCCAGGTCCCCTTGAGGAAGGACCCCACTACATTACTGACAATTTATGCAGTGAATCTTTCTCCCATCCTTCCCTGAGGAGACCTCCAGCCTTTTGCGAGGGTAACTGTGCATTGGGGGAAGGGAAATGATAATATGCAAGCGATAATACGCAAGAAGGGAAATAAATATATGCAAGTGTGGAAAGAAATTTTGGGGACTAATGGACAGTGGCTCTGAGCTGACATTGATTCCAGGGGACCCAAAACGTCATTGTGGTCCTCCAGTTAAATAAGGGCTTATGGAAGTCATGTAATTAATGGAGTTTTAGCTCAGGTCCAACTTACAGTGGGTCCCTGGACTCATCCTGTGGTCATTTCTCCAGTGCCAGAATGCATAATTGGCATAGACATATACAGCAGCTGGCAAAACCCCCACATTGGCTCCCTGACTGGTAGGGTGAGGGTTATTATAGTGGGAAAGGCCAAATGGAAGCCATGAGAGCTGCCTCTATCTAGAAAACTAGTAAATCAAAAGGAATATCGCATCCCTGGAGGGATTGCAGAGATTAGTGCCACCATCAGGGACTTGAAAGATGCAGGGGTGTGATTCACACCCCATCCCTGTTCAACTCTCCCATTTGGCCTATGCAGAAGACAGATAGATCCTGGAGAATGACAGTGGATTATTGCTTAACCAAGTGGTGACTGCAATTGCAGCTGCCATACCAGATGTGGTTTCACTGCTTAAGCAAATTAACACATCTCCTGATACCTGCTGACTTGGCAAATGCCTTTTTCTCCATTCCTGTCCATAAGGCCCACCAGAAGCAATTTACCTTCAGCTGGCAAGGCCAGCTGAATAGTCAGACAAGTCAGTCTACCTTTGCTGTCTAACCTCCGGGGTATATCAATTCTCCGAATTTGTGTCATAATCTCATTTGGAGAGACCTTGATTGCTTTTTGCTTTCACAAGATATCGCACTGGTCCATTACACTGATGACATTATGCTGATTGGATCCAGTGAGCAAGATGTAGCAAACACACTGGACTTTTTGGTGAGACATTTGTGTGCCAGAGGATGAGAAATAAATTTAACTAAAATTCAGGACCTTCTACCTCGGTAAAATTTCTAGGAGTCCAGTGGTGTGGGGCCTGTCGAGATTTTCCTTCTAAGATGAAGGATAAGTTGCTGCATTTGGCCCCTCCTACGACCAAGAAAGAGGCACATCTAGTGGGCCTATTTGGATTTTAGAGGCAACACATTCCTTGTTGGCCATTTATTGAGTGTTCTGAAAGGCTGCCAGTTTTGGATGGTGTCTACAACAGGAGAAGGCTCTGCAACAGGTCCAGAGTGCTGTGCAAGCTACTCTCCTACTTGGGCCATATGACCTAGCAGATCCAATGGTGCTTGAGGTGTCAGTGGCAGGTAGGGATGCCATTTGGAGCCCTTGGCAGGCCCCCATTGGTGAATCACAGCAGAGGCCTCTAGGATTTTGGAGCAAGGCCCAGTCATCTTCTGCAGATAACTACTCTTCTTTTGAGAGGCAGCTCTTAGCCTGTTACTGGGCTTTGGTGGAAACTGAACGTGTGTCTATGGGTCAAGTCACCATGCGACCTGAACTGCCTGTCATGAACTGGGTGCTTTTTGACCCATCTAGTCATAACATGGGGCATGCACAGCAGCATTCCATCGTCAAATGGAAGTGGTATATATGTGATAGGCCTTGAGCAGGTCCTGAAAGCACAAGTAAGTTACAGGAGGAAGTGGCTCAAATGCCCATGATCTGCACTCCTGCCACCCTGCCTTCTCTCCCCCAGTCTGCACCAATGGCCTCATGGGGAGTTCCCTATGATCAGTTGACAGAAGAAGAGAAGACTAGGGCCTGGTTCACAGATGGTTCTGCACGATATGTAGGCACCACCCAAAAGTGGACAGCTGCAGCACTACAGCCCCTTTCCAGGACATCCCTGAAGGACACTGGTGAAGGGAAATCTTCCCAGTGGGCAGAACTTCAAGCAATGCACCTAGTTGTGCACTTTGCATGGGAGGAGAAATGACCAGATGTGCAATTATATACTGATTCATGGGCTGTAGCCAATCGTTTGGCTGGATGGTCAGGGACTTGGAAAAAGCCTGATTAGAAAATTAGTGACAAATAAATATGGGGAAGAGGTATGTGGATGGACCTCTCTGAGTGGTCAAAAACTGTGAAGGTATTTGTATCCCATGTGAGTGCTCACCAACAGGTGACCTCAGCAGATGAGGATTTTAATAATCAAGTGGATAGGACAACCCGTTCTGGGGACACCACTCAGCCTCTTTCCCCAGCCACCCCTATCATCATCCAATGGGCCTATGAACAAAGTAGCCATGGTGGCAGGGATGAAGGTTATGCATGGGCTCAGCAACATGGACTTTCACTCACCAAGGCTGACCTAGCTATGGCCACTGTTGAATGCCCAATTTGCCAGTAGCAGAGACCAACACTGAACCCTGGATGTGGCACCATTCTTTGGGGTGATCAGCCAGCTACCTGGTGGCAGGTTGATTATATTGGACCTCTTCCATCATGGAAAGGGCAGACGTTTGTCCTCACTGGAATAGACACTCCAGATATGGGTTTGCCTATCCTACACGCAATGCTTCTGCCAAGACTACCATCTGTGGACTCACGGAATGCCTTATTCACCATCATGCTTTCCACGCAGCATTGCCTCTCATCAAGGCACTCACTTTATGGATAAAGAAGTGTGGCAGTGGGCTCATGCTCATGGAATTCACTGGTCTTACCATGTTCCCCATCATTCTGAAGCAGCTGGATTGATAGAACAGTGGAATTGATAGAACAGTTGAAGTCACAATTACAACACCAACAAGGTGATAATAATTTGCAGGGCTGTGGCAAAGTTCTCCAGAAGGCCGTGTATGCTCTAAATCAGCATCCACTATATGGTACTGTTTCTCCCATAGCCATCATTCACGGGTCCAGGAATCAAGAGGTGGAAGTGGAAGTGGCACCACTCACCGTCACCCCTAGTGATCCACTAGCAAAATTTTTGCTTCCTGTTCCCGCAACATTATGTTCTGCTGGCCTAGAGGTCTTATTTCCAGAGGGAGGAACGCTGCCACCAGGAGACACAACAACAATTCCATTAAACTGGAAGTTAAGATTGCCACCTGCACACTTTGGGCTCCTCCTACCTTTAACTCAGCAGGCTAAGATGAGAGTTACAGTGTTGGCTGGGGTGATTGACCCAGACTATCAAGATGAAATCAGTCTACTACTCCACAACACAGGTAAGGAAGAGTATGCATGGAATACAGGAGACCCATTAGGGCGTCTCTTATTATTACCATGCTCTGTGATTAAGGTCAGTGGGAAACTACAACAGCCCAATCCAGGCAGGACTACAAATGACCCAGACCCTTCAGGAATGAAGGTTTGGGTCACTCCACTACGAAGAAAACCACGACCTGCTGAGGTGCTTGCTGAAGGCAAAGGGAATACAGAATGGAGAGGAGAAGAAGGTAATCTTCAATACCAGCTACAACTGAGTGACCAGCTGCAGAAACAAGGACTGTAATTGTCATGAGTATTTCCTCCTTTTGTTAAAAACATGTTTGTGCATGTATACACTTGTAGTAAGAAAATAGCTTCATTTTATTTCCTTTTCTTTTATCATGTGACATAAGATTTATTGACTTCATATCAGCATTTAAATATTGTTAACTTTATGTAGCAGTATTTGGGTTGGGGATCAGTGTGTTTCCGGTTGTACGAAGGATAGTTGTATTATGTTAGGCATAATTATGACCTTATTATTGTCTTTATTTGAAGATTATGTACGATCTCAGGAGATGTTTATGGGTTCAAGTTGACAAGGGGTGGACTTGTGATGGTTAATACTGAATATCAACTTGATTGGATTGAAGGATACAATATTGATCCTGAGTGTGTCTGTGAGGGTGTTGCCAAAGGAGATTAACATTTGAGTCAGTGGGCTGGAAAAGGCAGACCCACCCTTAATTGGGTGGGCACCATCTAATCAGTTGCCAGTGAATATAAGCAGGCAGAAAAACGTGAAGCTAGAGACAGGCCTAGCCTCCCAGACTACATCTTTCTCCCATGCTGGATGCTTCCTGCCCTCGAACATCAGACTCCAAGTTCTTCAGTTTTGGGACTCACACTAGCTCTCCTTGCTCCTCAGCTTGCAGTCAGCCTACTGTGTGACCTCTTGATGGTGTAAGTCAACACTTAATAAAATCCCCTATATATATACACACATATACATTTATATATATAATAGGAATATATATGTATATATATAACTAATTCTGTCCCTCTAGAGAACCCTGACTAATACAGTATGTTATCAATTATAAGCGGAAGCTAACCTATGAGGATGCAAAGGCATAAGAATGATACAATGAACTTTGGGTACTTGGGGGGAAGGATGGGAGGAGGATGAGGAATAAAAGACTACACATTGGGCACAGTGTACACTGCTTGGATGATGGTTGCACCAAAGTCTCAGAAATCACCATTAAAGAACTTTTCCATGCAACCAAACAACACTTGAAACCCCAAAACAATTGAAATTTTAAAAATAAAATAAAAAAGAAATAAAAGAGTTCTGTTATCTCAATGAAAAAAATATCCAAACATACATAGTCTCAGCTGACAAACTGTGGGATAAACCCACCAGAGTATATTTGCCTAAGAGAATGAGTAGTTCCCTTAAGCATAACCCATCTTGTGACTGTTATATAGGGCAAATTTGTCCTAGAATAACTATGTTATACAGGGCAAATTTGTACTAGAATGACAACTAAATGAGAATGACAACTAAAACAAGGCCTTTATCATAGGAGACGCCTATGAATCTTCATCCCCTTCACCATAAAATGGAAACAGCAATACCTTCCTTGCCTGACTCACCAACTTTTTAGTTCAATTAAGATAATAGATGCTAAAATAATCTGAAAACTACCATGTGCTATCCAAATATGTTGGTCTTATTAGTCTAGTTGATCAGAAGCAATTGCTCAGAAACTTAGTTTACTTAAGATGGATTTATCATACACTCCTAGTGTTTCTCTCAACCATGGCAAATACTAATGCAATCAATTGGATTGAGATGAATTTTTTTGACATTATTTCAGGTGGAACAGATTTTCCTCACAAGGGGCTTAGTTTTTAATTTCCAATAAGGTTGAAAGGCAAGCATCTAAGAGCAGTAGGGCTTCTGATGTAGACCAGTAAATGCTGCAGTGTTTTATTACTTCCATTTGCTATAATACTGCTTTTATTAATATAGTCATCTTCTGGACTCATGCTATCATAGAAAACACATGTGCATGTATTTAAAATGAACTTCTACAGTCCTTCCATTTTCACAGGAGCCTTGCATCAGTTTTTTTTTCTTTTATGCTTTATTGTACTACATGCTTCCCAATGCTGCCACCCCCTCCTGCTTACCTCAGTGCAGAATACAAACATGTTGACGCTTTGCTTTAACTATTACGATAGTTGGGGAAGCAGTAATGAAAATAACCTATCACTCACTTCTAAGTTGTTTTTGTGTATTCTGAATGCATGTATCAAAAGTTGCCTAACATCAAATTACTGGAGAAGCAAAGGGCAAATCTTTCTCTTTTCTTCTATGTCACCACTATTCTTCCCATTGCTCATGCTTCAAACATGGGTAACAATTCAATTCTAACATTCCCCATAACCTCTCCAAATCATGTTATCTTTTTTCCCTTGCCTCTCATCTTCTGCTATTGCTTTAGCCTGATGGTCCTAAAATTTCAGTGAGCATCAGGATCTCCTGGGAATATTGTTAAAACAAACATTGCTGGGCCCCACTCTCAGAGCTTCTGATTCAGTAGGACTGGGATGCAGCCCAAGAATTTGTATGATTAACACAATCCCAGGTGATGCTGATGCTGCCAGCCTGGGGACCACACTTTGAGAAACACTGTCATAATCTACTCCTTCTAAATTACTGTAATAGCCCTTTAACATTTGTTTTTCCTTCAATATGCTGTGCATGCCTACTCCATACAGGAGATAAAGTGGTTACAAAAACAGGTGCTGGAGTCAGAGTTACCTGTGTTTCAATCCTGGTTTTCACTAATTTACTATGTAATCTCAGGCAAATTACTTATAATCTCTGATTCCTTAGCTTCCCTATCTTAAGTGTTGGATAATTGTAATAATCAAATAATGATAAAATATCAGGTAATTACAATGTAATATAATCAAGGAGTGACTATTGAATCACCTTTGCCATATTCCATTGGTAGAAGCAAGTCACAGCCCACACCCATGCTCATGGGATGATATTACACAAAAGTGCAGACATCAGGGGGCAGAATATCATTGGAGCATACAATAATATCTACTACACTGTCCATATTCAAAATTTCCAATAATGTCTTTCTATAATTCGGGATCTTATTCAGAAGTACATGTGTTTTTTACTTGTCATATTTCTTCCATTACCTTTAATAAGAACATTTTTCCAAACGTGTGTGTGTGTGTTTGTGTGTGTGTTTGTGTGTGTGTCTTTGATGATGCTGACAGTTTTGAGGATTGCAGGTTATTTGTTTTGTAGACTATTCTACAATATACATTTGTCTTATTGTTTCTCCCTGAGTGGATTCAGGTTGAACATTTTTGCAAGAATATTACATAGGTAATGTACTCTTCTCCTCTCAGCATCTTATTAGGAACTACATAATGTCAGTTTGTTCCATATTGACGATTTTCTTTGTTCATTTAGTTAAAAGTGGCTTCAGCCATTTTCCCTAATGTGAAGGAATTTTTTTTCATTGAGAGTAATCTTTGAAACAATGTAGTATCCTACTCCTCAAAACATTTTACCATAGAGTTTTAGCATCATTGATAATCCTTTCCATAACCAGTCATTAAATTGGTGATTGCAAATCAAGATTTTCTAATTTTATCTTTTCTTCTTTAACATAATTTGATATTCTTCTATAAAGAAGATATATCCCCTTCTCCTCCCATGCTACCTTTTTTTCTGTGAATGTGAATACTCTTATGAAGTCAGAGGTTTTTTTAATTCAATGTTATAAATCAGATTTGTAAATAATTAAATTTTCCTAACTTTGGCCCCTGAGGGCCTTATTATGTTGGCCTCTACATTCTTTTGTTATGTTTCCTCAGTTTTTAAGCACTTCCTTACTTTCTCCCATAAGTTATTTGCTCCAAGCTGACCTTGCACTTTGCCTGGAATTAGATATTTCCTCAAGGATCACTGACTTCTGGTAGCATGTTATATTTGGACAGAAAGATATGGCTGCTGTATGTGTTCATTGCTACTTGGGGTGTTACCCCATTATTACTTACCAGATTTCTCGAAAACAAACATGTTTTGTATTCACACCTGTAGCTGTTCACTACACCCACTTGAAATAGACTGAACCTGACTAAAATGCCTGAGAGAAATATGACAGTCAATCTCTTTGCTTCACTGTGATCTCTAACAAACAGGTTATTGATAACTTCTGTCTCAATTATCACAGAAATTTTAAACCCAGTGATGGAATAAGTGGTGATAAAGAAGAAAAATGAGATAGGAAGAGAGGCAAGGGAGAGGAAGAGAAGGAGAAATAAATATATGCAAGTGTGGAAATAAATTTTGGGTGCACCCCAGGTCTCTGCCTTCAGATAATCACTATTTCTAGAGGCTGGTAGGTGATCTAATCTTAGATACATGGTTCTGCCTACTATCTCTATCTCCAGCCCTGATTTGTCCCTGGATATTTAGACTTGTGTATCCAACTGCCTCCTTTTCATCTCTACTTGAATGGTAATAGGCTTCTTAAATATAACAGGGAAGAAACAAAAATATTTCCTCCAGCTTCCTCATGATAGCAAAATACAAGTCTTTCACCTGTTGCTCATACTACAAACTTAGAAATAATCCTTGATTTCTCTTTCCTCCACCTCCTATATTCAATTCAGTAAGATTCCTAGCAGCACTATCTCCTAAATATACACTTAACCCTGCCTCTGAATTTACACTTAACCCTGCCTCCACTGTTAAAGCCTATTCCAGTAATTTAGATTATGATCATCTTTCACCTGGAATTCTCTAGTTGTCTCCTAACAAGATTTCGAGTTTTCTTTCTTGTTCACCTAAAATCCATTAGCCACAAAAATATAGTAATTGATTAAAAATATAAACTGGACATTATTCTCTGACTTCAAACTTTCCAATGGTTTTGTTGTTGTCCAATCAAATTCAGACTGCTCATCTTGGCCTACATGGCTATACGTGGCCTCATTGTTCTTCCTTTTCTTCTTGTTTGGTACAATCCAGCCAAAGTGATTTCTTTGATTCCTTAAACATGCCTGTTTCTCATATCAGAGGGTCTCCCTGTTTCCTCTACCTCTACTCCTATTTCTCTGCATGGCTGAATTATTCTTACCATTTAGACCTTAGTTTAAATATCACCTTACCAAAAAAGCCTTTGACCATCCAATATAAACTAGGGACTTCCAGCCAATCTGTCTTGTCACTCTATTGTTTTTATCATAGCTCTTGTCAAAATCTGTACTTGTTTAACTTTTTCCAGTCTGATTCACCCCCACTACAACGTAGGGGCCACAGGAACAGAGTCTTCATTTGTTTTGTTCTCTTTTCTATCCCCAGTACTTAGAAGAGTGTCTCATACATAAAGGAGTTGAGTAAAATATGTCAAATAAATACATGGAAAAACTAAATTAAAACAGCAAATACGTGAGGGATGAAGCAGAGTGAAGAACAACTTCTGGGTACATATTATGTAAATTGTGTTGTCAACTGAGATGCATATATATATATATATATATATATATATACATAAAACTTACTTTTCTCTTTCCTCAAGATTCTTCAGAAACAAGACATGAGCCATCACTAGTATATCCTGGCACAGTTTGATATATATATATCAAGGGGAGTTTATTAATTATTCACTTACATGATCACAAGGTCCCACAATAGGCTGTTTGCAAGCTGAAGAGCAAGGAGAGCCAGTCCAAGTTCCAAAACTGAAGAATTTGGAGTCTGATGTTTGAAGGCAGGAAGCATCCAGCATGAGAGAAAGATGTAGGCTGTAAGGCTAGGCCAGTCTCACCTTTCACATTTTTCTACCTGCTTTATATTCACTGACAGCTGATTAGATTGTGCCCACTAGATTAAGGGTGGGTCTGCCTTCCCCAGCCCACTGACTCAAATGTTAATCTCCTTTGGCAACACTCTCACAAACACACCCAGGACTAATATTTTCTATCCTTCAATCCAATCAAGTTGACACTCAGTATTAACCATCACACCGTATAAACAGATTCATGTTAGGCAAAGGGGGCAGGTGGCAGTGGCTATTACGATGAAAATTCTTGAGGTAAGGTGGGCTTTTTGCCAGCTATTCTCAAATTGCATCACATAGATAATCACATTTACATCACCCACTGTCCCTTGCAGCCCTACATGGTAATCAGGATGCCCCACTCTCTTTTGGAGAGCTATTAATTTTATGACTAACAATTAGCCAACCTGTTTGGGAAAAGAGTCTTTTGTGACTATTCTTCAATTGAATTCATTTAGCATATGCTCAAGATCATCTTTCAAAATAAGTTTGCCCCAATGAAAAGTAAAGAACAGGAGAAAACAGGGAGGAAAATATTTATCCCGTTTACCTTTAAGGATAAACAGAAACACCACCCCAAAAAATGTACATTGTAGAGACTTAAGTATTTGTTATAGTGACATAGATTTATATTTCATTTATATATTTATATCTCATTTATTCTGAACTACCCCACAGAATCAGTAAAGTTATTTGCTATTTACAGAGAAGAAAATAGAGTCCAAGCTGTTAATTTATTTCCAAGACTTCACCCACATCTACTTGTCTGCACAGCCATGTTTCCAATCTGTATGTTTTGCTTAAAAATTTTTGCTCTACCAGCTATACTATACTGCTTCAATAAGGGGTAGCAGAATATCTTTAAGGTGGATGAATATATAATTAAAAGGAAAAAATGGATTTTAACTTTCAAGGAAAAATTTTCTCTTTCCTCAGGATTCCTCAAAAATGAGACACGAGCCATCACTAGTATATCCTGGCACAATTTGCCTATTGGTGGGCTCTAAACTTGTCAAATCTCCTCCACAAAACACATTTACCATGACCAATTCTTTAATGATTCCACTCTGAATGTCAAGGATTTGGGACAGTGAAGTAAGTCAGACTTTGCTCTAATACAATGAGAGAACAATACAGAACTCAGCATAAAAGGGACTGTTTCAGACCCATCTAGAAGAATTTGGTTGCTGAAATAGCACAAAGATCTTACTGGAAGGTTATCTGTCCTATAAGAATGGCATAGCCCCAAGGACTAGATTTGAGTGAGACTCTGGAGGATATCGCAATTTCATTAAAAATATGTTTTATAGTCTTATAACTTTCCAACGTTCAAAAACAAAAATTCATTTCTAGCTGAAACTTGATGTCATTCTTTTCTGGCTGGAAAGTGAAGATTTGGGGAATGGGTGAAAGCAATTTATTGAGTTGTTAAAAATATATGATCCAGGTCTTGTCTAGTTTTCACCTCCCGTGCTCATAAACACAGTTGCTCTCTTCCATGCTTCATTTCTGTCAATCACTGTGACAGGCATAGTGGAATTCCCTTCCTCTGCCTGCCCAAACAATAGCAAAATCGACAAATATTTTGAAGCAGAACCCCAGCATTTTAGTGAAGGTGAATTATTTTCCATTTGCAATATACCTTGAGACCTGTTCTCAGGTTGAGGGGCATGGCGACTGCAATGGTATTTCTTAGCAGGGTTAGCAGTGTGGAATGCATGAGGGTGGGCATTAGTCTGAGCCAGTGGGGAAGGTGAAAGAGCAAAGACCTTATGTAGTATGCTTGATGAAAATGCCTCTAGCAGATGTGCTTAACTCTTCCTTCCAGATGAGAATTCAGAAAACAATTTAAGAAGGAACTTGACAGAAATGTTGACATTTGGGGCATAGATGTTCAAAAACAAAATGAATTGAAAGTGAGCCAACTTAAGATCTAGCAGGGATGGCTTTACTATCCACCATTATTCACTAAGTACTCTTGTAGTAGTTGGTTTGCATGTGGGGAGGGCAAAATGTAAGAAACTATTGTTACTTATAAATATAAGCCTTGCTGAAAAGACTCCATGACACAGAATGAGCAAACAAATGAGAAGATGGAGTCTGGAAGAACGGTATTTGTACACCCTCAGAATGTCTGCTCACTGTAGGAGAACTACCCTGGACAGTGATCTGCCATAGAATGCTGCCCTGTTCTGATCAGGGTGTACAAGCAATGTCTTATTGGCTTGTAGTTCTCAACCCATTGCTGCATAAGAGCCTAATCAAAGAAGCCAGCTGTAGATTCAACAATTTATATAATAATTTAAGAAATACCAAAAAAGTTCTGTTTTTCATACATATATAACTTTCTCCCTGATCTCATGACCAACATTCCCACCAGATTTCCTCAGAACCTACATAATATATGACAAAAAAAAAAAATAGAGGCCAAGGAAAGACTCACCAAGCACACAAGTTTAACCGTATATAGATATACCTAGAAGTCAGTTAAGGCCCTGCAAATAACCAAGTGCAATGCAAGCCACAATGCATATTGTTTAAAAGCTGGAATCAAGTTGCTCAGGTTCAAATCTTGGCTTTGCCACTTATTAGTTATGTGAGTTTGGACAAATTACTTTACCTCTCTGTGCTTTATTTTTCTCACCTGTAAAGCTTTATAGAGTTATGAGGATGAAATAAATAAATAGTTGTAAAGTGGTTGCAACAATTCCTGACATACAGCAAGTGCTATATGCATTTTCTAGTATTCTAAACTACAATCTAAATCTATACAGTATTCCTGCAGTAAGGTACACAAAAAGGAGAGTGTGAGTAAATAAACCTATACTTTAATGTAGGTTATTGTCATAATTCACATTAAAACAAACAAAAATGGCAGGCCAGCCCCATTATCAAGCTGGTCTTCTTCATCTCAGGAAATATTCTTTATCTTCCCCTCTTCTCTGTTCACCATCTTTCCTTCTAGTAACTTAAAATATTTAACTGAATATGCATTACTTAAACAAAATGAAAAATGACCATTCAGCCTCTAGCAAGCGAAAGCATAGTACAAACCTTCAGGACCTGACTAGTACATTCAACTCCTGGAGAATGTTGTCTTTTTTTTTTTTTTTTTTGAGATGGAGTCTCGCTATGTTGCCAGGCTGGAGTGCAGTGGTGCGATCCCTACTCACTGCAACCTCCACCTCCTGGGTTCAAGCGATTCTCCTGCTTCAGCCTCCTGAGTAGCTGGAACTACAGGCACGCACCACCACACTTGGCTAATTTTTGTATTTTTAGTAGAGACAGGGTTTCACCATATTGGCCAGGCTGGCCTCGAATTCCTGAACTCGTGATCTGCCCGCCTCGGCCTCGAATGTTTTCCTAAATACCTACTAGCCTCAGCCCTCAGTGATCTCTACTTTTCCCCAATTTACACAACAATATATTTTGTAGCACATTCCTAGCACTCACAATTGGAAAAATTATCTCATGATTTTGACTTTGAGACTTGTTTTTTCCCCAAGAAGATTATAAGATTTTTTTAAGGTCTGTGAATAGAGTTCTATTTTGTTTTACCTTCTGTAACATCTAGCAGAGGGACAGGCATGATACAATAGCTCCACAATGCTTGCTTAATGACTGACTGATTGAGGACTGATTAATTTTTCCACAATTCACGCAACAAACAATCTGACCTTAGGCTACTTCATCTTATTTGAGGCCAAGAAATGAAGTTCAGGGGTAAAATATTAGTATAGTCTCACCATTCCAGAAAAATGTCACCAGTCAACACTCTGAAGCTGTTTTCTTTCCTTCTTTTCACAACCAAACTACTCAATTATTGAAATGTCATATCTCAAAGAACTATACCATTTCCTTTACCAAAATATTGGTATTAAGATTTTGGCAGAAGCACATTACAAACCATAAAGATACTGTGGTTTTCGATATCATTTTGTACACAGGAAAACACTGGAATTTTGGTCAAGCTAGGAAATCTAGAAAAGCTAATAGTATTGTGAATAAAAACAAAGCAGAGGACACCTCCTTGCTTCAAGCAGATAACCAAATATAAATCAGTTTCTTCTGTTCCTACTCTTTCCTGGCACCTTGTCAACTGCTCAATTGCTTAGCTTGGTTGATTCCTCCTTTGCATCATCATTTCTGTTCAAGGGCCACAGTAGCATAAAAAACAGCCAGAGATAGACTTGGGCAGCTGACAGCAACGTAAAATGTAACAATGGGGTTTCTTTGCAAACAGCATGCCCTACATTGTAAATAAATGGCACCGTCATATTGGGTGGCAATAGTTAAGGCTGTTAACTGCATGCATCTGAAAAATACCTAATGTGAATAAATCACATTGTAGATATCTCCATTCACACTGCTCCAAACTGTTGGCAATTTTCAAATGCTTTCTTTTTATTTATTGAAGAGATCAACAAATAGGTTGTTTTTGTAATTTCCCTTTGTTTTCTTTTTAATTTTGGAATTAAAGTTGAACAACTCTAACAATCTAGAGCGAAAGAGACTTACAAAGAGAAGATCTAATTTGTACAGATTACATCAAAAGCAAATTAGAGGTGTTGTTGACCTTTTAGTTTGTGACACAATGATATCTTCTTATCTTTCCCCCATTGTCAGACTGGCTTTTGCTTAGGATTTCCAAGAGAATTGTGCAAAAAATATCATAAAACATATACTAAAATAACAAAATGTCATGTGCAATCATTTATCTATTCAGCAAATGCAAATGTTTATCAAGGATATACTATCTGGTAAGTACTATTAAAAAGAAAATGATGAACAAGAAAGACATAGCCCTTACTTTAAGAGAGATCAAAGTTCAGTAAGAGACAAAGACTCAACAGACATTTACTATACAGTTTTGTGGGTGTTTTGATGGGGAAAAATTGCAGAGTGCCCTGAGATCACACAGAAAGGACATTCATTTCCTGGTCTATATGAGGAGTGGGCAAAGACCAAGAACCCCTTCACAGAAGAAATAACACTTTAAGAACTGAAGCCTAAGTAGAAATTAACCAAGTTAGTGTAAGAGTAGGGTCTAGGGAGAATGTTCAAGAAAGAAAGAATAGAATGTAAAAAGTGTCAAAGATGACAGAGAATAATCCATTCAGGAATCTGAAATATGGTCAATACATATGTAACAAAGAAGGCTTGGGAAGCTGTGAGAGATAAGAGGTAACCATTCTGAACCCGGGAGAAGGAGGTTGCAGTGAGCGGAGATCGCACCACTGCACTCCAGCTTGGGCGACAGAGCGAGACTCTGTCAAAAAAAAAAAAAAAAAAAAAAAGAAGTAACCATTCAACTCTTGAATCCTACTATGTCTAGCTTGTTTTCAGTGTTTGAGGGCTTTAGTACCAATTCTATCAATTCTATTCATTGTCTTATAATATCAGTATTTGAGTCACAAAAATCTTGTACACCTTCAACAATTTGCCTAGATTTTTTTTTATTTCCTATGTTTCAGAATTCCTTCATGTAAAGGACAAAATCTCAAATGCACTACCTAGGAATACCTTCTGACAGCTTGATGAATTGAAAGAAGAGAGATTCTCAGTATATAACACACTTAGGATTCTCTCCCTAATTTTCTGTTTCTGGTGTTAAATAGGCACCCCCTTTTCTAGGGGTTAGGCATCAAGGATGACTTCATATTTCAAGGGAGACCTTGCCATAAACCACATAGATACGTAGCTTTATTCTGGTAGGCACATCAGCATAAGTAACATTCAACCTAATCCAATGGGCCAAAAAGGAGTTATATTCAAACAGCAACAAAGAAGTCATTACCCCACAACTGGAATTTGATTAAGCTATTAAGGTGAATAAGAATAATGGACAGAAGACATACAAATTGCCTCTGCTAATGGAATTACAGGAAATAAAAGACTAACTTTTCCAGCCTTCAGCTCTTATAAATACGAATGTCTAATATCCCTGAATAGATATGTATTTATCTTAAAAGTTTTAGGAATATTTATTCTTCTCATGAACAAAAATGTTCAGAGAAGATTTACTCGTCGATAAGATGAAAATGTCATTAGAATAACTGAGCAACTGTGATGTGCAAGACTCTTTTTAAGAGAAGGTAAAACAGGTCTTGGCATCTGTAAGTTTCCACTCCAATAATATTGACTATGGCCATATTCACCATCAATTTTTCTTGGATTCTTTTAGTTTTCAATTATAGTATAACTATGGAAGAAAAAAAGGAGTGATGTGTTTAGTAGGAGAAATGGGAAGATTGCTTTCCATTGTGCAAATTGTGTTTCACATAAATATTAGCATGCCAGGAGAAGTTTAACGGGTGTTAGAATTTAAAATAAAGAAAACCTGAGTTTAACAAGCTTGAACAAATTTTCTTTTTACAGGAATTTTCAGAGCCTTTTATTTACTATGTGCTCTATGAATCTCCAAGAAAAGGATATCATATGCAACCTTTCCCAAGGGTGTTTGCCCTTGTTTTTATGAAACTCCTCCCACAGAGTCTAGAAAACACTGCAATAAAATGTTAGAAGCTATTTATTTTCAGAAACTTTGGGTATCACCATGAGTTTAAAAATAACACAAAGTGTCATGTGTTTTAAGTGTTCTTTAATATAAATAAATATCATAATTCTAGTATCTCAACTCAGTAATGACATTTTTCCTTGAGGCCTTTGGAGAAAATTAATCTTTTGAATCTCTCAGGTTCCATAGCTTTCTTTACCTATGCCACAGTTTAGTATACACAGCATGCTGTGGTGGAGAGATCACTGGCAGTGATTGTGGAATGCCATAATTTTAGTCCTAGCTAGTGAATCATAGAAAGTAGCATTATCCCTGGGCTTTAATTTTTCATCTGTGAAATAAGGAAAATAATACTAGCTCAAATAAATTGACTTATATGTGAACTGTAAAATGCTATGTAATTATGTTATTAGTATAAGTATGAAAATGAGAGAGAACATTCTAGGAAGAAAACTGTATTCACAACTTGGGTCGATAAAATTCTGCTCACAAACAAATTGTTTAAAATATTTGTCAATACCAAATCTCAGCAATATGTATTTCAAATATTTGAGGTAGAAGAATTATACCCAGAGGAGTTATTACAGAATATTAATATTTTTGTATGCCTTACAATGTCTTTGTACATAAGATTTCCTCTCTCCCTTCCTCCTCTGCCATGCCCAATCAATCTGCTGGAAATGAGAGCATTTAAGTAGTTCACTTTGCTCTTTACTTTGCTGGCTGCACAGATGAGAAGTAGTATATTTCAAAGCCAACCTAGTGTTTCATTTCAGCAATTTGCAAAATCCTGCACCTACAGCAATTCCTTGCATATACTTACCTTGAGAGAGTTATACATAGCAAGTCAGTTATCCAAAAATTCTCTTTCGGGAACACAGCAAGTAAAATTTGATTTTTAGAAACTGAGACCCAGTCATGATGGAAGTTTCTCAAGGTGACCCAGCATACTAGACAAGGGAACAAAACTCGAAACTCTAATTTCCTATTCTGACTCCCTCTGATTGTCCAGGCACCCTCCTTAACACAATCAGATTTTACCTATAACAATACCGGTTAATATCTCCTGGTGCTAAAATGGAATTGTAGGCTTGAAAATGGAAATTGCTTACTTAATTCACTCTAAATCGATGTCTCTGTTGATAATGCATCTGCCAATGTAAGTATCAGGGATCCAGCTGGGTACTGGTGCATAGCTCCTCAGCCATTGTCTCAGGATGTCCTTGTGACATTAGGGAGAAGATCAGATTTTAAATCAGGCTTCAGCTGTGCTGCCCTTTCTTCAGCACACATTAAAAGGAACTTAGAGTGACCTCCCTGTAAGAGACAAAATGGTAAAAGCATTCTCAAAAGAGATTATTGAGAGGTTCAGGGACTAGTTTAAAGAATAAATTTGAACGACAACTTATAATGGACCCACAGGACCTTTAGATATTCTGTATGGGCTTTGACAAAGGTCTTAAAATGTATGGATGTTGCGTATATGTTTGGGTATGTGTGTTTGCTGAGATGAAAAATATACTGCATGAGAATGTTCTGATTTATAAATCACTGAAATGAATTACGGGTTATGTGCAATTAGACTATGGGAGGACTCTGTGAGGAAAGGAGGCACATCTTAGACATCTCTGAATTGCTATGACTCAGCATGGTACCTGGAACATAGTATGTATTTGGTAAATGCTCATTGGATGAATGAATGCCAAATAAATGAATGACTAAATGCATCTGTATTCATAGACACGATTTTCTTGGCAATTGTCCACAAGTTCCATACCTTGGCTTCTGAGTTATATTAAGATAATATATTCTCATCATGCTCTGTCACAGTGGTACACATATGAGTCCTCTACATATGAGTAGAGAAAGAAGTCAGACATCACTCAACTTAGGATAATTTGATTCACAGGTTTGCATGTGCAAATACAGTAAATTGCTACTCATCCAAGGTAAGTGAGTAACAAGATATTCAAATCAAGTGAATAATCACTTCAGGAAAGGTTGGAAAGCATATTTAACCACTTCTGTACACCGGCTATATTCTATATATTATGGTTGCATCTCGTTTATTTAATCTAATCTTAATCTTTTTAACAACAGAGTGAGGTAGGAATTATTTTCCTCATTTATTTTTAGAAAACTGAGGCTTAAACATGCTAAATAATTTGTCCAAGGCCACAGAGTATGCAGTAAACCAGAGATAGTTTATATATATATAATGCCATCATTCATAATTTTTTCTCATCTCTTGACTCTAGCCATCACCACCTCCTAACACACACACACACACACACACACACACACACACACACACACCATTGTTAATAAAGCATCCAAACTTCTTCACAATTTGTGATCTTTCCCCTAGTCTTTCCATTTTTTATATATACTCGGCTCTGGCCACAACAAATTATATGTCCTTTTTCTGAGACGTGTCTTCTCTTTGGATATACCTTTCTGACTGTTTGTTCATGATATTTTCCCTGAATGGAACTCCCTTATCCTATTCTTTGCTTAGCATTATTACTGGTATTATCACATTATCGGTTCTACTGGAGGTGTCACCACCACCCAGTGCTCTGAAATCTCTCTGTTCAAACTGATACGTGGCCCTTATCATATTGTAATAAATATAATATATTACATAACATTATACATGGGATAAGATATACACTGCTAAGCCAGAAAAAAACTAGAAAAAAGCACTTAGTATCTTTCAGTGTTTCAGAGTCACAGGTAAAACAAAAACTGCTATTCTGGGCACAGTAATATTGTTCTTAAGATCTGATGTTCCACAGCCATAAAGACTTGAGTTTACTATTTCGCCTACACTAATTACTAGGGCAGATCTTGAGAAATTCACGCCAATTCATCATTTCTTCGTTCTGCAAAATTGGAATACAATAATAGTTCCACTCCAAAGGGCTGCTGTGAACATTCAAGTAGACCTTATAAAGTGCCTGGCACATAATAGACACCCAATTGATATCAGCTATTATAATTCTTAAGCTCTAGATGTTTACAGTTACTGATTCATTTAGATGCTATGCTATCAAATATCTGACTAATGAAAGTTTACATTAAGATTCCATTATGCTGAAAATAAATATAGGCCAAGGGCAAATTCTATCTCTTTTGAGTATAAGCTAAATTTGTATCCATATGCAAAGGCCTATGAGCGGTCACCAGGAGCTGTGGGAGTTTAGACAAATTCCTATCAGGAATGTGGACTCCTCATAGTAGGCATCAATTCTGATCAGAATACTTTTGGACTGAATACTAGCCAGATCACCTTCAGAACTAAGCATTGGTCTGTAGTCTAGACCTGTTAGATAGCTGAGCCTAACAGGGCTGGCAGCTGCAAGACCTGACATACAGCTTTGGCCAAACAGGAAATGAGAAAGCAATTTTATAAGCTGCTTCAATAAATTCATGGCCGAGAAATCTTAAACTGAGCCAGCTTAGTTGAGAACTTAGCAGAGAGAGTAACCTGGACTGTCAGATTAATCAGTTAGTGAGCTATCTCTGGTTATGAACAAAAGCCAATTCATTTTTAAAGTAATCAGCTGATCAGCAAATTTAAAAATCATAATAGCTTTGTGGGGTGGGGGGAGGGGGGAGGGATAGCTTTAGGAGATATACCTAATGCTAAATGACGAGTTAATGGGTGCAGCACACCAGCATGGCACATGTATGCATATGTAACTAACCTGCACATTGTGCACATGTACCCTAAAAGTTAAAGTATAATAATAATAAAATAAAAAAAGAAAAAGATAAACACCACAGGAAAAAAACATAATAGCTTAAATTACATTTTTAATGAATTTTAAAAATATTTTAACAAAAATATTAGAAGTACTTTTATTTCTTCTTTGAATGCTCATCTGGGAATCTTTTATTGTTTCACACCCTGAAGCCTCTCATGCCCTGTGCTGCCAATTGCTTCCAGCCACTAGAGTTAGAAGCCATTGGAATCTTTGCACGGTACTTTTTTAAAAAATTAATTTTAACTTCCAAGATACATGTGCAGGACGTGCAGTTTTGTTACATAGGTAAACATTGCACAGTACTTTTAAAAGGTTTACCAATTCCAGTATTCAATCCATAAGAACTACACAAACACATCAGTACTTATTGGTTGTTCACATGGTCAGGCATATTCTGTTTGGGTGATGTGATGGAGATTATGTACACAATGGGCAGTGTTTTCTACAGAAGTAGATATGGATGGGTTAATTTATTGAGGTGGATCTTTGATGAGTAATGTGACTTTTAGAGCATTTAGTACAGGTCATGCTGTTTACTAAGCACATTTCATGCATCATCTTATTTAGTCTTCATGCAGATCTATGGGGTAGGTACTTTTTTGTCTCAATTTAATAGATCAGAAAACGGAGGCTCAGAGATGTAGGTAATTTGGTCTAAATCACTCAGCTAGTAAGTAAAACAGTAGAGATTTAATCTCTACTTCTTGAACACATTTTTAAAAATTAAAGAGTTTCAGGTTTTAGCTATGATTCAAGCTTTTCTTGGCACTTAGACAAGTATAATTAACCAGTCTTCAGGTAAATAATTATGTACAAAGGCTTGAATAGGTAGGTAGATAGATACTATCACAGGAAGATTTTAGAAAATAAAAGACAAATGCACTTTCAGAGACTGCAATGGAGGGAGTTGGATTGGCTATACATACATATATATATATATATATATGAAAAAATTCTGAAAAATTGTCAAATAAGCAATTTTACATTAGTCTTTTTAGGGTGAAAAAGAATAGCATCTTTTTCCCGTTATTTTTTATGTTCACAATGGTCACGACATATTTTCAGTCATCAACATAGCAAACAGAAATACATTCGTTTTTGTTACAGAGTCTAGATTGGGGACCAGGAACACAGAAAATGGCCCTATTATTTTTGGTAAATACATCCCAGGCAAGCCATATAGACTGTAAATCTTCATTCTGATCCTGCACGCGTCCTAATGAAAATGAGCTGGCAAAGTAACACTTCTGTGTGCTTTCAAGTTTTAATACGTATGTTGTAGTATCTACAATTGCTTCAGGTCTCCTTGTCCTTTCACAAGCTTATGTGGTGACCATATTAAGAAGCCAGTTTATTTTCAGCAAAAATGTTCTGTTTTGAAACACACACACACACACACACAAAGTGGAAACAGAAAAGTGGTCGCTGGGAAAAAATGCTCAGCAAGGCTGTCAAAAGTAATTGATGTGCCTGGTAAGTAGAGAATTATAATACTACCTTTACTATGTGAACTCAAATCATGAAGATGTTCTATGACTGTTCAGTGTTTCCATAAATTCAGAGGGTGTTGTTAGTTCTATTTTAGTCTTCTATTGACGGTTCCACTTTGACATTGCTCCTCCCTGTACTTCTCCTTTCCTCTTCACCCATCTATTCCTCTGCCTTCTCCTCATTCATTCTTTCTGTTTCCCCTCTATGTCTCTCCGTTCTCTATTTCTCTCTCTCTCCCTCCCTCCTCCTTTTCTCTTCATTCTCTACCTTCTTCTAGAATAGTAAGCCACCATTAAAAATTTTCATTTATGTGATTAAGCTAATTTTGTTTCTTCCACTACACTGTAAACTCCAAGAGGGGGCTATGACTATGTATACTTTGTTTACTACTCTATTATGAGAACTTATCTCAGCTTCTGGCACAAAGATACTCAATGAATATTTGCTGAATGGATTGATTAATTAATGCCCCAGTTGGCAGTTTTAGACATGTTTTTATGCCCCCTCTTCAATCCTGATCTTTACACTGAGGTTCAGTTGCGTAAACATTAAGCTGGCTTAGGAAACACAAACATAAGTAAATACAGGGAAAGTAGTAAAAATGAGTGAAGTGACCCTGGAGTAAAACCAACAGAGAATAGTTGGGACTGTGGAAAAATAGAGAGTATATGCAGTGTTAAAAGGCATTTAAATAGAAAAAAATACCACATTAGCCAAAGAAACATGGTCAGTGGGTTGACAGTTTGTGACCACTCTTCTGGCTCAAACAAAACTGCTGTCACTCAATACTGGAAACTAGCCACCATCTCGTGAATCAACCATGGCATGTAAATACTTGTTTATCCGAGGGGAACTGTTTGTTTCAAGGAGTTCATAGATGTATCTGCCAAAGGGTATTCATTCATACCATCACCAGAGAATTAATTTAGGTAAAGATCTTTGAGAGAGTTCCAATAGTAAGAGAGAATAAAATTGAACAAAGCAGCAACACAGTGTCTGCCATAAGTTTATCAATTTACTTCCCTTAGGAAACGTTCCTCTGGATGTTAAATGATCTATGAAATTGATTGACTCAAAAGCAAATAAACCCAAAACAAACAAAAATAGGAGAAAACCTTTAAAAAATCTGCAATGCATAATTGTGTATTTTAAATTACATTTAATAGTATATGTATAAAACTGAAAAATTAATGGCAAAGAGTGACAAAAGGGGGACAAAATAAAATCAGGGAAGACTTTCTGGAGATGAGTAACATATTCACCAGATTTTAAAATGTGATAGTAGGAAAGGATTTAAAATACCTAATTATATTGAGGGGTTCTTTCATGCCAAGAGCTGTTGTAAACATGCTACGTTATAATGCATTTACTCCTCTCGACAACCCTGCCAAGTTGATATTATTATTATTACTTTACTGATGAGGAAATGGAAACATAGTGACTTTGTTGAATTCCCCCAATATCCTATAGCTAGTAAACAACAGAGTTGGGACTCAAAACCAGGTTTTACTCATTCAAAGGCCTAAAGCTATTTCATGTACTATATTTTAATAACTAAATCACATAGCTATCTTTTGATAACTAACCAAATATATTCATATATATCCTTAATATCTATATATTATATAAATTGATGAAATTAATGAAAAGAAATATGACCTATACATTACCTTTTAATATCAAAAAGGAAAATTTCTATAACTATCTATTCCAACAAACCAACAAGAACATAAGAAACTCATAACAGGTTACTCCAAAAGTAAGTAAATACCACTTTTATTTTCCATCTCTTCCCTAACTTCAAAGGCTGAGAAACAACTGAACAATGGCTATGGAGTTTGAGGGAGAAAGAAAATGACAAGATAATTGCATACCCAGCCAAGCTATTATTCACCTATGAGAGCAGCAGAAATATATTTTTAGATATTTAAGGATGATAAAGTTTACTACTTAACTATTCAACTTAGAAAAAGAATAATTCTGGTTGATCAAAATAGGAGACAACGGTTCTCAAAGTATGATTTTTTATAAGAAAGAAAAAGATAATAGTCAAAATAATAATTTTGAGAAGGATCAGTGTGTGATACAAAATAAATCATTGTGAGGAAAGACATTGGTGGTTGGTGACTTATCATGGCAACTGTGATGACCGTGACCAATGTTCCAGAGATCTATGATGTGAGGAGAACTGAGCATAGAGGTGTTCACTCCCACATCTGAGGACTGGGGCTGGATGATGCTTTGGAGGCTCAACAGGCTTCCCAGGGCATGGTGGGTCAGCTTTGCTGCACAGCAGGCAGCTCGTGTGGGGCTGGAGATGATCCATAAAGGGAAGATTGTCAAGTGGGCAGTCCTCATTGCTGGTCAGCTGGGCAGAGGGAAGACAGCCATCGCCCTAGACATGGCATAGGCCCTGGGACCTGACACCTTGTTCATAGCCATCACCGGCAGTGAGATCTCCCTGGAGATGAGCAAGACCCAGGCACTGACACAGGCTTTCTGGCCATCTTTTGGCATTCACTTCAAGGAGGAGATGGAGATCATCGAAGGGGAAGTGGTTGAGACCCAGATTTATAGAACAGTGACAGGAATGGGCTCCAAGGTGGGCAAACTGACTAACAAAACCAAGAAGATGGAGACCATCTATGACCTGGGCATGAAGATGATTGAGTCCCTGACCAAAGACAAGATCCACGCTGGTGACATGATCACTATTGACAAAGCAATGGGAAAGATCTCCAAGTTGGGCCACTCCTTTACATGGTCTGGTGACTACAACCCCATGGACTCCCAGACCAAATTCAGGCAGCCCCCATATGGGAAGCTCCAGAAATGCAAGGTGCATACTGTGTCCCTTGCACAAGATCAACATCATCAACTCCCACACGCATGGCTTCCTGGCTCTCTTCTCATGTGACACAAGAGAGATCAAGTCAGAAGTTGCCAAGCAAATCAATGTCAAAGTGGCCGAGTGGATGGAACAAAATAGAGAGTTTAAGAATCTATATCTATATCTGTATACCTACCTTTTGAAATGTATTATATGATAAAGGTGACAATAATAATCAGCAAAATGAGAATATATTTTATTTCTAATTGGTACACTTTAAATACTTTTGGCCAGATACATTTTCTTTGTGTGATATTACAACACATACTTCATAATATAACATTCCTGATTATAAGATTCTAAATGTCACTACCACCCCTCAGTTATTGTGACACACAAAAACACAAGTACACAATTACAAATTGATCTTAAAGGAGAGATACTGCTCATAGTTGAGTAGAACTGGTATAAAAGGTATGAGAAAACTCTGCTACCCATCTGTAGTAATGATGCTAAAAATAAAATGAGGTAATATATTAAAGACACCTTCACAGGAACTAAAGATTTAAACATTAAAAATAAAAATCACACTAGAAAAGTATTGTGAATAATTATTAATATTGGGCTTTGAAAGCATGACCACAGTGGGTCAAACTATAAAGACAATCACTGGTAGAACTTTATTTGATAATAACAGTAACAAATTCTAAAGAAACATTGAAGGTAAATGACAAATTGGGGGAGTATTTACAAAATAGAAATAAAGTAAAAGGTAAATATGCTTACATTAGAAACAGGTTTGTGAAAATGAATTTTAAAATATGCAAATAATAAACTTAAGAAAAATATTTAACTGCACAAGTAGTAAAGTAAATGCAAATTAAAATAATATATTGTATCTCATTAACTGACAAAGATAAAAACAAAAGTAACAATACCTAGAGGCAGTGCAGACATGGGAAAATTAGCACTCTTATACATTGCTAATGGCTTATTTGGAAATATGTAACAAATGCCTCAAAATATGTATGCTATGTGCATAAGAATTTCTACTTCAGGGAATTTATCTTAAAGAAATAATCAGAAATTTACAAATACAGAAGTGATTATCATAGCATTGCTCATATAGTGATTTAAGTTATAGGTTATATATAAAAGAGACCCCTTAACATATGGCATGAAAAATAGATACAATTGTGTCTTTCTAATGTAAACAGCCCTTCTAATCTCAGCACGTAGTATTCATCCTTGGATCTAAGGCCACTGCTCCAGTTCTCATTATCTTCCAGTCAAGAGGAAGGTAGAAAAGCCCAGGGTAGCACATAGCATTCATTTATTTTTAGGGACAGAACTAAGAAGTGGAACATGCCACTTCTGCTCAGAATTCACTGACTACAATAATCACATGGCCAAAATTGCAACGGCATGTTGTAAACATAGTTTTAGGATGGACATCCATGGGTCCAGCTAACCTTAGGAGTTCAATTGTTAAGTAAAAGGAGAATGGAAATTGATATACATTTATCAGCTTATGCAGCAATGAAACATTATAACAAGTAAACACTTCCAATGTTTTGATTAAACAGATACATAGGTATCCACATGATGGACTAGCCTCTAGCCATTAAAATTAATGCTGAGGAAGAGCATTTAGTTACCTATGGAAAAAAGTTCTTGCCCAAATCTTGTTCCAGTTGTCTTTATGACACTGCAGATAGGAATCTGACAGCGAAAACACAGTATCTTTAGTAGTCCATGTTCTTATTTGACTATGTTGTTTTGGATTTAAGGCAGAATCAGGCTTCAATAGATACACGGAATGTATTTATCCAAATTACTTACCTAACCCCTGCTACATTTTTTTGATTCCTCAGTTTCTGGGTAATCCTAATTAGTACTTCCATTCCAGTGTTTGATGCAATAACTACTTTTGATTGAGTGCATAAGAATCATTCACAACGCCAAGCATTTTTCTTCCATTAAGCCTTTTATCCTCAAATATTCCCAAGAAGTAGATACTAGAATTATCATCACTCTTGCTCATAAATAAGGAAACAGGCACAGAGTAGTTAAATTTGCCCACATGTACCAGCTAATAAGTGGCAAAGGCAAGGTTAAAATCTCAATCTCACTCTTAAGCCTGTATTCTTTTTATTATTATTATTATTATTATTATACATTAAGTTCTGGGTTACATGTGCAGAACGTGCAGTTTTGTTACATAGGTATACACATGCCATGGTGATTTGCTGCACCCATCGACCCGTCAACTACATTAGGTATTTCTCCTAATGTTATCCATCCCCTAGTCCCCCAACCCCCACAGGCCCCAGTGTGTGATAGTTCCCGCCCTGTGTCCATGTGTTCTCATTGTTCAACTCCCACTTATGAGTGAGAACATGTGGTGTTTGGTTTTCTGATCTTGTGATAGTTTGCTGAGAATGATATTTTCCAGCTTCATCCATGTCCCTGCAAAGGATATGAACTCATCCTTTTTTCTGGCTGCATAGTATTCCATGGTGTATATGTGCCACAGTTTCTTTATCCAGTCTATCATTGATGGACATTTGGGTTGGTTCCAAGTCTTTGCTATAGTGAATAGTGCCGCAATAAACATACGTGTGCATGTGTCTTTATCGTAGAATGATTTATAATCCCTTGGGTATATGTCCAGTAATGGGATTGCTGGGTCAAATGGTATTTCTGGTTCTAGATCCTTGAGGAGTCACCACACTGTCTTCTACAATGGTTGAACCAATTTACACACCCACCAACAGTGTAAAAGCATTCCTATTTTTCCACAACCTCTCCAGCATCTGTCATTTCCTGACTTTTCAATGTTCGCCATTCTAACTGGCATGAGATGGTATCTCATTGTGGTTTTGATTTGCATTTCTCTAATGACCAGTGATGATGAGCATTTTTTCATATGTCTGTTGGCTGCATAAATGTCTTCTTTTGAGAAGTGTCTCTTCATATCTTTGCCTATTTTTTGGTGGGGTTGTTTGCTTTTTTTCATGTAAATTCGTTTAAGTTCTTTGTAGATTCTGGATATTAGCGCTTTGTCAGATGGATAGATTGCAAAAATGTTCTCTCATTCTGTAGGTTGCCTGTTCACTCTGATGATAGTTTCTTTTGCTATGCAGAAGCTCTTTAGTTTAATTTGATCCCATTTGTCAATTTTGGCTTTTGTTGCCATTGCTTTTGGTGTTTTAGACGTGAAGTCTTTGCCCATGCCTATGTCCTGAATGGTACTGCCCAGGTTTTCTTCTAGGATTTTTATGGTCCTAGGTCTTACATTTAAGTCTTTGATCCATTTTGAGTTGATTTTTGTATAAGGTGTAAGGAAGGGGTCCAATTTCAGTTTTCTGCATATGGCTAGCCAGTTTTCCCAGCACCATTTATTAAATAGGGAATCTTTTCCCCGTTGCTTGTGTGTGTCAGGTTTGTCAAAGATCAGATGGTGGTAGATGTATGGTGTTATTTCTGAGGCCTCTGTTCTGTTCCATTGGTCTATATATCTGTTTTGGTACCAGTACCATGCTGTTTTGGTTACTGTAGCCTTGTAGTAAAGTTTGAAGTCAGGTAGCATGATGCCTCCAGCTTTGTTCTTCTTGCCCAGGATTGTCTTGGCTATGCGTGCTCTTTTTTGGTTCTATATGAAGTTGAAAGTAGTTTTTTCCAATTCTGTGAAGAAAGTCAATGGTACCTTGATGGGGATAGCATTGAATCTATGAATTCCTTTGGGAAGTAAGGCCATTTTAACGATATTGATTTTTCCTATCCATGAGAAAGGACTGTTTTTCCATTTGTTTGTGTCCTCTCTTATTTCCTTGAGCAGTGGTTTGTAGTTCTCCTTGACTAGGTCTTCACATACCCTGTAAGTTGTATTCCTAGCTATTTTCTTCTCTTAGTAGCAATTGTGAATGGGAGTTCACTCATGATTTGGCTCTCTGTTTGTCTGTTACTAGTGTATAGGAATGCTTGTGATTTTTGCACATTGATTTGGTATCCCCAGACTTTGCTGAAGTTGCTTATCAGCTTAAGGAGATCTGAGGCTGAGAAGATGAGGTTTTCTAAATATACGATCATGTCTTCTGCAAACAGAGACAATTTGACTCCCTCTCTTCCTATTTAAATATGCTTTATTTCTTTATCTTGCCTGATTTCCCTGGCCAGAACTTCCAATGCTATGTTGAATAGGAGTGGTGAGAGAGGGCATGCTTGTCTTGTGCCAGTTTTCAAAGGGAATGCTTCCAGTTTTTGCCCATTCAGTAAGATATTGACTGTGGGTTTGTCATAAATAGCTTTTATCATGTTGAGATACGTTCCATCGATACCTAGTTTATTAAGAGTTTTTAGCATGAAAGGCTGTTGAATTTTGTCGAAGGCCTCTTCTGCATATATTGAGATAATCATGTGGTTTTTGTCGTTGGTTCTGTTTATGTGATGGATTACGTTTATTGATTTGTGTATGTTGAGCCAGCCTTGCATCCCAGGGATGAAGCCAACTTGATCATGGTGGATAAGCTTTTTGATGTGCTGCTGAATTTGGTTTGCTAGTATTTTACTGAGGATTTTCGCATCGATGTTCACCAGGGATATTGGCCTAAAATTCTTTTTTTGTTGTTGTATCTCTGCCAGGCTTTGGTATCAGGATGATGCTGGCCTCATAAAATGAATTAGGGAAGATTCCCTCTTTTTCTATTGATCGGAATCATTTCAGAACGAATGGTACCAGCTCCTCTTTGTATCTCTGGTAGAATTCAGCTGTGAATCTGTCTGGTCCTGGACTTTTTTTGGTTCATAGGCTATTAATTATTGCCTCAATTTCAGAGCCTGTTATTGGTCTATTCAGAGATTCAACTTCTTCCTGGTTTAGTCTTGGGAGGGTGTATGTGTCCAGGAATTTATCCATTTCTTCTAGATTTTCTAGTTTATTTGCGTAGAGGTATTTATAGTATTATCTGATGGTAATTTGTATTTCTGTGGGATCAGTGATGATATCCCCTTTATCACTTTTTATTTTGTCTATTTGATTCTTCTCTCTTTTCTACTATATTAGTCTTGCTAGTGGTCTATTTTGTTGATCTTTTCAAAAAACCAGCTCCTGGATTCGTTGATTTTTTGAAGGGATTTTGTGTCTCTATCTCCTTCAGTTCTGCTCTGATCTTAGTTATTTCTTGTCTTCTGCTAGCTTTCGAATTTGTTTGCTCTTGTTTCTCTAGTTCTTTTACTTGTGATGTTAGCGTGTCGATTTTAGATCTTTCCTGCTTTCTCTTGTAGGCATTCAGTGCTATAAATTTCCCTCTATACACTGCTTTAAATGTGTCCCAGAGATTCTTGTACGTTGTGTCTTTGTTCTCATTGGTTTCAAAGAACATCTTTATTTCTGCCTTCATTTCATTATTCACCCAGTAGTCATTCAGAAGCAGGTTGTTCAGTTTCCATTTAGTTGTGTGGTTTTGAGTGAGATTCTTAATCCTGAGTTCTAATTTGATTGTAAATCTGTGGTCTGACAGGGGGTTTGTTGTGATTTCAGCTGGTAAAGTTTCCGCTAAGAAATATATTGTTAGTCTGATGAGGATCTCTTAAATGTGACTTGACACTTTTGCTATTTATAGAATTCTTTTTGTCTTTGACTTTTGATAGTTAGACAATAATATACCTCAAGGAAGACCCTTGTGCATTGAATATATAGGGGTATGTTTGAGCTTCCTGTATCTGGATGTCTATATCTCTTACAAGACTTGGGAAGTTTTCTGCTATTTTATTAAAAGGTTTGCAATGACATTGTGCATCTCTTCTCTTTCTGGAACACCCAAAATTCAAATATTTGGTTGCTTTATGGTGTCTCCTATGTTAAATAGGCTTTGTTCTTTGTTATTTTTTCTTTTTTATCTGACTATTTCAAAGATTTGCCTTCAAATTCAGAAATCAATTCTTCTGCTTTATTTAATCTACTGATAAAACTCTTAATTGCAATTTTTATTTTATTCATTGAATGTTTTCTATTTCAGAATTTCTTTTGGTTCTTTCTTATGTTGTCTATTTTTGTTGAATTTCTAATTCAGAACAGGAATTTGTTTTCCTGATTCATGTGTACCGTTTTTCCTTCTTCTCTTGTATCTCACTGAGTTTGTAATATCTTCATTTTGAATTCCTTTTCAGGTATTTCAAGATTTTTCTTTTCATTAAAATCTGTTGCTGGATAATTATTGTATTCCTTTGGAGGTGTCAAATTTTTCTGCTTTGTAAATGTTTCTCATGTTTTCAATTTGATATTTTCACATCTAATGCAATGGTTGCTTCTTTGGTTTTATGGATTGACTTTCATAGAAAAAGACTTTTTTCTATACATGTATCTACAGTGTTAGTTTGGTATGGGTGCTTTGGCTTTGATTCTGTGTGGGCACAGTATTGTAGTTTCCATATGTGTATTGGCCTGCTCTCATGCTGCCAATAAAGACATACACAAAACTGGGTAATTTATAAAGAAAAGAGGTGTAACTGACTCACAGTTCATCATGGCTGGGGAGGCCTCAGAAAGCTTACAATCATGGCAGAAGGGGGAGCAAATATGTCCTTCTTTACATGGTGGCAGCAAGACATGCTGAGCAAAAGAAGGAAAACCTCCTTATCAAACCATCAGATCTCATGGGAACTCACTATCATGAGAACAGCATGAGAGTAACCTTCCCCATAATTAAATTACCTTGCACTGGTTCCCCCTCATGACACATGGGGATTATTGAAACTACAATTCAAGAGGTTATTTGGGTTGGGACACAGCCAAACCATATCATTCCATCCCTGGCCCCTCCCAAATCTCATGTCCTCACATTTTAAAACACAATTACGCATTTCCAACAGTCCCCCAAAGTCTTAATTCATTCCAGCATTAACTCAAAATTCCAAGTCCAAAGTCTCATCTGAGACCAGGCAAGTCCCTTCCACCTATGATCCTGTAAAATCTAAAGCAAGTTAGTTACTTCTTAGATACAATGGGAATACAGGCATTGAGTAAATACACCCATTCCAAATGGGAGAAATTGGCCAAAATGAAGGCACTGCAGGCCCCATCCCATTCTGAAATCCAATAGGGCAGTCATTAATCCTTAAAATTTTGAAATGCTCCACTTTTACTCCATGTCATACATCCAGGGCATGCTGATGCAAGAGGTGGGCTACCACAGCCTTGGGTAGCTCCACATCTGTGGCTTTGCAGGGTACAGCCTCCCCTACTGGCTACTTTCACGGGCTGGCATAGAGTGCCTGCAGCCTTTCCAAGTGCACAGCACAAGCTTCTAGTGGATGGGGTCTGGAGGATGGTGGCCTTCTTCTCATGGCTGTACCAGGCAGTGCACCAGTGGGCCTCTGGGTGGGGGCTCCAAACCCACTTTTCCCTTCCACAGCAGAGGTTCTCCACGAGGGCTCTACCCCAGCTGCAAAATTCTGCCTGGACTTCCAGGCATTTCCACACATTGTCTGAAATCTAGGTAGAGGTTCACAGACCTAAATTCCTGACTTCTATGCACCCAGAGGCTCAACACCACGTGGAAGCCACCAAGGCTTGGGGCTTGCACTCTCTGAAGCAATGGCCTTAGCTGTACATTGGCTCCTTTTAACCACAGCTGGAGCTGAAGCAGCTAGGATGTAGGACAACCTGTCCCAAGGCTGCATAGAGCAAGGTGGCCCTGGGTCTGGTCCAGGAAACCATTTTTCCCTCCTAGGCCACCAGGCCTGTGATAGGAGAGGCTTCCATGAAGGTCTCGGACATGCCCTGGAGATATTTTCCCCATTGTCTTGGTGAATAACATTTGGCTCCTTGTTACTTATGTAAATTTCTGCCACAGGCTTGAATTTCTCCCCAGAAAATTGTTTTTTCTTTTCTATCACATAATAGGGTGCAAATTTTCCTAGCTATTATACTCTGCTTTCCTTTTAAACATAAGTTCCCATTTCAAAACATCTCCTTGTAATGCACAAAACTGAATGCTTTCAAAATAATCCAGGTCACATATTGAATGCTTTGCTGCTTAGAAATTTTTTCCACAAGATACCCTAAATCATCTCTCTCAAATTCAAAGTTCCACAGATCTCTAGGGCAAAGACAAAATGCTACCAGCCTCTTTACTAAAACACAGATAGCAATATTGACCTTTACTCCACTTCCCATCCAGTTCCTTATCTTTATCTGAGACCACCTCAGCCTGGACTTCATTGTCCATATCAGTATGAACATTTTGGTCAAAGCCATTCAACAAGTCTCTGGGAAGTTCTAAACTTTCCCACATCTTCCTGTTTTCTGAGGTCTCCAAGTATTTAGGAAGTCCCAAACTTTCCCACATTTTCCTGTCTTCTTCTATGCCCTCCAGACTATTCCAACCTCTGCCTGTAACCCATTTCCAAATGCACTTCCACATTTCCTGCTATCCTTATAGAAGCACCCTACCCTGCCAGTACCAATTTACTGTTTTTATCTGTTCTCATGCTGCCAATAAAGACATATCCAAGACTGGGTAATTTATAAAGGAAAGAAGCTTAACTGACTCACAGTTCAGCATGGCTGGGGAGGTCTCAGGAGACTACAATCATGGCAGAAGGGGAAAGAAACATGTCCTTCTTCACATGGCAGCAGCAAGGAGAAGTGCTGACCAAAAGGGGGAAAACTCTTATAAAACCATGAGATCTCATGAGAACTCAATCACTATCATGAGAACAGCATGAGGTAATTGTCCTCATAATAAAATTACCTCCTATTGGGTCCCTCCCATGACATGTGGGGATTATAGGAACTATAATTTAAGAAGAGATTTGGCTGGGGACACAGCCAAACTGTATCTATATTATTTCTTCAGCTATAATCAGTGTCAGTGATGTCTGAGTTTCTCATTGGCCTATGCTGTCATTGTTAGTTGAGGCTGTGGCAAGGCTTTGTTGGGATAGGGTAACCAAGTCAGTTTGTCTTGAGGCACCAGTAGTGGTGGTGGTGGTGGTGGTGGTGGTGGTGGGTTGGGCGTAGCAGTTCTCGGGCCCCTGGGTACTATATATGGACACTGGTGGTCTGGACAAGCTGGTTTTGGGCATCCAGATAGCTTTCTCTAATCCTGGCAATGGCAGCAGTGGGAAGGGCAGGTGGGGGAAGTCCTTGGGCCCCTAGGTAGTGTACATGGTGTTGGTGGTGGCAGTGGCTGTGGTAGGTGAACCCTTGGACCCCCAAGTGGCAGATGTGGACATCAGCTGTGGTAGCAGTGGGCTGAGCCAGCCAGTCTATAGACTTCTAGGAGGTATGTGCAGGTGAAAATGGCAGGAGCATCATGCTCATCCTCAGGTATCTGGAAGGCATATGTGGACCCTGGTGGTGGCAGGTGGGGCGAGTCAATCCTCAGGCCCTTGGATGGCACATATGGGCACCAGCAGTAGTAGGTGTGGGCAAAGTCAGTCTCTCCTTAGGCCTCTGGATGATGTGTACAAACACGCACAGTTGTAGACAGTGTGGGTCAATACCCAAGCTCCTGGATTACATGTTTAGGCACTGCCAGCATGAGTTGGGAAGACCTGTCCTCAGGCCCCTGGATGGTTATGTGGGTGTGATGGTGGTGGTCAAGGTGAGCCTGTCATCACACTTCTTGATGTTGTGCACAGGTGTCAGCAGTGGTAGGTGGGGTGAGTTGATCCCCACACCCCATAATGGCACATGCTGATGCCAATAGCAGCAGGTCTTGGAATGGTATGTGGGTAAGCCTGTCCCCAGGTACCCTGAAAATGTGTGTAGCTATGTGGCAGTCCTGCCACTAAAAGGGATGGTGTTGCTCTCATGGCAGCAATCTCAGGCAGGTGGCTCTTAGGGTCCAGGGAGCACATATTTCAGCTCCCTTTGTCCTGGACCCAGCCTCCCTGGTGCACTGCACTGTCCAGTCCCTGGGGAGAGGGTCTTTGTGTGTGCTAGATTGCTGGCAAACCAGCTGCACCGTTAGTTCCAGCTGCTGTCATGATGCTAGAGCTTTTTGGATAAATGTGGAAGGATGTGAATGGAGCTCTTGGCATGTGAAGGTGCAGGAACTGTTAAGAATCAAGAAAAAATACAGTCTGGTGAGGTATGGGCCCTCAAATGTCACCATAGTACAACTGTATGGGTCTTCAGTGGAGGTGTGGGACACAGTACAGACTCACTCTTTGGAAAATTGTCATTGAGTGGACCCTAGGCAGTTCCCTATACTAGTATCAGGATTTGCAAGGGTGAAGAGGCTCTCCTACAGCTAGGGCTGCAGGCACTCATGATGGGAATGTGCAACACTGGGGATCTCTCACTTATCTTTTCCCCACAATAGGGAGCTCCTCCTGGCTACAAGCTGATCCTGGCTTAGGTAGCTGCTTCCTGCTTTGCTTACCTCTCTTTCCTTGACTCAGATGGTCCCTGTCACTTTACTGCTGAATTTCAATGTTCTCTCTTAGAAACTTTATTCTGCATGTGGTTATTTAATTGCTGTTTTTGGTCCTTTCATTGTAGAGAAGATGACTGCCAGGCACCTCTAGCCAGCAATCTTTCACCAAGAGATTTATTTAATCATATGATATGAATGTAATTAATTATCTACACAGTTGGGTATTTTTAGAAAGATAAATAGATTGGAGTAGAGAAAAATTTTGCATACAATGTGTTCCAAAGTCAAAAAAGGTGATCTGGTTTTTTTTCCGGATTACTGTTCCTCTCCACTAAGGCTGTTGATTGAGGTTTGTGATTAATTATTTAATAAGTTAAGACTGAAGGTAATTTATATTTATTTCATCTGCATAGAGTATTACACTCTAGCAAAATGAAATTATTTAACACAACAAAAGAGAAACAATGTATTTAAAATAACTTATAACTGGAAATACCTAGAAATACTAATGCTTTATGTAACATCACTGTCACATTATCTTGACTATAATGGAAAAATAGAAAATCATTTAAATACCTCCACAAGCAATGAAATGGCAGATGGCAGCCTTGGGCTAGGTCTGGAGAAAAGAAAATTCTACTTGTCTTATGCGTCTGGCTTTTCCCAACCCCATGACCTCCCCTAATCCTACACAATGTACAAGCAAAGAAGCTAACTACCATCACAATTCCATATCTTATCTATTGTGACTTTCTGAGGGGAATTATTTCTCCCTCTCTATTTGACTGACTGAGAAATTAATGAAACGTGGTTATAAAAATGAAATGTCATTATACAATGGACCTTTCATGGAAGAAAATTTCATTGGTTTTAAGACTCATAGAGGCAAACATCACAGTGAAATATGAACATAAGGTATAAATCCAGCTTGCCTTGTGAAGCTGCAATGTTGGAAAACTTTAACAACGATCTGTAAACATGGTGCTTACTTACTATCTACTACACCCTCCTTTGGCAATAAGTTAACCCACCTTCATCACTACCACTAATGTACTGCATCTCTCTGTATTCTGTCCCTTCAAGACTATTGTCTTTGTGAATGAGTGGTGCCCAAATAACCTCATTGTCTTTAAGCAGTGGCCTCCTGGAGATGGTGCCATAACCTCCTTCAAGAGAATTTAATAGAAATTTCAAGTATAATGGCAGACTGGTGAATTCCATTACATCAAATGCAAATGCTGAAGAAAGGTTCAGCCCATTCTTTCTCATCCTTTCTTCACTTTCTTTTCCATAGCATATATTGGTTATATGTGAATAAAAATTAATTCATGTTCATTGTTGAAAACCTGGAAAGCATAGAAAAGCTAAAAGATAATTAAAATCAATAAATCATATCAATATTTAATATTACAGAGTATTACCTGGTCTTTTATTCCACATGTATTTGTATACATGAATATATTTATTCAAAACTATAACTATAAGCTGCATATTGTTTTGTGATCTGATTTTTTTCAAGTAACAATATAACAGGGATGTTTTTTACGGATGATTAACAATTTTTCTGCAGCATAGCTTTTCTCTTTACTTGGCACCTTCTTCAAGCCAATGGGCTTAACTAGGCATTCAAGCTGGCACATATAAAAGATGTATTGATGTATTAGTCCATTCTCACATTGCTGTAATGAACTACCTGACACTTGGTAGTTCATAAAGAAGAGTTTTAATTCACTCACAGTTCTGCATGCTGTACAGGAAGCATGGCTGGGGAGGCCTCAGAAAACTTACAATCATGGTGGAAGAGGAAGCAAGCACATATTCACATGACCAGCAGGAGAAAGAGAGCAAAGGGGGAAGTTCTACACACTTTTAAACAACCAGATATTGTGACAACTCACTCACTATCTCAAGAACAGCAAGGGGAAAATTTGCCCCCATGATTCAGTCACCTCCCACTAGGTTCCTCCCCAACATTGGGAATTACAATTCAACATGAGATTTGGGAGGGAACACAGAGCCAAACCCTATCATTCCACCCCTGATCGCTCACAATTCACAGTTCCCTCTCACGTTTCAAACACAATCATGCCTTCCCAACAGTCCCCAAAAGTCTCAACTAATTCTAGCATAGGGTAGTCATTAAATCTTAGAGTTCAAAAATAATCTCATTTTACTTCACGTCTGACATCCATGCCATGCTGATGCAAGGGGTGGGCTTTCAAGGCCATGGGAAGCTCTGTCCCTGTGGCCTTGCTGGGTACAGCCCTGCAACTGCTTTCACAGGCTGGCATTGAGTGCCTACATCTTTTCTAGGTGCACAGTGCAGATTGTTGTTGGATCTACCATTCTGGGGTCTAGAGGACAGTGGCCTTCTTCTCATAGCTCCACTAGGCAGTGCCCCAGTGGGGACTCTGTGTGTGGGCTCCAAACCCACATTTCTCCTCTGCACTGCCTTAATAGAGGTTCTTCATGAGGGCTCTGCCCTGCAGCAAACTTCTGCCTGGACACCTAGGCATTTCTATACATCCTCTGAAATCTAGGTGGAGGCTCCCAAGCCTCAACTCTTGCCTTCTGCACACCCGCCGGTCCAACACTACGTGAAAGCTGCCAAGTCCTGGGGCCTGCACCTTCTGAAGCAATGCCCTGAGCTGTACCTTGACTCCTTCTAGCCACACTTGCAGCTGGGGCAGCTGGGATGTGGAGTGTTACATCCTGAGGCTGCACAGAGCATCAGGACCCTGGGCCTGGTCCAGGAATCCATTTTTTTCCTCCTAGGCCTCCAGGCCTATGATGCAAGAGGCTGCCACAAAGCCTTCTGAAATGCTCTAGAGGCATTTTCCCCATTGTCTTGAATGTTAAAATTTGGCTCTACTTAACTTATGCAAATTTCTGCAGCAGGTGGCTTGAATTCCTCCCCCAGAAAATGGGTTTTTCTTTTCTACTGCATTGTTGGGCTGCAAATTTTCCAAACTTTAATGCTCTGCTTTCCTTTTAAATATAAGTTCCAATTTCAGACCACCTCTTTGCAAACACATGATTGTTAGAAGCAGCCAGGCTACATCTTGAATGCTCTGCTGCTTAGAAATTTCTTCCACCAAATACTCCAAATCATCTTTCTCAAGTTTAAAATTTCACAGATCTCTAGAGCAGTCTCTATGCTAAAGCATAGCAAGAGTGACCTTTACTCCAGTTCCCAGTAAGTTCTTCATCTCCATGTGAGACCACCTTAGCCTGGACTTCACTGTCCATATTACTAGCAGCATTTTAGTCACAACTATTCAACAAGTCTCTAGGAATTTCCAGACTTTCCTTTATCTTCCTGTCTTTTTCAGATCCCTCCAAACTGTTTCCACCTCTGATCATTACCCATTTCCAAAGTCACTTATACGTTTTCAGGTAACTTTATGAAAATGCCCCACTGCAGGAACCGATTTTCTGTATTAGTCTGTTCTCACGTTGCTGTAAAGGACTACTTGAGACTGGGTAGTTTACAAAGAAAGGAGGTTTAATTGACTCACAGTTCCACAGGCTGTACAGGAAGCATGGCTGGAGAAACCTCAGGAAACCGATAATCATGGCAGAAAGTGAAGGGGAAGCAAACACATCTTCACATGGCCAGCATGAGAGAGAGAGAGCAAAGGGAGAAGTGCTAAACACTTTTTAACAACCAGATCACATGAGAATTCATTCACTATCACAAGAAAAACAAGGGACAAATCCGCCCCCATGATCCAGTCACCTCCCACCAGGTCCCTCCCCCAAAACTGGGAATTATAATTTGACATGAAATTTGAGTTGGGACACAGAGCCAAACCATGTCATTTGGTATGTGTATATCTCATTCCTTTTATATTGTCTGACTTTGTGGCTTTTCAACTGTCAAAGTTTTAGAGAAGGGACCCTCTTCCTGTATTTTGCTCTTAGAAATTCCAACTGGCAAAGACGACTGGCTTTAGTAGTAGAGAGACTTGTGTTGTCATTAAGCCATTTGAAAACAAAAAATAATGGAAAATTAACATTTTAATCGTTCATTCAGCTCTAGGATCCTCCTCATTTTTGGCCTAAAAAGAAGGGACAGAGGCACAGAATATCGGTATTAGGATGGGTCTTAGCAATTTTGAAATCCAACTCAGAGAATTTTTCATGTATTGAAAGCAATGCTCAGTAAGGTATTCCATGTTGCTCAAAGTCATACAGCATGTTAGGATCAGAGCTAATATTAGAACTCAGTATTTCTCACTCCCTAAAATTCAGTGCTTTTAAAATATATCCTACTGCTATATTGTCACCATAGGCTCTGGGTTTTATTAATAGCAGATAAGAAAAAGCAGCATGGGACTTTATTTGGACTTGTCTAGTCCTTGAGGATAAAGGGGAAAAAGCCCCACTTTGATCTTCCTGTTTTCTAACGGCAACGAGAACCAAAACCAGCCACACTTACATTCTGCTAAGACTAGGACACTGTCTAAAATGAAATGGGTTTGATATTCCACTGTATTTCCACTGTATTCATTAGCACTTTTTTATTCTTTTGAGAATGTCTTACCCAAACAAATAGTTTGATTGTTCATTATAGGACCTTCCTGAAAGATACATCAATTCTTCAATGGCAAACATTAACAGAAAATTTCACTATAAGATTCTTTCAATCCCTGATCTCCAAATCCTCACCTTGCTATTTTCACCTATCTTGGGCTGTTGTATTATGATGTTTGCCATTCCTAATCAAGTTCCCATATTGAAAGACACATCTTAAACCAAACCTTTAATTCTCAATAAATTCTGATCCTTTCTTCCTCTCATCTGAGACACTGCTGCAGCTTTGCAGAGGCGGTAGTCTCCCTTCCTGTGGGTAACAATCAAATCAGCTTTGTCTTATCAACACGTTGTGTTAGCGATGGAGCCAATTTCTTAACAGCAACTTTAGAGCTGTGGAAAGGACATCAGGATATCTTTTCACAGGGGGTATCTGTGTCTGTAAAGTTCTTAATGTCACCACATAGCATTTACAAGAGCGGTACGGGGTGACAAAGACTCTCTCCTTGACCAAATTTTAGCAAGGCTTCTTTGAGCCCCTTTCTTAACTACACACTAACGTTGCCTCTCCTTCACCCACGCTGTCCTGTACTTGTCAGCCCTACATTAACCAGTTTTTGCAAGAATCCTGCAAAGTTAGTTTGGAGAAAATCTCCCATCCTTGATGTTTCCTCTTAGTAATTTTCCATACACTGATTTCCTCACTCTGCTCATTGGCTATAAATCTCTAGTTATCTTTGCAGTATTCAGAGGTGTTAAGCCCACTCTCTCTCTCCTATTGCAATAGTCTTAAATTGCAATTGTACTAGACCTATTGTAATAGCCCTAAATAATGTCTCCCTTACTGTTTTAACAAGCACCAGAATAATTTTTTCTTTAACAAGAGGCAGGATGCTAATGCAACAGCATTGTCTTAAGAATTTCAAGGGAGGCTGGCTGCACAGGGATGTTGTTCTGGCTTCTGTGGTATGGGCTATCCTTTTAGTGATAGAGGATCCTGTTTCAACTTGTCCAGCATGGCACTGCCAGAGAAAAAGGGCAATCTCATCCTGAACACTAGACAAAAGCTATAAAGTACTAGAAAAGGACAAAAGGAATGTTTATTCCTTTGACAGCCAGTACCAAAGAATGCTCATTTTTAGCACTCTGGCTTGTGGAATCAAACTTGAGACAAAACAGTAATGCTATTTTCTCGTCCTTGAGTGACTGTCAGATGCATTATTCTGGGTTGGGCTGCTGTTGCCAATATACTGAGTTATTACCTGTCTCCGGGATACCAGGCATATTTTAACACATTCTAAGACCAGAAATTTTTCTCTTGATTGAACAGCAAAGCCCATGAGACCACTGACAGGCTTCAGGATCAGGGGCAAGAGTGAGTGAGGCGAGTCTTAATGGTAAGGAGAAATAACAACAAATTTCTTTCAAAGCAATCAGCTATACTGGCATCTGCTGTGAAAAACATGCAAAAAAGACCTGTTTCAGTGTGTTTTTTCTTTCTTTTTTTTCCCCGTGCTGAAGAAACTCCCATGGACTGGGAAAAATATGATACGGTGTGAATGAATGAATGTGAATTAATCCTCCATAGGTGGTGAATACCCTAAGCTTCATCACTCAGAGGAGAGTCTAAGTTAGTATATCATTCCCCACACCCTCACCCAATAAATAGACACACTGAAAATTAAGGATAGTTGACTTTGCCAAACTTCCTCTGTAGACTACTTATGTAATCACTATCTCAGCAGGTCACTATCCCTACACTTGCTATAGCCAGACTTAGAAGACAGTTTGAGAATGCTGAACTTCTAAATGGGCCCGAATCCTGATGCCTCTGTTTCTTCATTTGGAAATTGGCACAATACCTGATTCATATTTTTTGTGTATGTGAAGATTAAATAAAATAACATAAGCAAGTCCCATAACACATGGGTACAAAATGGAAGTTATTAAAATAATAGTCTCCTCTTATTTACCCACTCTTAAGAGAGTGAGCATAAGACTATTTCCCCAAACTAATTAAAGGTATTATCTATTATCTATGCACTGTAAATTGAACATAATCACACTTTTTTTACCAGTGTGTAAAACATGCCTTTGGAGCAGAAACACCTACTTCAGCAAAACAGATGGAATCCTGAAAGCATTTTCAACTTGCATCACTCCAATGCCATCTGAGTCTATCCCACAGAGATGAACATCGCATTAGTCATCTTGCAATGGTGTGGAGCTCACATATAACCTTCCATGAATCATAAGAAGAGAAAATCTCTCTCAAAAGTTTTATCCAGAATAAAATATTAAAATGTCGACTCAAATTTCCTCATTGCATTTTTCCCTTACCAACTTTCTCCCTTCCCCACTGCATGACCAATTGTGGCTAGGCATTGCTGAGGACTCTTCTCTACCACCCACCTCCCACAAAAATTGCTAATATTATTTTTAATACAGCTATCTTTAAATGAAGGCATTAAAATTACCCTCTGAATCAGAAGTAAGAACATACATTTTCACCTCTAAATTAACAATACTTTAACAGATTTTGATTATTTGGGGGTTCAAACAAAGCAGCAAAATTTTAAAAATCATCTACCATGTGATGTTTGATGCCAAGCTTGGGCCATAAGGTATTTGAAACAGTTGAAGTAGTAAATTTAAGGTAAATACTATTTATGATGGAAACAGTCACAGGCACTTTAATATAACACTATCAATAGGACTGAGCTCTGGGAGTGTAAAAATGGTAGGTGGTATAGAAAGCATTAAGACTTATAAGTCTGTGTGTACTTGAGAGATGGGGATGGGGGTGTACTCACAGTGGTTCAAATTTACTAATACTGCGAGAGGATATTTTAAAGAGGAGAAAGCTGTTGGGAAACATTTTTTAATGGTACAGAAGGAGTAAGTTCCACATACCACTGTGGAGCCTACTCCTTCCTTCTCCCTTACTCTAATTTCTGCAGCATCTCTCCCTTGTCTACTCTTCACCTCTTGCAGTCCTCTGAGGGAATCTAGTAAGCCAAGAGTTATTTTTACAATTGTTCCTAAAGGTGAAATAATGAGCATAATTAAGTCCCTCACTTCCCCCTTCCTCCTCCCTATTTCTTCATTTTATATAGTCTTCCAAATACTAATTAGATAATTTGAGAATTAAATCTTCCAATTTCTACCTAAGGTCTTTTCTCATAGCAAATCCCCAGGAGAAGGGAAAGGTTTTCTTTTCCTTGTGATTTTTGAACAATCACTGATTAGTCAGGCTTGGCAGCTGTTAAAAAATCTTGCTGTGGCCTGAATGTTCCTATTGATTAGCTGATACACGGCCTAAGAGCTGGCTGGGCTGATTGCTTTATCACTAAAGCATTGGAGAAGATTAGTTAGGCATCGTTATAAACTCCTATTTATCTAGAACTCAAATCACCAGAAAGTTCAAAGAGTCAGAATTATTTCTAGGTGTTGTACAAAAGAAGTAAGTGCAAGGCAGGAGCCCAAAGTGTTGGCTGAATAGCCTATTTCTGCCTCCCTTTCTTCCTCCCTCTTTTCTTACAATGGGTATTAACTGAGTGCTTACTATGTTTCAGAGCACTGAACTAGGTTTGAGGGATAGGAAGATCCATAAGGTATTGTCCCTGCACTTGAGGAGACTGATATTAAAAAAATATTAATAAACACAATTAACTAAATATAGTCATACAAAGTTGCATATGCGGCTGTGGCAATGCAGAGGAGATAGCATGCTTTTACTCAATTGAACTATTAGAATCATTTGATTGAACTCCCATCTTTGGAAAATAGGTGATAAGTGTATCATACGGAAATGAGTGCTGGTGTGGGAGCTAACTATGACTGGTTTTATAGTCTGACTCTGATATGTACTAGTTGTATGAACCAAGCTGTCACTCAATTTTTCTGAAAGTCATTTATCATTTCTGAGCTTTGTTTTCATCTTCTGCCATTTGCAACTCGTAATACTTCACGTGTGTTGTCTTTCTGGTTTCTTATAAGGGCAGTAATATTTATCTCTACAAAAGAAGAAATCGCAGTCCACAATAAGTTAGTGACTTGCCTAAGTACATCCAGCTGATTTGTAGCAGATTGGCTGATGCCAAGTGCACCGTTCTTTCCCTGCCTTTTCTCGTCTAACCCATAGAGGTCACTAAATTACACTTAGCAAGAACGCAGACATCCTTTTAATAAGATTTTCAACCCTGAGAGGTAAAACTCATGGGATTTCTGTTTATGAGACTATCTCATTAAATAGCATCCCTTAATCAATGGAAACCCTTTCCCATGATACACTCAAACCTTGGTCCTTCTGGTTAATTGAATTAGTGATATATTTAGTATGATCTTTATAACTGTAAAGCAGAACTTTCAGTTCTATCTTTGGTCTATAAGCCCAGGCAGTGCACAAAGCCTGTTAGCCAGAGGTTTGGCAGACAATTGTATCAGCCACGCGCTGCTCTCTGCCTTTCACTGTGCCTGAAAGAAATTGAATGGGAGATACCTGGAGTTTCTCTGATCCCCTTGTCTCCTAATGTCTAGCAGCTGACTACCTACTTGGAAAGTGAAAAGTCAGAAAAAAAGCTGCCTTAATTTTTATGTACCATACCCCTAAGCTTAAGAACAGACTAAAACCTGAAATAAAACTCCTTAGAAATGTTATTGTATCAGAAACCAAACAGTATCTTAATAAAGGTAAAATGATACCTATAATTTTAGTTTAGTGGGCTGGAATGAGGAACACCTGATTTGCCTCTAATAATCCTGGCATTTGGGAATAGTGATAAATGACTGAAAGTTATTAGACGTGTCCTGCAAAATGGTGCTGGTAGGTGGGAACTTGAAGTTTGTCATTCGTTAAATGGAACTGACTTCCCCAATTGGACCTAATTATGACAGCCATGATAAATAGCCCTTTCCGTGTTGGCATGTTTATTTTTCAGGAGCCTGAACAGGGAAATTGGTTTTATGTATTTGTGTAGGTGGGAATAATTACAATTTTTATCATTTTTTATAACAAATTTATCACCTGATAATCCGAAGGTAAGATCAAACTGCAAAAGCAGATAACTTTACAGTCTCCTAAGCATTTGGGTGTTTGTTAAGCAAGGAGAATATTAATCAGAAATTGAAAGAGAAGTTTATCTTCTTTTATATTCACTATGATTATTCACTAGGTAAACCTCTCTCTAGCAGTCAAATGAGTATATTCTTTGCTTTATACTTAACAACTTCATATTTACCAATAGGGTTCATCAGGACACAGACAGAGGGGACAGAGAGGGAACAGGTTTTGGTTTTCAATAAATTTTTCTCCATTTGGTTAAAGGAACTTGCAAGTTCATTTATCAGTGCTTTCAAGTTTTTCATTCTCACTAAATGGAAAAAATGAATTCCTTGGAGATGTCTACTAAATATGGCAACAAGTCTTCACTCCAGTCTTTGATTGATTAATAGTTTAGTGTTAATGATAGAACGATAGCTAGATAATAGATATATAAAGAGATAGATGATAGATAGATAGAATCACTTAAAACTTATTGAATAGGCCAAGTATTATGATAACGCATTGACTCAAGAGACCTAGGAGATACGTAAAATCCCCACTTTATAGAGTAGTAAAGAGATCCTAGGAGGGTTACTGTTTTTGATTATATGTCTAACTACAGGATTTTGCTGTTTTGCAGGGTTTGTTCTATACTTATGAAGGTCCCAAGATTATACGGACCAAAAAGTAACATGATTATAAATCTTAGTTATTTAAAGAGTATAAGTTGACATCCCTTTGTCACAGAAAGTTTCACGCACCAAGATCCATCAGGAACTATAAAATGTTTGTTGTAGAATCTGGCACTGTACATACCCACTAAGGCAAGGCAGATATGGAAGAGTCTGAGATGACAGTAGAAATTTAGACTGTTGGTCAAGGCATGTTGTCTCCAAGGTAAAATAGTTTTCGATTAGGATATAGGAAAATAGAACTATGTGGCGTTCTGAGAAGAGTGAAATTCCCAGCAGGTGGTAAAGCCTAGAGATGCAGACTCTAGATGGGCAATTTCCACGTTCAGTGTTTTAGTCATATCTCATTTAATGATCAGAAGCAGGAAGTCATGAAATCTAGCTTAAGTATAAATCAAGATAAGAGTTACGTTGAGGCTGGGCGCGGTGGCTCACGCCTGTAATCCCAGCACTTTGGGAGACCGAGGCGGGCGGATCACGAGGTCAGGAGATCGAGACCATCCTGGCTAACACGGTGAAACCCCATCTCTATTAAAAATACAAAAAATTAGCCAGGCGTGGTGGCTGGCGCCTGTAGTCCCAGCTACTCGGGAGGCTGAGGCAGGAGAATGGCGTGAACCCGGGAGGCGGAGCTTGCAGTGAGCCGATATGGCGCCACTGCACTCCAGCCTGGGCGACAGAGGGAGACTCCGTCTCAGAAGAAAAAAAAAAAAAAAGAGTTACGTTGAAAGATTATGCTTCATTCTATTCTCTAGTGACTGACTTACTCTATTTGTTGTGTGCTGTGACTCATGCATTTTTATTAATAATTTTAAAATCAATACTTGAAGTAAAACTGAAGACATCACAAAACATCTGTTTCACAATACCCCTCTTCCACCTTCCCCAAGTCCAAAAAAAGTTTGATAAATTTTGAATAAATCATATCCTGACCAATTTTTCATTGCTCATTTATTCATTTATGCATTTATGCATTAATCCAACCAATATTAATGTAATAATTATTTTTTCTCAGGCATGGTGATAGATTGTAGGTATGTGGTTGTAAACTATACACACATATTATCTGCCTTCATGGAGTTTATAGCTGAGTGAGAAAACAAAGTATATGTAAATAAACAATTGAAAATACATACAAATTCATTTTGTGCTAAGCAAATAAAAGGATAAAATAGTGCAATTTTGAAATCAGCATTATAGAATTTACTTCATTATTATTATTTTTTCTTTCCAACTTGTATTTTAGGTCTAGGGAGTACATCTGCAAGATTTGTACATAGGTAAAATAGTGTGTCACAGAGGTTTGGTGTACAGATTATTTCATCTCACAGGTAATAAGCATAAAACCCACTAGGTAGTTTTTTAAATCTTCACTGTCTTTCCACCCTCCACCCTCAAGTACATGCTGGTGTCTGTTGATCCCTTCTTTATGTCCAGAGTCTAAGTTAGAATATCATTCCCCTCACCCTCACCCAATACACAGACACACTGAAAATTAAGGATAGTTGGCTTTGCCAAACTTCCTCCGTAGACTACTTAGTTAATCATTATCTCTGCAGGTCACTATCCCTACACTTGCTAAAGCCAGACTTAGAAGACTGTTTGAGAATGCAGAACTTCTAAACGGGCCCGACTCCTAATGCCTCTGTTTCTTCATCTGGAAATTGGTGCAATGCCTGACTCATATTTTCTGTGTATGACTCAGTCTCCAGCATGTCTTTATTAGCAGCATGAGAACAGACTAAGACAATCATCTTTGTACTGGTTCTGTCTCATCTGTGCAGGTTCATATTTCTTTAATCTTTGAAGTCTCTGGCCTCTTGGTAGAGCCTTTTCCTTTAACATTCTTTGATGTCCTTGAGGTTACGACTGTGGTAAAAAATTGGGTTTAATCGACTGGATTCATTTATGAACAATTTCACGTGGCCAAGGCTCAGCTCAGCACTCCTGGGCTGCATGTTCTAATCCTGGCAGGCTGAGCCATGTTCACAGCTTTGTTCTCTGGCCCCTCTACATTAAGCACCTGCTTCATTGGAGGGGCCAAGGTGTTCCCCAACTGCTGGCAACAACACTTTGATGGGGAATGCCAGCAAAAGTGATTTTTTAGGGTGGTGACAGCAGGGTGCACACTCACATGTGGTGCACTGCCAGTGACAGGGTGGTGGTGGTGGTGCGGTGGGATCTGTGAACATGCATACCAGTGCTGGCAGGAAGGCACCACAGCGGGATCCATGCATGCGCATGGTGACGGTATGACAGGGCGACGATACAGTGGGGGTCCACACGTGCGTGACTGTGTCAGTGGGAGTAGTGCAGCAGAGTCAGTGTTCATGGTTTATTTTCTCATAATATCTGTGGTATTATCTGAATGTTGATATCTCCCTAAAATTCATATATTGAAACCTAATCACTAATGCTATGGTATTAAGAGATGGAACCTTTGGGAAATGATTAGGTCATGAGGGCTCTACCCTCATGAATGGGATTAGTGCCCTTATAAAAGAGGCTTGAGGGCCTTTTTTCTCTCTGCTGCCATGTGAGGATACATCAAGAAGGTGCCATCTATGAGGAACAGGTCTTCACCAGACATCAAATGTGCCAGTGCCCTGATTTTTTACTTCCCAGCCTCCAGAACTTTGAGCAATACATT